>NC_140993.1:3907997-4003402 GCF_052327205.1 Somniosus microcephalus
GGGGGTCGATCAATCTCCTGTCCCTGGGGTGGGGGGTAGATCAGTCTCCTGTCCCTGGGGGGGGGGGTCGATCAATCTCCTGTCCCTGGGGTGGGGGGTCGATCAGTCTCCTGTCCCTGGGGTGGGGGGTCGATCAGTCTCCTGTCCCTGGGGTGGGGGGTAGATCGGTCCCCTGTCCCTGGGGGGGGGGGGTAGATCAGTCTCCTGTCCCTGGGGGGGGGGGGGTCGATCAGTCTCCTGTCCCTGGGGGGGGGGTCGATCAGTCTCCTGTCCCTGGGGGGGGGTCGATCAGTCTCCTGTCCCTGGGGTGGGGGGTCGATCAGTCTCCTGTCCCTGGGGTGGGGGGTCGATCAGTCTCCTGTCCCTGGGGGGGGGGGTCGATCAGTCTCCTGTCCCTGGGGGGGGGGGGTCGATCAGTCTCCTGTCCCTGGGGTGGGGGGTCGATCAGTCTCCTGTCCCTGGGGTGGGGGGTCGATCAGTCTCCTGTCCCTGGGGTGGGGGGTAGATCGGTCCCCTGTCCCTGGGGGGGGGGTAGATCAGTCTCCTGTCCCTGGGGGGGGGGGGGTCGATCAGTCTCCTGTCCCTGGGGTGGGGGGTCGATCGGTCTCCTGTCCCTGGGGGGGGGGTCGATCAGTCTCCTGTCCCTGGGGTGGGGGGTCGATCAGTCTCCTGTCCCTGGGGTGGGGGGTCGATCAGTCTCCTGTCCCTGGGGTGGGGGGTCGATCAGTCTCCTGTCCCTGGGGTGGGGGGTCGATCAGTCTCTGTCCTGGGTGGGGGGTCGATCAGTCTCCTGTCCCTGGGGTGGGGGGTCGATCAGTCTCCTGTCCCTGGGGGGGGGGTCGATCAGTCTCCTGTCCCGGGGGGGGGGTCGATCAGTCTCCTGTCCCTGGGGTGGGGGTAGATCAGTCTCCTGTCCCTGATGGGGGGGGTAGATCAGTCTCCTGTCCCTGGGGGGGGGGTCGATCAGTCTCCTGTCCCTGGGGTGGGGGGTCGATCAGTCTCCTGTCCCTGGGGTGGGGGGTCGATCAGTCTCCTGTCCCTGGGGTGGGGGGTCGATCAGTCTCCTGTCCCTGGGGTGGGGGGTCGATCAGTCTCCTGTCCCTGGGGGGGGGGTCGATCAGTCTCCTGTCCCTGGGGGGGGGGGTCGATCAGTCTCCTGTCCCTGGGGTGGGGGGTCGATCAGTCTCCTGTCCCTGGGGTGGGGGGTCGATCAGTCTCCTGTCCCTGGGGTGGGGGGTCGATCAGTCTCCTGTCCCTGGGGTGGGGGGTCGATCAGTCTCCTGTCCCTGGGGTGGGGGGTGGATCAGTCTCCTGTCCCTGGGGGGGGGGGTCGATCAGTCTCCTGTCCCTGGGGTGGGGGGTCGATCAGTCTCCTGTCCCTGGGGTGGGGGGTGGATCAGTCTCCTGTCCCTGGGGGGGGGGGTCGATCAGTCTCCTGTCCCTGGGGGGGGGGGTAGATCAGTCTCCTGTCCCTGGGGTGGGGGGGTCGATCAGTCTCCTGTCCCTGGGGGGGGGGGTCGATCAGTCTCCTGTCCCTGGGGTGGGGGTCGATCAGTCTCCTGTCCCTGGGGGGGGGGGTCGATCAGTCTCCTGTCCCTGGGGTGGGGGTCGATCAGTCTCCTGTCCCTGGGGTGGGGGGTCGATCAGTCTCCTGTCCCTGGGGTGGGGGGTCGATCAGTCTCCTGTCCCTGGGGGGGGGGTAGATCAGTCTCCTGTCCCTGGGGGGGGGGTCGATCAGTCTCCTGTCCCTGGGGTGGGGGGTCGATCAGTCTCCTGTCCCTGGGGTGGGGGGTCGATCAGTCTCCTGTCCCTGGGGTGGGGGGTCGATCAGTCTCCTGTCCCTGGGGTGGGGGGTCGATCAGTCTCCTGTCCCTGGGGTGGGGGGTCGATCAGTCTCCTGTCCCTGGGGTGGGGGGTGGATCAGTCTCCTGTCCCTGGGGGGGGGGGTGGATCAGTCTCCTGTCCCTGGGGGGGGGGTGGATCAGTCTCCTGTCCCTGGGGGGGGGGTCGATCAGTCTCCTGTCCCTGGGGGGGGGGTCGATCAGTCTCCTGTCCCTGGGGGGGGGGTCGATCAGTCTCCTGTCCCTGGGGTGGGGGGTGGATCAGTCTCCTGTCCCTGGGGTGGGGGGTGGATCAGTCTCCTGTCCCTGGGGGGGGGGGTCGATCAGTCTCCTGTCCCTGGGGGGGGGTCGATCAGTCTCCTGTCCCTGGGGGGGGGGTGGATCAGTCTCCTGTCCCTGGGGTGGGGGGTCGATCAGTCTCCTGTCCCTGGGGTGGGGGGTAGATCAGTCTCCTGTCCTCGGGGGGGGGGTGGATCAGTCTCCTGTCCTCGGGGGGGGGTCGATCAGTCTCCTGTCCCTGGGGGGGGGCGGGGGGTCGATCAGTCTCCTGTCCCTGGGGTGGGGGTCGATCAGGGGGGGTAGATCAGTCTCCTGTCCCTGGGGGGGGGGGGTCGATCAGTCTCCTGTCCCTGGGGGTGGGGGGTCGATCAGTCTCCTGTCCCCTGGGGTGGGGGGTCGATCAATCTCCTGTCCCTGGGGGTGGGGGGTCGATCAGTCTCCTGTCCCTGGGGTGGGGGGTCGATCAGTCTCCTGTCCCTGGGGGTGGGGGGTCGATCAGTCTCCTGTCCCTGGGGTGGGGGGTCGATCAGTCTCCTGTCCCTGGGTGGGGGGTCGATCAGTCTCCTGTCCTGGGGTGGGGGGTCGATCAGTCTCCTGTCCCTGGGGTGGGGGGGTCGATCAGTCTCCTGTCCCTGGGGTGGGGGGTCGATCAGTCTCCTGTCCCTGGGGGGGGGGGTCGATCAGTCTCCTGTCCCTGGGGTGGGGGGTCGATCAGTCTCCTGTCCCTGGGGTGGGGGGTCGATCAATCTCCTGTCCCTGGGGGTGGGGGGGTCGATCAGTCTCCTGTCCCTGGGGTGGGGGGGTCGATCAATCTCCTGTCCCTGGGGTGGGGGGTCGATCAGTCTCCTGTCCCTGGGGTGGGGGGTCGATCAGTCTCCTGTCCCTGGGGTGGGGGGGTCGATCAGTCTCCTGTCCCTGGGGGGGGGGGTCGATCAGTCTCCTGTCCCTGGGGGGGGGGTCGATCAGTCTCCTGTCCCTGGGGGGGGGGTCGATCAGTCTCCTGTCCCTGGGGTGGGGGGTCGATCAGTCTCCTGTCCCTGGGGTGGGGGGTCGATCAGTCTCCTGTCCCTGGGGTGGGGGATCGATCAGTCTCCTGTCCCTGGGGGGGGGGGTAGATCAGTCTCCTGTCCCTGGGGTGGGGGGTAGATCAGTCTCCTGTCCCTGGGGGGGGGGGTCGATCAGTCTCCTGTCCCTGGGGTGGGGGGGTCGATCAGTCTCCTGTCCCTGGGGTGGGGGATCGATCAGTCTCCTGTCCCTGGGGGGGGGGGTAGATCAGTCTCCTGTCCCTGGGGTGGGGGGTCGATCAGTCTCCTGTCCCTGGGGGGGGGTTCGATCAGTCTCCTGTCCCTGGGGTGGGGGGTCGATCAGACTCCTGTCCCTGGGGTGGGGGGGGGGGTCGATCAGTCTCCTGTCCCTGGGGTGGGGGGTGGATCAGTCTCCTGTCCCTGGGGTGGGGGGTCGATCAGTCTCCTGTCCCTGGGGTGGGGGGTCGATCAGTCTCCTGTCCCTGGGGCGGGGGGGTAGATCAGTCTCCTGTCCCTGGGGTGGGGGGGTCGATCAGTCTCCTGTCCCTGGGGTGGGGGGTCGATCAGTCTCCTGTCCCTGGGGTGGGGGGTCGATCAGTCTCCTGTCCCTGGGGTGGGGGGTCGATCAGTCTCCTGTCCCTGGGGTGGGGGGGTCGATCAGTCTCCTGTCCCTGGGGTGGGGGGTCGATCAGTCTCCTGTCCCTGGGGTGGGGGGGTCGATCAGTCTCCTGTCCCTGGGGTGGGGGGTCGATCAGTCTCCTGTCCCTGGGTGGGGGGTCGATCAGTCTCCTGTCCCTGGGGTGGGGGGTCGATCAGTCTCCTGTCCCTGGGGTGGGGGGTCGATCAGTCTCCTGTCCCTGGGGTGGGGGGTCGATCAGTCTCCTGTCCCTGGGGGGGGGGGTCGATCAGTCTCCTGTCCCTGGGGTGGGGGGTCGATCAGTCTCCTGTCCCTGGGGGGGGGGGTCGATCAGTCTCCTGTCCCTGGGGGGGGGGGTCGATCAGTCTCCTGTCCCTGGGGTGGGGGGTAGATCAGTCTCCTGTCCCTGGGGGGGGGGGGTCGATCAGTCTCCTGCCCCTGGGGTGGGGGGTCGATCAGTCTCCTGTCCCTGGGGTGGGGGGTCGATCAGTCTCCTGTCCCTGGGGGGGGGTCGATCAGTCTCCTGTCTCTGGGGGGGGTCGATCAGTCTCCTGTCTCTGGGGTGGGGGGTCGATCAGTCTCCTGTCCCTGGGGGGGGGTCGATCAGTCTCCTGTCTCTGGGGTGGGGGGTCGATCAGTCTCCTGTCCCTGGGGTGGGGGTAGATCAGTCTCCTGTCCCTGGGGTGGGGGGTCGATCAGTCTCCTGTCCCTGTGGGGGGTCGATCAGTCTCCTGTCCCTGTGGGGGGTCGATCAGTCTCCTGTCCCTGGGGTGGGGGGTCGATCAGTCTCCTGTCCCTGTGGGGGGTCGATCAGTCTCCTGTCCCTGTGGGGGGTCGATCAGTCTCCTGTCTCTGGGGTGGGGGGTCGATCAGTCTCCTGTCCCTGGGGTGGGGGGTCGATCAGTCTCCTGTCCCTGGGGTGGGGGGTCGATCAGTCTCCTGTCCCTGGGGTGGGGGGTCGATCAGTCTCCTGTCCCTGTGGGGGGTCGATCAGTCTCCTGTCCCTGTGGGGGGGTCGATCTGTCTCCTGTCCCTGTGGGGGGTCGATCAGTCTCCTGTCCCTGGGGGGGGGGGTAGATCAGTCCCCTGTCCCTGGGGTGGGGGGTCGATCAGTCTCCTGTCCCTGGGGGGGGGGGTCGATCAGTCTCCTGTCCCTGGGGTGGGGGATCGATCAGTCTCCTGTCCCTGTGGGGGGGGGTGGATCAGTCTCCTGTCCCTGGGGTGGGGGGTCGATCAGTCTCCTGTCCCTGGGGGGGGGGTCGATCAGTCTCCTGTCCCTGGGGGGGGGGGTAGATCAGTCTCCTGTCCCTGTGGGGGGGGGTGGATCAGTCTCCTGTCCCTGGGGTGGGGGGTCGATCAGTCTCCTGTCCCTGGGGGGGGGGGTCGATCAGTCTCCTGTCCCTGGGTGGGGGGGTCGATCAGTCTCCTGTCCCTGGGGTGGGGGGTCGATCAGTCTCCTGTCCCTGGGGTGGGGGGTCGATCAGTCTCCTGTCCCTGGGGGGGGGGGTCGATCAGTCTCCTGTCCCTGGGGTGGGGGGTGGATCAGTCTCCTGTCCCTGGGGTGGGGGGTGGATCAGTCTCCTGTCCCTGGGGGGGGGGGTCGATCAGTCTCCTGTCCCTGGGTGGGGGGTCGATCAGTCTCCTGTCCCTGGGGTGGGGGGTCGATCAGTCTCCTGTCCCTGGGGTGGGGGGTCGATCAGTCTCCTGTCCCTGGGGGGGGGGGTCGATCAGTCTCCTGTCCCTGGGGGGGGGGGTCGATCAGTCTCCTGTCCCTGGGGTGGGGGGTAGATCAGTCTCCTGTCCCTGGGGTGGGGGGTCGATCAGTCTCCTGTCCCTGGGGGGGGGGGGTCGATCACTCTCCTGTCCCTGGGGTGGGGGGTCGATCAGTCTCCTGTCCCTGGGGTGGGGGTCGATCAGTCTCCTGTCCCTGGGGTGGGGGGTCGATCAGTCTCCTGTCCCTGGGGTGGGGGGTCGATCAGCCTCCTGTCCCTGGGGTGGGGGGTCGATCAGTCTCCTGTCCCTGGGGTGGGGGGTCGATCAGTCTCCTGTCCCTGGGGTGGGGGGGTCGATCAGTCTCCTGTCCCTGGGGTGGGGGGTCGATCAGTCTCCTGTCCCTGGGGTGGGGGGTCGATCAGTCTCCTGTCCCTGGGGGGGGGGGTCGATCAGTCTCCTGTCCCTGGGGTGGGGGGGGGGGTAGATCAGTCTCCTGTCCCTGGGGCGGGGGGTCGATCAGTCTCCTGTCCCTGGGGTGGGGGGTAGATCAGTCTCCTGTCCCTGGGGGGGGGGTCGATCAGTCTCCTGTCCCTGGGGGGGGGGGGTCGATCAGTCTCCTGTCCCTGGGGTGGGGGGTCGATCAGTCTCCTGTCCCTGGGGTGGGGGGTCGATCAGTCTCCTGTCCCTGGGGTGGGGGGTCGATCAGTCTCCTGTCCCTGGGGTGGGGGGTCGATCAGTCTCCTGTCCCTGGGGTGGGGGGGGGGGTAGATCAGTCTCCTGTCCCTGGGGCGGGGGGTCGATCAGTCTCCTGTCCCTGGGGTGGGGGGTAGATCAGTCTCCTGTCCCTGGGGGGGGGGGTCGATCAGTCTCCTGTCCCTGGGGGGGGGGGGTCGATCAGTCTCCTGTCCCTGGGGTGGGGGGTCGATCAGTCTCCTGTCCCTGGGGTGGGGGGTCGATCAGTCTCCTGTCCCTGGGGTGGGGGGTCGATCAGTCTCCTGTCCCTGGGGTGGGGGGTCGATCAGTCTCCTGTCCCTGGGGTGGGGGTGGATCAGTCTCCTGTCCCTGGGGGGGGGGTCGATCAGTCTCCTGTCCCTGGGGTGGGGGGTCGATCAGTCTCCTGTCCTCAGGGGGGGGGTCGATCAGTCTCCTGTCCCTGGGGTGGGGGGTCGATCAGTCTCCTGTCCTCAGGGGGGGGTCGATCAGTCTCCTGTCCCTGGGGTGGGGGGTCGATCAGCCTCCTGTCCCTGGGGTGGGGGGTCGATCAGTCTCCTGTCCCTGGGGTGGGGGGTGGATCAGTCTCCTGTCCCTGGGGTGGGGGGTAGATCAGTCTCCTGTCCCTGGGGGGGGGGTCGATCAGTCTCCTGTCCCTGGGGTGGGGGGTCGATCAGTCTCCTGTCCCTGGGGTGGGGGGTGGATCAGTCTCCTGTCCCTGGGGTGGGGGGTAGATCAGTCTCCTGTCCCTGGGGGGGGGGTCGATCAGTCTCCTGTCCCTGGGGGGGGGGGTAGATCAGTCTCCTGTCCCTGGGGGGGGGGTCGATCAGTCTCCTGTCCCTGGGGTGGGGGGTAGATCAGTCTCCTGTCCCTGGGGGGGGGGTCGATCAGTCTCCTGTCCCTGGGGTGGGGGGTCGATCAGTCTCCTGTCCCTGGGGTGGGGGGTCGATCAGTCTCCTGTCCCTGGGGGGGGGGTCGATCAGTCTCCTGTCCCTGTGGGGGGTCGATCAGTCTCCTGCCCCTGGGGTGGGGGGTCGATCAGTCTCCTGTCCCTGGGGTGGGGGGTCGATCAGTCTCCTGTCCCTGGGGTGGGGGGTCGATCAGTCTCCTGTCCCTGGGGGGGGGGGGTGGATCAGTCTCCTGTCCCTGGGGTGGGGGGTCGATCAGTCTCCTGTCCCTGGGGTGGGGGGTCGATCAGTCTCCTGTCCCTGGGGGGGGGGGTCGATCAGTCTCCTGTCCCTGGGGTGGGGGGTCGATCAGTCTCCTGTCCCTGGGGTGGGGGGTGGATCAGTCTCCTGTCCCTGGGGTGGGGGGTCGATCAGTCTCCTGTCCCTGGGGTGGGGGGTCGATCAGTCTCCTGTCCCTGGGGTGGGGGGTCGATCAGTCTCCTGTCCCTGGGGTGGGGGGTCGATCAGTCTCCTGTCCCTGGGGTGGGGGGTCGATCAGTCTCCTGTCCCTGGGGGGGGGGGTGGATCAGTCTCCTGTCCCTGGGGGGGGGGATCGATCAGTCTCCTGTCCCTGGGGGGGGGGCGGGGGGCAGTAGATCAGTCTCCTGTCCCTGGGGTGGGGGTAGATCAGTCTCCTGTCCCTGGGGTGGGGGGTCGATCAGTCTGCTGTCCCTGGGGTGGGGGGTCGATCAGTCTCCTGTCCCTGGGGGGGGGGGTCGATCAGTCTCCTGTCCCTGGGGTGGGGGGTCGATCAGTCTCCTGTCCCTGGGGTGGGGGGTCGATCAGTCTCCTGTCCCTGGGGTGGGGGGTCGATCAGTCTCCTGTCCCTGGGGGGGGGGGTCGATCAGTCTCCTGTCCCTGGGGTGGGGGGTCGATCAGTCTCCTGTCCCTGGGGTGGGGGGTCGATCAGCCTCCTGTCCCTGGGGTGGGGGGGTCGATCAGTCTCCTGTCCCTGGGGTGGGGGGTCGATCAGTCTCCTGTCCCTGGGGTGGGGGGTCGATCAGTCTCCTGTCCCTGGGGTGGGGGGTCGATCAGTCTCCTGTCCCTGGGGTGCGGGGTCGATCAGTCTCCTGTCCCTGGGGGGGGGGGTAGATCAGTCTCCTGTCCCTGGGGGGGGGGGGTCGATCAGTCTCCTGTCCCTGGGGGGGGGGGTAGATCAGTCTCCTGTCCCTGGGGGGGGGGGGGGGTCGATCAGTCTCCTGTCCCTGGGGGGGGGGGTCGATCAGTCTCCTGTCCCTGGGGTGGGGGGTAGATCAGTCTCCTGTCCCTGGGGGGGGGGGGTAGATCAGTCTCCTGTCCCTGGGGGGGGGGGTCGATCAGTCTCCTGTCCCTGGGGTGGGGGGTCGATCAGTCTCCTGTCCCTGGGGTGGGGGGTCGATCAGTCTCCTGTCCCTGGGGTGGGGGGTCGATCAGTCTCCTGTCCCTGGGGTGGGGGGTCGATCAGTCTCCTGTCCCTGGGGTGGGGGGGGTCGATCAGTCTCCTGTCCCTGGGGTGGGGGGTCGATCAGTCTCCTGTCGGTGGGGGGTCGATCAGTCTCCTGTCCCTGGGGTGGGGGGTCGATCAGTCTCCTGTCACTGGGGTGGGGGGTAGATCAGTCTCCTGTCCCTGGGGTGGGGGTCGATCAGTCTCCTGTCCCTGGGGTGGGGGGTCGATCAGTCTCCTGTCCCTGGGGGGGGGGGTCGATCAGTCTCCTGTCACTGGGGTGGGGGGTAGATCAGTCTCCTGTCCCTGGGGTGGGGGTCGATCAGTCTCATGTCCCTGGGGTGGGGGGTCGATCAGTCTCATGTCCCTGGGGTGGGGGGTCGATCAGTCTCCTGTCCCTGGGGTGGGGGGTGGATCAGTCTCCTGTCCCTGGGGTGGGGGGTCGATCAGTCTCCTGTCCCTGGGGTGGGGGGTCGATCAGTCTCCTGTCCCTGGGGGGGGGGTCGATCAGTCTCCTGTCCCTGGGGTGGGGGGTCGATCAGTCTCCTGTCCCTGGGGGGGGGGGTCGATCAGTCTCCTGTCCCTGGGGTGGGGGGTCGATCAGTCTCCTGTCCCTGGGGTGGGGGGTCGATCAGTCTCCTGTCCCTGGGGTGGGGGGTCGATCAGTCTCCTGTCCCTGGGGTGGGGGGTCGATCAGCCTCCTGTCCCTGGGGTGGGGGGTCGATCAGTCTCCTGTCCCTGGGGTGGGGGGTCGATCAGTCTCCTGTCCCTGGGGTGGGGGGTCGATCAGTCTCCTGTCCCTGGGGTGGGGGGTCGATCAGTCTCCTGTCCCTGGGGTGGGGGGTCGATCAGTCTCCTGTCCCTGGGGGGGGGGTCGATCAGTCTCCTGTCCCTGGGGTGGGGGGTCGATCAGTCTCCTGTCCCTGGGGTGGGGGGTGGATCAGTCTCCTGTCCCTGGGGTGGGGGGTCGATCAGTCTCCTGTCCCTGGGGTGGGGGGTCGATCAGTCTCCTGTCCCTGGGGGGGGGGTCGATCAGTCTCCTGTCCCTGGGGTGGGGGGTCGATCAGTCTCCTGTCCCTGGGGGGGGGGGTCGATCAGTCTCCTGTCCCTGGGGTGGGGGGTCGATCAGTCTCCTGTCCCTGGGGTGGGGGGTCGATCAGTCTCCTGTCCCTGGGGTGGGGGGTCGATCAGTCTCCTGTCCCTGGGGTGGGGGGTCGATCAGCCTCCTGTCCCTGGGGTGGGGGGTCGATCAGTCTCCTGTCCCTGGGGTGGGGGGTCGATCAGCCTCCTGTCCCTGGGGTGGGGGGTCGATCAGTCTCCTGTCCCTGGGGGGGGGGGTCGATCAGTCTCCTGTCCCTGGGGGGGGGGGTCGATCAGTCTCCTGTCCCTGGGGTGGGGGGTCGATCAGTCTCCTGTCCCTGGGGTGGGGGGTCGATCAGTCTCCTGTCCCTGGGGTGGGGGGTAGATCAGTCTCCTGTCCCTGGGGGGGGGGTCGATCAGTCTCCTGTCCCTGGGGTGGGGGGTCGATCAGTCTCCTGTCCCTGGGGTGGGGGATCGATCAGTCTCCTGTCCCTGGGGGGGGGGTGGGTCGATCAGTCTCCTGTCCCTGGGGGGGGGGGTCGATCAGTCTCCTGTCCCTGGGGTGGGGGGTGGGTCGATCAGTCTCCTGTCCCTGGGGGGGGGGTGGGTCGATCAGTCTCCTGTCCCTGGGGGGGGGGGTCGATCAGTCTCCTGTCCCTGGGGTGGGGGGTCGATCAGTCTCCTGTCCCTGGGGTGGGGGGTCGATCAGTCTCCTGTCCCTGGGGTGGGGGGTCGATCAGTCTCCTGTCCCTGGGGGGGGGGGTAGATCAGTCTCCTGTCCCTGGGGTGGGGGGTCGATCAGTTTCCTGTCCCTGGGGTGGGGGGTCGATCAGTCTCCTGTCCCTGGGGGGGGGGGTAGATCAGTCTCCTGTCCCTGGGGTGGGGGGTCGATCAGTCTCCTGTCCCTGGGGTGGGGGGTCGATCAGTCTCCTGTCCCTGGGGTGGGGGGTCGATCAGTCTCCTGTCCCTGGGGTGGGGGGTCGATCAGTCCTCCTGTCCCTGGGGGGGGGGGTAGATCAGTCTCCTGTCCCTGGGGGGGGGGGGTAGATCAGTCTCCTGTCCCTGGGGTGGGGGGTCGATCAGTCTCCTGTCCCTGGGGTGGGGGGTCGATCAGTCTCCTGTCCCTGGGGTGGGGGGTCGATCAGTCTCCTGCCCCTGGGGTGGGGGGTCGATCAGTCTCCTGTCCCTGGGGTGGGGGGTCGATCAGTCTCCTGTCCCTGGGGTGGGGGGTGGATCAGTCTCCTGTCCCTGGGGGGGGGGGTAGATCAGTCTCCTGTCCCTGGGGTGGGGGTAGATCAGTCTCCTGTCCCTGGGGGGGGTCGATCAGTCTCCTGTCCCTGGGGGGGGGGGTCGATCAGTCTCCTGTCCCTGGGGGGGGGGGTCGATCAGTCTCCTGTCCCTGGGGTGGGGGGTGGATCAGTCTCCTGTCCCTGGGGTGGGGGGGTCGATCAGTCTCCTGTCCCTGGGGTGGGGGTCGATCAATCTCCTGTCCCTGGGGGGGGGGTCGATCAGTCTCCTGTCCCTGGGGTGGGGGGTCGATCAGTCTCCTGTCCCTGGGGGGGGGGGTCGATCAGTCTCCTGTCCCTGGGGTGGGGGTAGATCAGTCTCCTGTCCCTGGGGTGGGGGGTCGATCAGCCTCCTGTCCCTGGGGGGGGGGGTCGATCAGTCTCCTGTCCCTGGGGGGGGGGGTCGATCAGTCTCCTGTCCCTGGGGTGGGGGTAGATCAGTCTCCTGTCCCTGGGGTGGGGGTCGATCAGTCTCCTGTCCCTGGGGTGGGGGGTAGATCAATCTCCTGTCCCTGGGGGGGGGGGTCGATCAGTCTCCTGTCCCTGGGGTGGGGGGTCGATCAGTCTCCTGTCCCTGGGGGGGGGGGTCGATCAGTCTCCTGTCCCTGGGGTGGGGGGTCGATCAGTCTCCTGTCCCTGGGGGGGGGGGTCGATCAGTCTCCTGTCCCTGGGGTGGGGGTCGATCAGTCTCCTGTCCCTGGGGGGGGGGGCCGATCAGTCTCCCTGTCCCTGGGGTGGGGGGTCGATCAGTCTCCTGTCCCTGGGGTGGGGGGTCGATCAGTCTCCTGTCCCTGGGGTGGGGGATCGATCAGTCTCCTGTCCCTGGGGGGGGGGGGTCGATCAGTCTCCTGTCCCTGGGGTGGGGGGTAGATCAGTCTCCTGTCCCTGGGGTGGGGGGTAGATCAGCCTCCTGTCCCTGGGGGGGGGGTCGATCAGTCTCCTGTCCCTGGGGTGGGGGGTCGATCAGTCTCCTGTCCCTGGGGTGGGGGGTCGATCAGTCTCCTGTCCCTGGGGTGGGGGATCGATCAGTCTCCTGTCCCTGGGGGGGGGGTCGATCAGCCTCCTGTCCCTGGGTGGGGGGGTCGATCAGTCTCCTGTCCCTGGGGTGGGGGGTCGATCAGTCTCCTGTCCCTGGGGTGGGGGGTCGATCAGTCTCCTGTCCCTGGGGGGGGGGGTCGATCAGTCTCCTGTCCCTGGGGTGGGGGGTCGATCAGTCTCCTGTCCCTGGGGTGGGGGTCGATCAGTCTCCTGTCCCTGGGGTGGGGGGTAGATCAGTCTCCTGTCCTCAGGGGGGGGTCGATCAGTCTCCTGTCCCTGGTGTGGGGGGTCGATCAGTCTCCTGTCCTCAGGGGGGGGTCGATCAGTCTCCTGTCCCTGGGGGGGGGGGGTCGATCAGTCTCCTGTCCTCAGGGGGGGGTCGATCAGTCTCCTGTCCCTGTGGTGGGGGGTCGATCAGTCTCCTGTCCCTGGGGGGGGGGTCGATCAGTCTCCTGTCCTCAGGGGGGGGTCGATCAGTCTCCTGTCCCTGGGGTGGGGGGTCGATCAGTCTCCTGTCCCTGGGGTGGGGGGGTCGATCAATCTCCTATCCCTGGGGTGGGGGGTCGATCAGTCTCCTGCCCCTGGGGTGGGGGGTAGATCAGTCTCCTGTCCCTGGGGGGGGGGGTCGATCAGTCTCCTGTCCCTGGGGGGGGGGGTCGATCAGTCTCCTGTCCCTGGGGTGGGGGGTCGATCAGTCTCCTGTCCCTGGGGTGGGGGGGTCGATCAGCCTCCTGTCCTGGGGTGGGGGGTCGATCAGTCTCCTGTCCCTGGGGTGGGGGGTCGATCAGTCTCCTGTCCCTAGGGGGGGGGGTCGATCAGTCTCCTGTCCCTGGGGGGGGGGGTCGATCAGTCTCCTGTCCCTGGGGTGGGGGGTCGATCAGTCTCCTGTCCCTGGGGTGGGGGGTCGATCAGACTCCTGTCCCTGGGGTGGGGGGTCGATCAGTCTCCTGTCCCTGGGGTGGGGGGTCGATCAATCTCCTGTCCCTGGGGTGGGGGGGTCGATCAGCCTCCTGTCCCTGGGGTGGGGGGTCGATCAGTCTCCTGTCCCTGGGGGGGGGGTCGATCAGTCTCCTGTCCCTGGGGGGGGGGTCGATCAGCCTCCTGTCCCTGGGGTGGGGGGGTCGATCAGTCTCCTGTCCCTGGGTGGGGGGTCGATCAGTCTCCTGTCCCTGGGGTGGGGGGTCGATCAGCCTCCTGTCCCTGGGGTGGGAGTAGATCAGTCTCCTGTCCCTGGGGGGGGGGGTCGATCAGTCTCCTGTCCCTGGGGTGGGGGGTGGATCAGTCTCCTGTCCCTGGGGGGGGGGGGTCGATCAGTCTCCTGTCCCTGGGGTGGGGGGTCGATCAGTCTCCTGTCCCTGGGGTGGGGGGTCGATCAGTCTCCTGTCCCTGGGGGGGGGGGTAGATCAGTCTCCTGTCCCTGGGGTGGGGGGTAGATCAGTCTCCTGTCCCTGGGGGGGGGGGTCGATCAGTCTCCTGTCCCTGGGGGGGGGGGTCGATCAGTCTCCTGTCCCTGGGGTGGGGGGTCGATCAGTCTCCTGTCCCTGGGGTGGGGGGTGGATCAATCTCCTGTCCCTGGGGGGGAGGGTCGATCAGTCTCCTGTCC
This sequence comes from Somniosus microcephalus, assembly GCF_052327205.1. Lineage (NCBI taxonomy): Eukaryota > Metazoa > Chordata > Chondrichthyes > Squaliformes > Somniosidae > Somniosus > Somniosus microcephalus. The sequence continues at coordinate 3,921,581 of NC_140993.1, forward strand.
CTGGGGTGGGGGGTCGATCAGTCTCCTGTCCCTGGGGTGGGGGGTCGATCAGTCTCCTGTCCCTGGGGTGGGGGTCGATCAGTCTCCTGTCCCTGGGGGGGGGGGGTCGATCAGTCTCCTGTCCCTGGGGGGGGGGTCGATCAGTCTCCTGTCCCTGGGGGGGGGGGTAGATCAGTCTCCTGTCCCTGGGGTGGGGGGTCGATCAGTCTCCTGTCCCTGGGGGGGGGGGTAGATCAGTCTCCTGTCCCTGGGGTGGGGGGTCGATCAGTCTCCTGTCCCTGGGGGGGGGGGGGTAGATCAGTCTCCTGTCCCTGGGGGGGGGGGGTAGATCAGTCTCCTGTCCCTGGGGGGGGGGTCGATCAGTCTCCTGTCCCTGGGGGGGGGGGGGGTAGATCAGTCTCCTGTCCCTGGGGGGGGGGGGTAGATCAGTCTCCTGTCCCTGGGGGGGGGGGTCGATCAGTCTCCTGTCCCTGGGGTGGGGGGTAGATCAGTCTCCTGTCCCTGGGGGGGGGGGTCGATCAGTCTCCTGTCCCTGGGGGGGGGGGGTCGATCAGTCTCCTGTCCCTGGGGGTGGGGGTAGATCAGTCTCCTGTCCCTGGGGGGGGGGGTCGATCAGTCTCCTGTCCCTGGGGGTGGGGGTCGATCAGTCTCCTGTCCCTGGGGTGGGGGGTCGATCAGTCTCCTGTCCCTGGGGGGGGGGGGTGGATCAGTCTCCTGTCCCTGGGGTGGGGGGTCGATCAGTCTCCTGTCCCTGGGGGGGGGGGGTCGATCAGTCTCCTGTCCCTGGGGTGGGGGGTCGATCAATCTCCTGTCCCTGGGGTGGGGGGTCGATCAGTCTCCTGTCCCTGGGGGGGGGGGGTGGATCAGTCTCCTGTCCCTGGGGTGGGGGGTCGATCAGTCTCCTGTCCCTGGGGGGGGGGTCGATCAGTCTCCTGTCCCTGGGGGGGGGGGTCGATCAGTCTCCTGTCCCTGGGGTGGGGGGTCGATCAGTCTCCTATCCCTGGGGGGGGGGGTCGATCAGTCTCCTGTCCCTGGGGGGGGGGTCGATCAGTCTCCTGTCCCTGGGGGGGGGGGTAGATCAGTCTCCTGTCCCTGGGGTGGGGGGTCGATCAGTCTCCTGTCCCTGGGGGGGGGGGTCGATCAGTCTCCTGTCCCTGGGGGGGGGGTCGATCAGTCTCCTGTCCCTGGGGGGGGGGGTCGATCAGTCTCCTGTCCCTGGGGGGGGGGGTCGATCAGTCTCCTGTCCCTGGGGTGGGGGGTCGATCAGTCTCCTGTCCCTGGGGGGGGGGGTCGATCAGTCTCCTGTCCCTGGGGGGGGGGGTCGATCAGTCTCCTGTCCCTGGGGTGGGGGGGTCGATCAGTCTCCTGTCCCTGGGGTGGGGGGTCGATCAGTCTCCTGTCCCTGGGGGGGGGGGGTAGATCAGTCTCCTGTCCCTGGGGTGGGGGGTCGATCAGTCTCCTGTCCCTGGGGGGGGGGGTCGATCAGTCTCCTGTCCCTGGGGGGGGGGTCGATCAGTCTCCTGTCCCTGGGGTGGGGGGTCGATCAGTCTCCTGTCCCTGGGGGGGGGGGGGTAGATCAGTCTCCTGTCCCTGGGGTGGGGGGTCGATCAGTCTCCTATCCCTGGGGGGGGGGGGTCGATCAGTCTCCTGTCCCTGGGGTGGGGGGTCGATCAGTCTCCTGTCCTTGGGGGGGGGGGTAGATCAGTCTCCTGTCCCTGGGGGTGGGGGGTCGATCAGTCTCCTGTCCCTGGGGGGGGGGGTCGATCAGTCTCCTGTCCCTGGGGTGGGGGGTCGATCAGTCTCCTGTCCCTGGGGGGGGGGGTCGATCAGTCTCCTGTCCCTGGGGTGGGGGGTAGATCAGTCTCCTGTCCCTGGGGTGGGGGGTCGATCAGTCTCCTGTCCCTGGGGTGGGGGGTCGATCAGTCTCCTGTCCCTGGGGTGGGGGGTCGATCAGTCTCCTGTCCCTGGGGTGGGGGGTCGATCAGTCTCCTGTCCCTGGGGTGGGGGTGGGTCGATCAGTCTCCTGTCCCTGGGGGGGGGGGTCGATCAGTCTCCTGTCCCTGGGGTGGGGGGGTCGATCAGTCTCCTGTCCCTGGGGTGGGGGGTCGATCAGTCTCCTGTCCCTGGGGTGGGGGGGGGGGTAGATCAGTCTCCTGTCCCTGGGGTGGGGGGGGGGGGTAGATCAGTCTCCTGTCCCTGGGGGGGGGGGTCGATCAGTCTCCTGTCCCTGGGGTGGGGGGTCGATCAGTCTCCTGTCCCTGGGGTGGGGGGTCGATCAGTCTCCTGTCCCTGGGGGGGGGGGTCGATCAGTCTCCTGTCCCTGGGGTGGGGGTAGATCAGTCTCCTGTCCCTGGGGGGGGGGGTCGATCAGTCTCCTGTCCCTGGGGTGGGGGGTCGATCAGTCTCCTGTCCCTGGGGTGGGGGGTCGATCAGTCTCCTGTCCCTGGGGTGGGGGGTCGATCAGTCTCCTGTCCCTGGGGTGGGGGGTCGATCAGTCTCCTGTCCCTGGGGGGGGGGGTCGATCAGTCTCCTGTCCCTGGGGTGGGGGGTAGATCAGTCTCCTGTCCCTGGGGTGGGGGGTCGATCAGTCTCCTGTCCCTGGGGGGGGGGGTGGATCAGTCTCCTGTCCCTGGGGTGGGGGGTCGATCAGTCCCCTGTCCCTGGGGTGGGGGGTAGATCAGTCTCCTGTCCCTGGGGTGGGGGGTCGATCAGTCTCCTGTCCCTGGGGGGGGGGTAGATCAATCTCCTGTCCCTGGGGGGGGGGGGTCGATCAGTCTCCTGTCCCTGGGGTGGGGGGTGGATCAGTCTCCTGTCCCTGGGGGGGGGGGGTCGATCAGTCTCCTGTCCCTGGGGTGGGGGGTCGATCAGTCTCCTGTCCCTGGGGTGGGGGGTCGATCAGTCTCCTGTCCCTGGGGTGGGGGGTCGATCAGTCTCCTGTCCCTGGGGTGGGGGGTCGATCAGTCCCCTGTCCCTGGGGTGGGGGTAGATCAGTCTCCTGTCCCTGGGGTGGGGGGTCGATCAGTCTCCTGTCCCTGGGGTGGGGAGTAGATCAGTCTCCTGTCCCTGGGGTGGGGGGTCGATCAGTCTCCTGTCCCTGGGGTGGGGGGTCGATCAGTCTCCTGTCCCTGGGGTGGGGAGTAGATCAGTCTCCTGTCCCTGGGGTGGGGGGTCGATCAGTCTCCTGTCCCTGGGGTGGGGGGTCGATCAGTCTCCTGTCCCTGGGGGGGGGGGTCGATCAGTCTCCTGTCCCTGGGGTGGGGGGTCGATCAGTCTCCTGTCCCTGGGGTGGGGGGTCGATCAGTCTCCTGTCCCTGGGGTGGGGGGTCGATCAGTCTCCTGTCCCTGGGGTGGGGGGTCGATCAGTCTCCTGTCCCTGGGGTGGGGGGTAGATCGGTCTCCTGTCCCTGGGGTGGGGGGTAGATCAATCTCCTGTCCCTGGGGTGGGGGGGTCGATCAGTCTCCTGTCCCTGGGGTGGGGGTCGATCAGTCTCCTGTCCCTGGGGTGGGGGTAGATCAGTCTCCTGTCCCTGGGGTGGGGGGTCGATCAGTCTCCTGTCCCTGGGGGGGGGGTCGATCAGTCTCCTGTCCCTGGGGTGGGGGGTCGATCAGTCTCCTGTCCCTGGGGGGGGGGGTAGATCAATCTCCTGTCCCTGGGGGGGGGGGTAGATCAATCTCCTGTCCCTGGGGGGGGGGGTAGATCAATCTCCTGTCCCTGGGGTGGGGGTAGATCAATCTCCTGTCCCTGGGGGGGGGGGTAGATCAATCTCCTGTCCCTGGGGTGGGGGTAGATCAATCTCCTGCCCCTGGGGTGGGGGGTAGATCAGTCTCCTGTCCCTGGGGTGGGGGGTAGATCAATCTCCTGTCCCTGGGGGGGTTAGATCAGCCTCTCGCCCCAACCTCCGCTCTATCCCCATAGCCCTGCAAGTTTATTTCCCCCAAGTGCCTATCCAATTTCCTTTTGAAAACATTGGGGGCTAGAAATTCGGTATCGCCGCGTTTGGGGCGCTAGTCCTGGCGATGCGCAAAGTTTAGCGCCAGGCGCAATTTAGCGCCACCTAGCACGATATTGGGTTGCAGCGCCCCTGAAGTTGATTGCAGCGCTAAATCAGGCGCTGCACGAGACTCCTAAGGCGCTAACCTGGCGGCGCAACCCAATTTAGCGGCAGCGGGGCGCAGCGCAGGTGCTGTCATTAATCACTTTCCCTGAGACACACTGGCGCCGGCCAGCTCTTAAAGGGGCAGGTCAATTGGCATCACCAGACACACTCACTGCCTTGTAGGCCTTCAAAGCGGTGGGAGCCTACCTGTGGCGCACCAGCCTAGCAAGACATGGAAAGGGTGAGGCAGAGGGCGGAACGCCTCACTGATGGGGCATTGGATGCTTTGGTTGGCGCAGTGGAATCAAGGCCAAGGAAGATGGTCGGAATGTGATTTATGTTTTGGACAGTCTCCCGGCTGTGAGAGGCAGTTATGTGTCAGTGTGTTAGTTTTGCTTTCTGTTGCCATAGCTTTCTCATGTTTGAAGGAACCACATTTTGTGTAATGAAACACTTTCTTCATTTACAATGGCCATGTCTGCTATTTACATGCATCTTGCCCTTCACAGCCTTGGGGGTATCAGACCGGTTCCATTCCTGTTCTTGGAATGGCAGCAAGCATTCCGTGAGAGGGGCCTAGAAGCTACTTCTGATCAGCCTCTGACGCGCAGCCTGAGAAGAGCCGCTCGCGTAGAAGTTCAGGCCAGCAGGCACCTTCTCAGCCACCGACAGAGATGTCCTGCACCTTATCTGAGGCTGCAGATCTGGCTGAAGCAGCTGGCACAGTTCAGTCACCACCTCCTTTCTAAATCGCAGCCTTTTGACACACTGCTCCTCCAGCATGTTCATGTAGGAAAACTGCTGTCGGAAAATCCTGCCAGCGTAAGGTCTGCTGTGGCGACGTCTGTTGGCCCTCCTCCGTGTGGCCATGCCCGCCCCCCTCTCTCCATGTTTCTCTGTGCCCTTTCCAGATGATTCAGCAGCAGGACGTTCCCCTCCAATGCAGCCCCCATAATAAGTGCGCACAGGAAGTTTACCCGTTGTAAATGCTCACCAACAGCAAGGCGATGGTCAGAAGGCTGAAGTTCCTCTGCCAGCGCTGGCTCAGTGGTGAAATGGCTCGCAGTGTGCAGCTCAGCAGCTCTTTGTAAGTCTCGAAGAAGTTGTGCTCTAGAAATGGCTGCCGCTTTTAAACCACACCAGTCCCCTTTAAATAACGCTCCTCCAGCCCGAGAGCGACTTGATAAGGTTCCAGGTAAGCTGTCATTATTAGCGCCAGGCGCTACAGAGCGGGGCGCCACTGAATTTCCGGTCCGGGGCGCCGAAAAGGCGTTGCACGCTCAAATGATGTCATAATCTGCCTGCGCCCATGAGCGGGCGCTCTTAGCGCCGGCGCTAAATGCATGCTCAATATGGGGCAAGGTGCCCTGCGCCCGCCCGGAAATTAGATAGCGCCCCACTTCTCGGCCTCTTTAGGCATTAATCGGTGGCGCTAACAGCCGAATTTCTAGCCCTGAGTGTCTCCGCTTCCACCACTTCCGTCGGCAGCAAATGCCAGGTCCTCACCACTCACTGCGTAAAAAAAGTTCTTCCTCACATCCCCCCTGTATCTCTTGCCCAAAACCTTAAATCTGTGTCCCCTAGTCCTTGTACCATCAACTAGTGAGAACAGCCTTTCCCCGTCCAGCCTATCCAAACCCGTCATAATCTTGTACACCTCTATCAAATCTCCCATCAACCTCCTTTGCTCCAAGGAGAACAAACCCCAGCTTCTCCAACCTGTCCTTGTAGCCAAGATCTCCCATCCCCGGAACCATTCTGGTAAATGTCCTCTGCACCCATTCAAGGATCTTCACACCCCTCCTGGATGCAATACTCCAGTTGTGGCCTAACCAGCGCTTTATAAAGGTTCAGCATAACTTCTCTACTTTTGTACTCAATACCTCTATTTATGAAGCCCAAGATCCCATATGCTTTGTTAACCACTCTCTCAATATATCTCGCCTCCTTCAGGGACCTGTGCACATTAACTCCCAGGTCCCTCTGTCCCTGCACACTCTTTAAAACTGTGCCATTAAGTGTATATTGTCTCTCCCTGTTCCTTCTGCCAAAATGCATCACCTCACACTTCTCTGTATTAAATTCCATCTGCCACTTGTCTGCCCATTCTGCTAGCCTTTCTATGTCCTGTTGCAATTGATTGGTATCATCCTCACTGTTCGCCACACCCCCACTTTTGGTGTCATCGGCAAATTTAGAAATTCTACTCTGTATTCCAATATCCAGGTCATTTATATATATCAAAAAAAGCAGTGGCCCCAGCACTGACCCTTGGGGAACACCACTGTCTACCATCCTCCAGTCTGAAAAACAGCCATTTACCACAACTAGCTGTTTTCTGTCCTTAAGCCAATTCCTTATCCAAGCTGCCACTGACCCACCTATTCCATGAGCCCCAATTTTGTTAACCAGCCTTCTATGTGGTACTTTGTCAAACGCCTTCCGAAAATCCATGTAGACAACATCCATTGCATTCCCTTCATCAATCCTCCCTGTTACTTCATCAAGTGGGGTCGGGATGGTTAGGGATAGGGTCGGAATGGGGTCGGGTCGGGATGGTTAGGGATAGGGTCGGAATGGGGTCTGATGTATAGAAAGAATCATAGAAAGTTACAGCACGGAAGGAGGCCATTCGGCCCATTGTGTCCGCGCCGGCCAACAAAGAGCCATCCAGCCTAATCCCACCTCCCAGCTCTTGGTCCGTAGCCCTGCAGGTTACAGCATCCCAAGTGCACATCCAAGTACTTTTTAAATGTGGTTAGGGTTCCTGCCTCTACCACCCTTTCAGGCAGTGAGTTCCAGACCCCCACAACCCTCTGGGTGAAGAAATTTCCCCTCAAATCCCCTCTAAACCTTCCACCAGCTACTTTAAGTCTGTGTCCCCTGGTTTTTGACCCCTCTGCTAAGGGAAATAGGTCCTTTCTATCCACTTTATCCCTCAGCCTCCTCTGTTCCAAGGAAAAACTCATTATAAAAGATGTAATAGCAGAGCACTTGGAAAACAGTGACAGGATCGGACAAAGTCAACATGGATTTACAAAAGGTAAATTGTGCTTGACTAATCTACTGGAATGTTTTGAGGATGTAACTGGTAGAATAGATAAGGGAGAACCAGTGGATGTGGTGTATTTGGACTTTCAGAAGGCTTTCGATAAGGTCCCACATAAGAGATTAGCATGTAAAGTTAAAGCACATGGGATTGGGGGTAAGGTACTGACTTGGATAGAGAACTGGTTGGCAGACAGGAAGCAAAGAGTTGGAATAAACGGTTCTTTTTCCGAGAGGCAGGCAGTGACTAGTGGGGTACCGCAGGGATCGGTGCTAGGACCCCAGCTATTCACAATATATATTAATGATCTAGACGAGGGAACTAGAGGTAATATGTCCAAGTTTGCAGATGACACAAAGCTGGGTGGGCGTGTGTGCTGTGAGGAGGATGCCGAGAAACTCCAGTATGATTTGGACAGGTTGGGTGATTGGGCAGAAGCATGGCAGATGCAGTATAATATGGATAAATGTGAGGTTATCCACTTTGGTGGCAAAAACAAGAAGGCAGATTATTATCTGAATGGCAATAGATTGGGAGAAGGGGAAGTGCAATGAGACCTGGGTGTCCTTGTGCACCAATCGCTGAAGGTAAGCATGCAGGTGCAGCAGGCGGTTAAGAAGGCAAATGGTATGTTGGCCTTCATAGCGAGAGGATTCGAGTACAGGAGCAAGGATGTCTTGCTGCAGTTGTACAGGGCCTTGGTGAGACCACACCTTGAGTATTGTGTGCAGTTTTGGTTGTCTTATCTGAGGAAGGATGTTCTTGCCATGGAGGGAGTGCAGTGAAGATTCATCAGACTGATACCTGGGATGGCAGGAATGACGTATGAGGAGAGATTGGGTCAATTAGGCTTATATTCGCTGGAGTTTAGAAGAATGAGAGGGGATCTCATTGAAACTTATAAAATTCTAACGGGACTAGACAGACTAGATGCAGGAAGGATGTTCCCGATGGCGGGGGAGTCCAGAACCAGGGGTCACAGTCTAAGGATAAGGGGTAAGCCATTTAGGACTGAGATGAGGAGGAATTTCTTCAATCAGAGAGTGGTGAACCTGTGGAATTCTCTACCACAGCAGGCAGTTGAAGCAATTCATTAAATATATTCAAGAAGGAGTTAGATATATTTCTTAAGGCTAAAGGGATCAAGGGATATGGGGAGAAAGCAGGGACAGGGTACTGAGTTTGGATGATCAGCCATGTTCTCATTAAATGGCGGAGTAGGCTCGAGGGGCCGAATGGCCTATTCCTGCTCCTATCTTCTATGTTTCTATGAAAACAGACCCAGCCTATCCAGTCTTTCCTCAGAGCTAAGATTCTCTATTCCCGACAACATCCTTATAAATCTCCTCTCTACCCTCTCTAGTGCAATCACATCTTTCCTGTAATGTGGTGACCAGAACTGCACGCAGTACTCTAGCTGAAGCCAAACTAATGTTTTATACAGTTGAATCATAACCCCCCTGCTCTTGTATTCTATGCCACGGCTAATAAAGGCAAGCATTCTGTATGCCTTCTTAACCACCTTATCTACCTGGCCTGCTACCTTCAGGGATCTGTGGACATGCACTCCAAGGTCCCTTTGTTCCTCTACACTACTCAGTGTCCTACCATTTAATGTGTATTCCCTTTCCTTGTTAGCCCTCCCCAAGTGCATTACCTCACACTTCTCCGGATTGAATTCCATTTGCCACTGTTCTGCCCACCTGACCAATTTATTGATATCTTCCTGCAGTCTACAGCTTCCTTCTTCAGTATCAACCACACAGCTGATTTTAGTGTCATCTGCAAACTTCTTAATCATACCCCCTATATTCAAGTCTAGATCATTGATATATACCACAAAAAGCAAGGGACCCAGTACTGAGCCCTGCGGAACCCCACTGGAAACAACCTTCCAGTCACAAAAACACCCATCAACCATTACCCTCTGCTTCCTGTCTCCGAGCCAGTTTTAAATCTAACTTGACACTTTGCCCTGGATCCCATGGGCTTTTAACTTCCTGACCAGTCTGCCATGTGGAACCTTATCAAAAGCCTTGCTAAAGTCCATATACACTACATCAAACGCACTACCCTCATCTACCCTCCTTGTTACCTCCTCAAAAAATTCAATCAAGTTTGTCAGACACGACCTTCCCTGAACAAATCTGTGCTGACTATCCTTGATTAATCCGTGTCTTTCTAAATGAAGATTTATCCTGTCCTTCAGAATTCTTTCCAATAATTTTCCCACCACCGAGGTTAGGCTGACTGGCCTGTAATTACTCGGTCTATCCGTTTATCCCTTTATAAACAAGGGTACCACATTAGCAGTCCTCCAGTCCTCCGGCACCACACCTGAAGCCAGAGAGGATTGGAAAATGATGGTCAGGACCTCTGCTATTTCCTCTCTTACTTCACTTAACAGCCTGGGATACATTTCATCTGGGCCTGGGGATTTATCCACTTTTAAAGCTGCTAAACCCCTTAATACTTCCTCTCCCACTATGTTTATTTCATCTAATATTTCACACTCCTCCCCCTGATAGCAATGTCTGCTTCGCCCCTCTCCTTTGTGAAAACAGACGCAAAGTATTCATTAAGAACCCTACCGACGTCTCCCGCCTCCACACACAGATTACCCTCATGATCTCCAATAGCCCCTACCCTTTCTTTAGTTATCCTCTTACTCTTAATATATTTATAAAACATTTTTGGGTTTTCCTTGATTTTACTTGCCAAGAATATTTCATGCTCTCTCTTTGCTTTCCTAATATCCTTTTTAATTGCACCCCTGCACTTTCTGTACTCCTCTAAAGATTCTGGAGTATTGAGCCCTCAGTATCTGTCATTTTTCTTTATGCTATGCAAATGGATAAGCTGCTTAATTTCTCCCATCAGTCGAATGGAATGAATTCAGAGCACGGAACGTGACTTCTCTCCCTGGTTCTCTCATCCACCGATTCCCTCACTTTTCCTCCAACTCTTCCTCCCACAATTCTCTCGTCGTGAGCCCGCTTAACGCTTTCGCAGCTCTCTCGGTAAAAGCCTGACTTTGCTCACAGCCTTCCTGTTCAAAAAAGCCGTGTCCCCTAAGGTAGCGATTAAAAGTTGTTCCCGTCAGATGGGTTAGTCGGGATTGCGATGAACTCCCTCCAGTGTTTGTGTGGGTTCACTGGGCAGCTATCGGTTCACTGCCCGCGGGCGAAATTAAACTCTACCCCAGTGTTGAGGTGTTTGCGACTTACATGCGCTACAGAATTGCTGATGGTTTCGTTTCTGGGGAAACAGATTATCTGATCATTATCACATTGCTGTTTGTGGGAGCTTGCTGTGCGTAAATTGGCTGCTGCGTTTCCTACATTACAACAGTGACTACACTTCAAAAATACTTCATTGGCTGTAAAGCGCTTTGGGACGTACTGAGGTCATGAAAGGCGCTGTAGAAATGCGAGTCTTTCTCTTTATAAGATGCGATGGTCTCTGCCTCACCCACTCCCTGTGGCAAAGCGCCAGAGCGGGACAAATATCCTTGCGGGGAGGTTTGTTAGCACTGTTCGGGGGGGTTTAAACTAAAATGGCAGGGGGTTGGGAACCTGAGCAGGGAGACAGAGGAAAGGGAAACAGGGATAAAAGCAAAAGATAGGAAGGAGAAAAACAAAAGTGGCAGTCAGAGAAATCAACGGTTTAAATCAAACGTGGCCACAGTAAATAATAATTCTAATAGGTCCAAGAGCGTTAAAAAAACAAGCCTGAAGGCTTTGTGTCTTAATGCGAGGAGCATTTGTAATAAGGTGGACGAATTGGCTGCGCAAATAGAAGTAAACAAATATGATTTTGTTGGGATTACGGAAACGTGGCTCAAGGATGGCCAAGACTGGGAACTCAACATCCAGGGGTATTCGATATTCAGGAAAGATAGGCAAAAAGGAAAGGGAGGTGGGGTAGCATTACTGGTTAAAGAAGGGATTAATACAATTGTAATGAAGGATATTAGCTCTGATGATGTGGAATCTGTATGGGTAGAATTGAGAAATACTAAGGGGAAAAAAACATTAGTGGGAGTGGTATATAGACCTCCAAACAGTAAGGCGGAGGTTGGGGATGGCATTAAAAGGAAAATTAAAGAAGCGTGCAATAAGGGCACAGCAGTCATCATGGGTGACTTTAATCTACATATAGATTGGGCCAACCAAATTAGTAACAATACTGTGGAGGAGGAATTCCTGGAGTGTTTACGGGATGGTTTCCTGGACCAATATGTCGAGGAACCAACCAGAGATCAGGCCATCTTAGACTGGGTATTATGTAACGAGAAAGGATTAATTAGCAATCTTGTTGTACGAGGCCCCTTGGGTATGAGCGATCATAATATGATCGAATTCTTCATTAAGATGGAGAATGAAGCAGTTGACTCAGAGACTAGGGTCCTCAATTTAAATAAAGGAAACTACGATGGTCTGAGGAGCGAGTTGGGTAGGATTGATTGGGGAATGGCACTCAAAGGGTTGACGGTGGATAGGCAATGGCAAACATTCAAAGACCGAATGGATGAGCTACAGAATTTGTTCATCCCAGTTTGGCATAAAAATAAAACAAAAAAGGTGACTCAACCGTGGCTAACAAGGGAAATTAGGGATAGCATAAGATCCAAGGAGACGACATATAAATTGGCCAGAAAAAGCAATAATCCTGAGGATTGGGAGCAGTTTAGGATTCAACAAAGGAGGACAAAGGGATTAATTAAGAAAGGGAAAATAGAATATGAGAGTAAGCTTTCAGGGAACATAAAAACTGACTGTAAAAGCTTTTATAGATATGTGAAGAGAAAAAGATTGGTGAAGTCAAGCGTAGGTCCCTTACAGTCAGAATCAGGGGAATTTATAATGGGAAACAAAGAAATGGCAGACCAACTAAATACATACTTTGGTTCTGTCTTCACAAAGGAGGACACAAATAACCTCCCAGAGATGCCGGGGAACATAGGGTCTAATGAAAGGGTGGAACTGAAAGAAATCAGTATTTGTAGGGAAATGGTGTTAGGAAAATTGACGGGACTGAAGGCTGATAAATCCCCAGGGCCTGATAATCTACATCCCAGGGTACTTAAGGAAGTGGCCCTAGAAATAGTAGATGCATTGCTGGTCATCTTCCAGAACTCGATAGACTCTGGAACGGTACCCATGGATTGGAGGGTAGCTAATGTTACCCCACTATTCAAAAAGGTGGTAGAGAAAAAGCGGGGAATTACAGACCGGTCAGCCTGACATCGGTAGTGGGGAAAATGCTAGAGTCCATTATAAAAGATGTAATAGCAGAGCACTTGGTAAGCAGTGACAGGATCGGACAAAGTCAACATGGATTTACAAAAGGTAAATCATGCTTGACTAATCTACTGGAATTTTTTGAGGATGTAACTGGTAAAATAGATAAGGGAGCACCAGTGGATGTGGTGTACTTGGACTTTCAGAAGGCTTTCGATAAGGTCCCACATAAGAGATTAGTGTGCAAAATTAAGGCACATGGGATTGGGGGCAAGGTATTGACTTGGATAGAGAACTGGTTGGTGGACAGAAAGCAAAGAGTTGGAATAAATGGGTCATTTTCCGTGTGGTAGGCAGTGACTAGTGGGGTACCGCAAGGATCGGTCCTAGGACCCCAGCTGTTTACAATATATATTAATGATGTGGACGAGGGAATTGGATGTAATATCTCCAAATTTGCAGACGACACAAAGCTGGGTGGGTGGGTAAGCTGTGAGGAGGATGTCGTGAAACTCCAGTATGATTTGGACAGGTTGGGTGATTGGGCAGAAACATGGCAAATGCAATATAATGTGGATAAATGTGAGGTTATCCACTTTGCTGGCAAAAACAGGAAGGCAGATTATTATTTGAATGGCAATAGATTGGGAGAAGGGGAAGTCCAAAGAGACCTGGGTGTTCTTGTGCATCAGTCGCTGAAGGTAAGCATGCAGGTGCAGCAGGCGGTTAAGAAGGCAAATGGTATGTTGGCCTTCGTAGGAAGAGGGTTCGAGTACAGGAACAAGGATGTCTTGCTACAGTTGTACAGGGCCTTGGTGAGACCGCACCTTGAGTATTGTGTGCAGTTTTGGTCGCCTTACCTGAGGAAGGACGTTCTTGCCAGGGAGGGAGTGCAGCGAAGATTCACCAGGCTGATACCTGGGATGGCAGGAATGACGTATGAGGAGAGATTGTGTCGATTGGGCTTATACTCACTGGAGTTTAGAAGATTGAGAGGGGATCTCATCGAAACCTATAAAATTCTGTCAGGTCTGGACAGACTAGATGCAGGAAGGATGTTTCTGATGGCTGGGGAGTCCAGAACCAGGGGTCACAGTCTAAGGATAAGGGGTAAGCCATTTAGGACTGAGATGAGGATGAATTTCTTCACCCAGAGAGTGGTGAACCTGTGGAATTCTCTACCACAGAGGGCGGTGGAGGCCAGTTCATTAAATATATTCAAGAAAGAGTTGGATATATTTCTTAAGGCTAAAGGGATCAAGGGATATGGGGAGAAAGCAGGGACCGGGTACTGAATTTGAATGATCAGCCATGATCTCATTGAATGGCGGAGCAGGCTCGAGGGGCCGAATGGCCTACTCCTGCTCCTATCTTCTATGTTTCCAACAGCGCTCTGTGTGGAGGAATCTCCCCAAACCTGTCTCCTCACTCTGTGACAACTTTAAACTGATGCTCCCTCCTCACTGACTCCCCAATTCACTCTCCAACACCCTGAACTCTGCCCTTGGCCTTTCTGCTCCAGTGGACACAGTCCCAGGACCTCCAGTCTCTCGGGATATCTATAGTTTCCCATCCCTGTCACCATCCTGGTCAATCGACGCTGTCTGCTCCATGGCTTTAATGTGCTTTCTATAATGGGCACCCAAACTGCGGCCTGAATCTCTGTCCCTCTCTCTCTCCCTGTCTCTCTCTCTGTCCCCCTCTCTCTCTCTGTCCCTCTCTCTCTCTGTCCAATTCCAATTCCAATTCCAATTCCAATTAAAATGCTTTATTGGCATGAAAGTTTACAGAGAACCATATTGCCAAAGCTTACATAGCAAAAAGGTACAGTTTTCCAACATTCTGTAGGTGTCAATCGATTTGACATTTGTTGGGTACATACAATATTACTTTTAAACAATATTAATTTTAAACAGTCTTTGTACTTCATTTGGTACGTTCAATATTAATTTTAAACAGTCTTAATTTTAAACAGTCCTCAGGTTGTGACATGTTGTTACATATTTGGCCCCAAGGTATGGTCTGTCTCCTTCTCCTAGGACTAATCTCAATTTTGACAGATCATCCAATTCCTTGAAATCTGGGGTTGTTTGGCTTAGCTTGTTGAATAATATGTTTCTTGATGTGTTGAATTTTTCGCATTTTAGGAGGAAATGCATTTCTGTTTCAACCTCGCCAGCCAGACATTGATCGCATATTCTATTCTCTCTAGGCTGCCAGGATTTCTTGTATCTGCCTTTTTCAATTTCCAGTTGGTGGTCGCTTAGTCTGTACCTGGTGAGGGTCTGTCTCTGTTTTGTGTCTCTGATGGTCGTGAGGTAGTCTGCCAGTTTATATTCTCTTTTTAGGGCCCGGTAACATTCTAATCTGCTTTGGCTTTCGGTTATTTTGTTCCAATGTTCCAGGTAGGTTTCTTTGCATTTTTTAATGATTTGGTTCACTCGGATTGGTGTTTGGGCGGCTGTGTTGGTCTGGGGCTGGTCAGGGTCCGGCTGAGTACTTAGTTTCCGTAGCAGCTGACTCAGGGGACTCTTTTCTGGGTTTAGCTCTTGGGTCTGAAAGGCTTTGAAATGAAGGGTGTCTGGGGAGCTAGATTTGAGGTGATTTAGGAAGTTTAGTGCTCGTTTTTGGATGTTTATTATCAGTGGGTATCTGCCTAGTTCGGCTCTGCATGCATTTGTTGGCGTTTTCCTTTGGGTGCGAAGGATGCTTCGGCAGAATTCTGCATGTAGGGCTTCTATTGTATGTTTTTCCCATTTAGTGTAGCTTTGGTGATTTAGCGGGCCCCATACTTCACTACCGTACAGTGCAATGGGCAGGATTATGCTGTCAAATATTTTGAGCCAGATTTTGATTGGGATTTGGATGTTGTAGAATTTTCTTTTTATTGCATATAGGGCTCTTCGGGCTTTTTCTTTTAGTGCATTCACTGCTATGCTGAAGCTCCCTGATGCTGTAATAGTTAGACCAAGGTAGGTGTAGCTCATAGTGTGTCCTATAGTGGTATCACTGAGGGTAAACTGGTATTTGTTTTCCTGACATCTGGGCCTTTTTTGAAAAATCATGATGTTGGTTTTCTTTAGATTTACTGTTAGAGCCCAATTTTGGCAGTATTTGTCGAGTAGGTCTAGTTGTTGCTGTAATCCCTGTTCTGTGGGAGACAGCAGAACCAGGTCGTCCGCATAGAACAGGGATTTCACTTCTCCATCTAGGAGACGGAGACCTGGTGACTCGCTTTGCTCCAGCATGTCTGCTAATTCATTTATGTATATGTTGAACAGGGTCGGGCTCAAATTGCAGCCCTGCCGGACGCCTCTTCTCTGGGTGAAGAAATCGGTGCGTTTGTCTCCAATTTTGACCCCGCATTTGTTTTTCAGATACATTGATTTAATAAGGTCATAGACTTTGCCCCCTATTCCACATAGAAGAAGTTTATAATAGAGCCCTTCGTGCCATATAGAGTCAAAGGCTTTCTTGAAGTCGATGAAACAGGCGAATATTTTCCCATTTTTTGTTTGGTGTATATGTTTTTCAATGAGGGTGTGAAGGGTATAGATATGGTCGGCGGTGCGGTGTTTTGGAAGAAAGCCTATTTGGTTTTTTCTGAGGATATTATGTTTGTTAAGAAAATCAAGTAATCTACTATTTAGAATACTGCAGAATAACTTCCCTAGACAACTGTTGACACAGATGCCGCGGTAGTTATTTGGGTCTGATTTGTTTCCGCTTTTATATATGGGGGAGATTAGTCCTTGGCACCAGATATCGGGAAAACAGCCTGAACGTAATATGATGTTGAATAATTTGAGTACCGCACCCTGCATCTCCATATTGCTGAACTTGAGCATTTCATTTTTGATGTTGTCTGGGCCACAGGCTTTCTTTAGGTGGAGAGATTTTGTTTTTTGTGGCCATTTCTTTCCATGTGATTGGGGAGTCTAGAGGGTTTTGGTTGTCTTTGATTGTTGCTTCTAATGTGTGGAGTTTTTCTGTGACCTGATGTTGACTTGGGTTTGTTTCGTTTATTGGGATGTCTTTGTAGAGGTTTTCAAAATGTGTTCTCCAGATGTCGCCATCTTGGATTGGTAATGCTTGCAATTGTGTTGTACTCAGGTTATTCCACATTTCCCAGAATTGTTTTGGGTTGGTGGAGTTTTCAATTTCTTCTAGTATTTTGTGGGTATAGTGTTGTGTTTTGTTCCTAATGGTGTGTTTATATCTTTTGAGGGTTTCATTGTATCTAGTACGTAGGTCCAGATTGTTTGGTTGGCGATGCTTTTGGTTTGATATTTTTCTCAGGTCTTTTCTGGCATTTTTGCATTCGTGGT
The DNA here is from genome assembly GCF_052327205.1 of Somniosus microcephalus. Lineage (NCBI taxonomy): Eukaryota > Metazoa > Chordata > Chondrichthyes > Squaliformes > Somniosidae > Somniosus > Somniosus microcephalus. The sequence goes on from NC_140993.1 coordinate 3,938,298, forward strand.
CAAACCATTTCTTATTTTTATTTTGTCTTTTGTGACTCTTCCTCTTCTGTTTCACGAGGTCGGCTTTTACAGCTGCCTCATGAAAGATCATATTTATATCCTCTATGGCCATGTTTACCCCATCTCTGGTGATCTCATATAGATTTTCTCTATCTCTGTCTCTGTCTCTCTCTCTGTCCCTCTCTCTCTCTGTCCCCCTCTCTCTCTGTCCCTCTCTCTCTCTCTCTCTGTCTCTCTCTCTCTCTGTCCCCCTCTCTCTCTCTGTCTCTCTCTCTCTCTCTGTCTCTCTCTCTCTCTCTCTGTCCCTCTCTCTCTCTCTCTGTCTCTCTCTCTCTGTCCCTCTCTCTCTCTCTCTGTCTCTCTCTCTCTCTCTGTCTCTCTCTCTCTCTCTGTCCCTCTCTCTCTGTCCCTCTCTCTCTCTGTCCCTCTCTCTCTCTGTCCCTCTCTCTCTCTCTCTCTCTGTCTCCCTCTCTCTCTGTCCCTCACTCTCTCTGTCCCTCTCTCTCTCTGTCCCTCACTCTCTCTGTCCCTCTCTCTCTGTCCCTCTCTCTCTCTCTGTCCCTCTCTCTCTCTCTCTGTCCCTCTCTCTCTCTGTCCCTCTCTCTCTCTGTCTCTCTCTCTCTCTCTCTCTGTCCCCCTCTCTCTCTGTCCCCCTCTCTCTCTGTCCCTCTCTCTCTCTCTGTCCCTCTCTCTCTCTGTCACTCTCTCTGTCCCTCTCTCTCTCTGTCCCTCTCTCTCTCTCTGTCCCCCTCTCTCTCTGTCCCTCACTCTCTCTGTCCCTCTCTCTCTGTCCCTCTCTCTCTCTGTCCCTCTCTCTCTCTCTGTCCCTCTCTCTCTCTGTCCCTCTCTCTGTCCCTCTCTCTCTCTGTCTCTCTCTCTCTCTCTCTGTCCCTCTCTCTCTCTGTCCCCCTCTCTCTCTGTCCCTCACTCTCTCTGTCCCTCTCTCTCTCTGTCCCTCTCTCTCTCTCTGTCTCTCTCTCTCTCTGTCCCTCTCTCTCTCTGTCCCCCTCTCTGTCCCTCTCTCTCTCTCTGTCCCTCTCTCTCCCTCTGTCCCTCTCTCTCTCTCTGTCCCTCTCTCTCTCTGTCACTCTCTCTGTCCCTCTCTCTCTCTGTCTCTCTCTCTCTCTGTCCCTCTCTCTCTGTCCCCCTCTCTCTCTGTCCCTCTCTCTCTCTCTGTCCCTCTCTCTCTCTGTCCCCCTCTCTCTCTGTCCCTCTCTCTCTCTGTCCCCCTCTCTCTCTGTCCCTCTCTCTCTCTCTGTCCCTCTCTCTCTCTGTCCCTCTCTCTCTCTGTGTCCCCCTCTCTCTCTGTCCCTCTCTCTCTCTCTGTCCCCCTCTCTCTCTGTCCCTCTCTCTCTCGGTCTCTCTCTCGGTCTCTCTCTCTGTCTCTCTGTCCCCCTCTCTCTCTGTCCCTCTCTCTCTCTCTGTCCCTCTCTCTCTCTGTCCCTCTCTCTCTCTCGGTCTCTCTCTCTCGGTCTCTCTGTCTCTCTGTCCCCCTCTCTCTCTGTCCCTCTCTCTCTCTCTGTCCCTCTCTCAATTCAATTCAAATCGCTTTATTGGCATGATAAGGTACATCTTATGTTGCCAAAGCATCGAAATACATTTATGGTTGAACACATAAACGCAGATCTATTCATACAGTGTATAAACAGATATATCCCTGAGTGTATAAATATACATTCGTATAATTTGTAAATACTCTTTTCTTAGGTTTACTGGTTGTCCCTCTGTTTATGGCAAGCTGTAACATAGTGTGCCGCTAGTGTTACACAGTTTCTCTCTTCCCCTAGTAGGTATGGGAGTTTTTGGTCATCATTCAAACTTCTGAATTCAGGGCATATTTGTGAGAATTTTTGGTAGAAATTCTCCCTGATGCCCTGATATTTTCCACAAGCTGTGAGGAAGTGCATCTCTGTCTCCACCACTCCCTGACTGCAGTGAGAGCATATCCTGTCCTCTCTTGGCAGCCGGGTCTGCCTGTGTCTGCCTTTTTTGATCACCAGGCTATGTTCACTAAGTCTGTACCTTGTCAAGGTTTTTCTCAGTTTGCTATCCTTTACCATGGTCAGGTAATCAGCCATGTTGTATTGTCTGTTTAGGGCCAAGTAGCAATTGAGTTTGTTTTGGGTTTTGTTGTTTCTGCCCAATATGACAGGTATTTTTCCTTTTGCTTAGTGACAATTGTGTTGGGTCGAATTCTCTGTGCTACGATGTCACTGTCCTGGGGCTGGTTATTGTTAGTAGTGTTAGTGGTTGCTTCACTGAGTCCCAGGACTAGTTGACTGAGGGTATTCTTCTTTATGGTCTCTCTCTCTGGTCCTCTCCCTCTCTCTCTGTCTCTCTCTCTCTATCCCTCTCGCTCGCTTTCTCTCTCTCTGTACCCCTCTCTCTCTCTCTCTCTCTCTCTCGCTCTCGTGCTCTCTCGCTCTCTCTCTCTCTGTCTCTTTCTCTGTCCCTCTCTCTCCCTCTCGCTCTCTCGCATGCTCTTTCTCTATCCCTCTCGTGCTCTCTCTCTCTCTCTATCCCTCTCGCTCTCCCTCTCTCGCGCTGTCTCTCGCGCTCTCTCTCGCTCTCTGTCTCCCTCTCTCTCTCTCTATCCCTCTCGCTCTCTCGCTCGCTCTCTCTCTCGCGCTCTCTCTCCCTCTCGCTCGCTCTCTCTCTCTCTCGCGCTCTCTCTCTCTCTGTCTCTTTCTCTGTCCCTCTCTCCCTCTCGCTCTCTCGCATGCTCTCTATCCCTCTCGTGCTCTCTCTCTCGTGCTCTCTCTCTCTCTCTATCCCTCTCGCTCTCTCTCTCGCGCTCTCTCTCGCTCTCTCTGTCCCCCTCTCTATGCCTCTCGCTCTCTCTATCCCTCTCGCTCGCTCCCTCTCGCTTGCTCTCTCTCTCTCGCACTCTCTCTCTATCCCTCTCGCTCTCTCTCACTCTCTGTCTCTGTCTCTCTCTCTCTATCCCTCTCGCTCTCTGTCTCTCTGTCTCTCTCTCTCTCTATCCCTCTCTCTCTCTCTCTCTGTGTCTCTCTCTCTATCCCTCTCGCTCTCTCGCTCTCTCTCTCTCTCTCTCTATCCCTCTCGCTCTCTCTCTCTCTCTCTCTCTCTGTCTCTATCTCTGTAGTGTCCGCGAATCAATAACACACGGACTGCAGGAGAACGGTAATAACAGGTGTTTAATGAACAGAGGGTATGCTGGAACTGAAAGTACAGAAGCCTGCTACGGCTTTATATACAGGTGTGGTCACTGCCGGTACTACAGTATAAAAACAGTTCTCTCTTAAAGGTACATACACAACAATTCCTCCCCTTTTAGATAAACAGTACATAACATTCATTTAACAATTAAATAATAACTAATTACAATTACAATTTTCTCTGTACTATATACATCAGCTGAAGTAATCATTTATAAATTCAGTCTTTGAGGAGGCTTCCTGATCCTGTTTGGATAGCGCCTTTCTCGAGTATCCTGTTCTTGCGGCGGAGTCGATTCTGGCTCATTTTCATTGGTTGGTTCGTCAGCTTCCAATACCACTGCTTCTGAGGTAGACGCAATCTGTACTTCGGGTTCATCACCACGTGCACATGCTCGTGGTATGGGTTTGACTTGTTCCTGTGACTCTAGAATCTGGTCAGCATGGCGTCTCACGATGCTCTCTCCAACGTCCACTGTTTACATTAGTGGTCCCTGCTGTGTGCATATCGTTCCTGGCTGCCATTTTTCTGTTCGGTAGTCGCGGGCCAAGACTGGTTGCCCTATCTTGAAGCTCCTGGTTGGCTTCTCATTGATGTGCTGGAATTGCTTATCCTCAACATCTCGTCTTATGTTTGGTTTGAGCAAATCCAGGTGACATCTTAACCTTCGGTTAAAGAACATTATGGCTGGAGCTTGGTTGGTGACTGCATGTGTCGCATTCCGGTAAGCAAACAAGAAATTATCCACCTTGTGTTGTTGTGGTATGTTGTCGTTATACATCGCCTTTATTGCTTTTTTAAAGGTCTGAACAAACCTCTCAGCCAATCCATTTGTGGCTGGATGATATGGGGCAGATGTGTAATGCTTTACCCCATTATTCCTCAAAAACCTCCGGAAATCCTCAGACACAAACTGTGGTCCATTGTCGGAGCAAATCTGTTCTGGCAAGCCATTCCTGGCGAAGATGGTCTGTAGGACAGCAATAGTTTTCTCCGTGGTGGTGGTGGACATTTTGATGACCTCTGGCCATTTCGAATGTGCATCCACGGCGATTAAAAACATTGAGTCCATAAATGGACCAGCAAAATCAATGTGTACCCGTTGCCATGGAGATGAGGGCCACTCCCATGGGTGTAGCGGGGCCTGTGGTGGAGCGTTTTGGACTTTCTGGCATCCTGTGCATCTCTTGGTCATTTCCTCGATTTCTCTATCGATTCCCGGCCACCACACAAACGCCCTGGCTAAGCTCTTAATTTTTATCCCTCCCAGATGACCCTCATGAAGCTCATTGAGCACTCTATCTCTCAACTTGGGTGGAATTACCACTCGGGATCCACACATCAAGGTCCCCCGGCACACTGACAGCTGTTCTCTCCTTGGCGAGAATGCTGGCAACAGTGCGTCACCATGTGCTGGCCATCCCTTCACCGTCAAATCATAGACCCGAGAGAGTGTCGGGTCATTTCGGGTTTCCTTCTCTATACTTGAGTTTGTAACAGGTAGACATTCGACTATGGTTGAATGGAATATCTCAACAGGGTCCACTGCAGGTGCTTCCTCCCCCGTAGGCAACGGCAGGCGCAACAGCCCATCAGCATTTCCATGCTGTTTCGTACCATTGTACTCTATGTCGTATTGATGTGCCCCTAGAAAAAGGGACCATCTTTGCAGCCGTTGCGCCGTCATCACCGGAACGCCCTTCTTTGGGTTAAAAATGGAGACAAGAGGCTGGTGATCAGTCAGTAGGGTGAATTTCTGCCCGTGCAGATAGTGATTGAACTTCTTCACCCCCCACACCAGGCTGAGGGCCTCCCTGTCAATCTGGGCGTAGTTACGCTCGGCTGAGGTTAACGAGCGCGACGCAAAGGCTATTGGCCTCTGAACCGTCAAGGAATTTGTGTGACAGCACCGCTCCAATGCCGTAGGGAGACGCATCACATGCCAACCGAATCGGTAGTGTTGGATTGTAGTGGGCCAATACTTCTTTTGAAGTGATTAGGCATTTACATTTCTGAAAGGCACGCTTACACTCATCACCCCATTTCCATGCTACTCCAGTTTGCAGCAGGGCATTCAGTGGGTGCAGAATTGTAGATAAATTTGGTAAGAACTTATGGTAGTAGTTCACCAACCAGGGGAACGACCTCAGTTGTGACACATTTTCCGGTGCTGGAGCCTTGACTACTGCCTCAATCTTGTCTGGGGACTTATGCAACCCCTCTTCATCAATCACGTGGCCACAATACGAGATTTGTTTCCTGAAAAACTCGCATTTGGGGTGGTTGGCTCGTAGCCCATATTCTTGTAATCTAGTGAGCACCTGCTCCAGGTTGGCAAGGTGTTCACTGTCATTTTCGCCCGTAACCAGGATGTCGTCCAAATAACACTGGGTCCCCGGGATCCCTTGCAGGACTTGTTCCATCGCCCTCTGCCAAATAGCCGGAGCTGATGCTACCCCAAATACCAGTCGGTTGTACTGGTAAAGACCTTTGTGAGTGTTTATCGTGAGGTATTTTCTAGATGCTTCTTCTACCTCCATTTGTAGATACGCTTGGGCCAGATCAATCTTCGTAAAGCGTTTCCCTCCAGATAGTGAGGCGAAAATATCTTCTATCCGCGGAAGTGGATATTGTACTGTGTGCAGTACTGGGTTCACAGTTACCTTAAAGTCCCCACAGATGCGAACCTTCTTCGGCTCCCCAGGCGTGCTGTTCAATGATTTCTTCATTACAGGAACGATGGGTGTGGCCCACTCGCTCCAGTCCACCTTGGACAGCACACCCGAACGCTGCAGACTCTCCAGCTCTGCTTAGACGGCTGGGCGGATCGCATACGGTACCGGTCTGGCTTTAAAAAATTTTGGGTTTGCGTTATCTTCAATTTTTATCGTTGCCGTTACGCCTTTTAGAGTCCCAAGTCCTTGCTGGAACACCTCTTTCGCGTCAATTAGAATTTTTGACAGTCGTCCAGGTGTGATGTCGTCATCCTTTTTGTCAGCCACAGTTAGCGCCTGAATGGAATGCCAATCCAATTGTATTTTTCGGATCCATTCACGTCCCAATAATGGTGGTCCTCCATCTTGTAGTATATATAGATACAGTTTCTGTGTTTCCTTGCCGTTGTATTTAACGGGCACCCTTATTTTTTCTCTGGGGAAGACATTTTGCCCCGTATATGTCTTCAATACAATGGACGTGTCCTTCAAGGGTATGTGTGAGAACAGCCGCTCGTAGTCTCGTCGATTCATGACTGTTAGGGCTGATCTTGTGTCCAATTCCATCTTTACTTGGGACCCTGCTATCATGAGGGTGACCCAAATGGTTCGGTGATCCTCCTTTGCGATCACGTTGTGTAACTTTAGACAACTTAGTCTCCTGCTCCCGTAGTCATTATCACTCTCCTGATCTCCTGAACTACTGTCTGTCATTTTTTTTACTTTCTTGTACTTTTCCTTAGTAGTTCTTTTAGTGTTGGTTTTCTTTCCCGACCTGCAGACTCGTGCTATGTGTCCCACTTTTCCACATTGCCTGCATACTTTGTCCTTAAACCAGCAATCCTTCTGGTCATGGGTTGTTCTGCCACAGCGATAGCACTTTTCTGCTCCATATGCCATTTCGTTGGTGCTATATTCTTGCGGTTTCTGTTATTTCCACAGGTCCCCGTGCTGCTGCTTCGTAGGATACTGCCACGCTGAAAGCCTTTTCTAGCGTAAGGTCCTTTTCCGAAAGTAGTCGTTTCTGGGTTCCTTCACTCTGGAGCCCACAGACAAACTTATCCCTTAAGATATCTGCCAGTCCTGCTCCGAACTGGCAGTGCTTCGATAACTTGCGTAGTTCCGTAAGATAGCCAGCATTACTCTCATCTTTGTGCTGGTTTCTTTTATGGAACTTGAATCTTTCTGCTATCAGCAGCAGTGTAGGGTTTAGATGTTCCTGTAAGATATTGACAATCTCTTCAAAGCTTTACTCCATTGGTTTAGCTGGGGTAATTAAATTCCGCAATAGGCCGTACGTTCTCGCGCCCATCAAATTTAATAATACCGATGCCTTCTTTCCATCGGCCACCTCATTTGCCTGGCAGTACACTTCAATTCTTTCCACATATGTGGTCCAGTCTTCTATTTCATTGTCGAAAGCAGTGATACTGCCACTCTTCGGCATCTTGGGTGGTTTAAAATGGCGCCTCCCGCGCTTTTCCTTCTTCCCCAATGGATTAAAATGGCGCCTCCCGCGCTTTTCCTTCTTCCCCCTGCTGCCAATGCTGCTCCTAGCGTTCTAAATAGTAATGGCGGCGCCCCGCGGCTTCTGCGCGTCTCTCTTTTATTAATTAATTTCCTTCGTTTTATTCTTCTTCGACGCTGTCCACTGCGCGTCTCTTTTCCTTCCCCTCTTTTTATTTTCTTTAATGCTGCCCGGCTCTTGAGCACTGACCGCGCCCTGTGCGCTCCACCCTCTCTCTTTTCCTTCCCGACGACGCTGCACGGCTCCCTTGCAGAGCCGCTCGATCGAGCTCTAGCCTGCCGCAGTCCGGAAGGATCAGCGCACTACCTGCTACCAGCACGATTTGCTGGAACACCTTGACTGGGGAGCCAAGCCCAGCTCTCCACAGCTTCCCCTGCGATTCACTGAACTCCGATGGATCACTGGGCGGTTGCCCACGGTCGACGCCCATTGCTCTGGCTTCGACCTCCAAGAAACTTCTTTTCAGGGATGGATCCCCGTGAGGTGATGCAGTACTGCAGGTGAGTTCGAACCTGCTCGTCGCCACTGTAGTGTCCGCGTATCAATAACACACGGACTGCAGGAGAACGGTAATAACAGGTGTTTACTGAACAGAGGGTATGCTGGAACTGAAAGTACAGAAGCCTGCTACGGCTTTATATACAGGTGTGGTCACTGCCGGTACTACAGTATAAAAGCAGTTAACTCTTAAAGGTACATACACAACACTCTCTCTAACCCTCTTGCTCTCTCTCTCCCTCTCGCTCTCTCTCTCTCTGTCTCTCTCTCTAACCCGCTTGCTCTCTCTCCCTCTCGCTCTCTCTCGCACGCTCTCTCTATCCCTCTCGCTCTCTCTCTCTGTCCCACTCTCAGTCTCTCTTTCTCTGTTAGTGTGTGTCACCTGACCCCAGTTACAGAGGCTCCCTTTATGACTGAGGCTGGGGTAGTTGCGCCCTGTGCCTGCCTGTCCCAGGGGCGCTGGGCTCCAGCTCAGTGGGGGCCGGAGCTGCGCTCTGCTGTCAGATCTCCGCCGGCTGCAGGGACCCAGCCCCTCACTGAACTCAACGCCTGCTCCGTCGCTGCGATTCACGGTTTCTTTGATGCTGTAGATTCTTGATGGGAATTAAAGTTTTAGTAACTAGACAAGTGAGAGACGGTCAGTGTGAGCGAGAGGGATTGGAATGTGTCCGAGATTCTGTGAGTGGTCGAACCTTGATCTCAGTCTCCAAAACAGTCTCCACAAATACTCAGATTTACCGCCGGACAGTGGGGCAAGGACTTAACACACTCCGTATCTGTGCTATGCACAGAGTATAGATTAGATTGAGAGTAAAGCTCCCTCGACACTGTCCCATCAAACACTCCCAGGGCAGGTACAGCACGGGTTAGATACAGAGTAAAGCTCCCTCTACACTGTCCCATCAAACACTCCCAGGGCAGGTACAGCAGGTGTTGGATACAGAGTAAATCTCCCTCTACACTGTCCCGTCAAAAACTCCCAGGGCAGGTACAGCACGGGTTAGATACAGAGTAAAGCTCCCTCTACGCTGTCCCATCAAACACTCCCAGGGCAGGTACAGCAGGTGTCGGATACAGAGTAAAGCTCCTTCTACACTGTCCCGTCAAAAACTCCCAGGGCAGGTACAGCATGGGTTAGATACAGAGTAAAGCTCCCTCTACACTGTCCCATCAAACACACCCAGGGCAGGGACAGCACGGGTTAAATACAGTGTAAAGCTCCCTCTACAGTGTCCCATCAAACACATCCAGGGCAGGAACAGCAAGAGTTAGATACAGAGTAAAGCTCCCTCTACACTGTCCCGTCAAACAATCCCAGGGCAGGTACAGCATGGGTTAGATACAGAGTAAAGCTCCCTCTACACTGTCCCATCAAACACTCCCAGGGCAGGTACAGCACGTGTTAGATACAGAGTAAAGCTCCCTCCACACTGTCCCATCAAACACTCCCAGGGCAGGTACAGCACGGGGTTAGATACAGAGTAAAGCTCCCCCTACACTGTCCCATCAAACACTCCCAGGGCAGGTACAGCACGTGTTAGATACAGAGTAAAGCTCCCTCCACACTGTCCCATCAAACACACCCAGGGCAGGTACAGCACGGGTTAAATACAGAGTAAAGCTCACTCTACAGTGTCCCATCAAACACATCCAGGGCAGGAACAGCAAGAGTTAGATACAGAGTAAAGCTCCCTCTACACTGTCCCGTCAAACAATCCCAGGGCAGGTACAACACGGGTTAGATACAGAGTAAAGCTCCCTCTACACTGTCCCATCAAACACTCCCAGGGCAGGTACAGCACGGATTAGATACAGAGTAAAGCTCCCTCTACACTTCTCCAGGTGAATGTGCTGATGATTATGGTTCTGAGCCCATCTCCCTGCTCCTTTCCCGCAGGATCGTGTTTCCTGTGCCTGGTGAATGTTATTCCGGTGAGGTGCGAAAACGGTTCTGTGATCATGTTCATCCTGAATTTCGAAGTGATGTTGGAGAAAGCATTGCTGGAGTCGCTGGACACGGACTGGAATAACAAGCTGCCTCCCACATGGTTTGCTGCAGGTACGATCCAGGGAACAGGTCCTGAGACAAGTGCATGCTGAGCCTTCTCTCTCCAGAAGCACATGCTGCCCCCACTGACACGGCCATTCAGTGTCCTTCCCGGAACATATTCCACAACTCGATGCTCTATTCCTGTAACCCTTCCCCCAATGTCCCGTCTCACTCTGAATTTCCTCATGTATAACCTGTGTTGCTGGGATTCAGACCCTTCAACAAAAGGAACAATTTGACCCTGTCAAATTCGTCAACTCTCTCTTACTGCAATCATTAATTTAAATAACCAGGGGAGAGGGAGTAGCAGGATTGAATCCTGGGCGGTGGACTCAGATACTGAGCAAAGCCCCCACTCAGCAAAGCCCCCACTGAGGGATAAGGAGAGAAGGTGAGGCGGGGGTTGGGGTTGGAAGGTATGGTGGGGGGTGTCAGGGCAGTGGGAGGGGTTTGGGGTTTGGGGTTTTGGAGGGGTGGGGAGGGTTTAAGTGGGAGGGTGGGTGTGGAACTTGGAGGTGGTGATGTTCCCATGCGCCTGCTGCCCTTGTCCTTCTAAGTGGAAGAGGTCGCGGGTTTGGGAGGTGCTGCCGAAGAAGCCTTGGCGAGTTGCTGCAGTGCATCTTGTAGATGGTACACACTGCAGCCACGGTGCGCCGGTGGTGGAGGGAGTGAATGTTTAAGGTGGTGGATGGGGTGCCAATCAAGCGGGCTGCTTTGTCCTGGATGGTGTCGAGTTTCTTGAGTGTTGTTGGAGCTGCACTCATCCAGGCAAATGGAGAGTATTCCATCACACTCCTGACTTGTGCCTTGTAGATGGTGGAAAGGCTTTGTGAGGTTAGTCACTTTGATAGGACCACTAGAACAACAGAATATTTTTGAAATGGTGAGAAACTTTTAAATGTTGGTGTTCAGAGGGACCTGGGTGTCCTTGTGCAAGAAACACAGAAAGTTAGCGTGCAGGTACAGCAAGCAATAAGGAAGGCAAATGGCATGTTGGCCTTTATTGCAAGGGCCTGGAGTATAAGAGTGAGGAAGTCTTGCTACAATTGTACAGGGCCTTGGTGAGACCACACCTGGAGTACTGGGCACAGTTTTGGTCTCCTTATCGAAGGAAGGATATACTTGCCTTGGATGCGGTGCAGCGAAGGTTCACTAGATTGATTCCTGGGGTGAGAGGGTTGTCCTATGATGAGAGATTGAGTCGAATGGGCCAAAGTTCCCGCTAAGCTGTGTGACCACGTGGTCATCTGCAAGGTCCTGCGTGGTCTGCTCACCGGCTTTTACACTGTAGGTACCGCGCATTGGGGGAGGCAGTGCAGCTTATGGGGGACGTTGCAATGGGCCGATACTCTCTGGAGTTTAGAAGAATGAGAGGTGATCTCATTGAAACATACAAGATTCTGAGGGGGATTGACAGGGTAGATGCTGAGAGATTGTTTCCCCTGGCCGGAGAGTCTAGAACTAGAGGGCATAGTCTCAGGATAAGGGGTCGGCCATTTAGGACTGAGATGAGGAGGAATTTCTTCACTCAGAGGGTTGTGAATCTTTGGAATTCTCTACCCCAGAGGGCTGTGGGTGCTCAGTCTTTGAATCAAGGCTGAGATCGATAGATTTTTGGACTCTAGGAGAATCGAGGGATATGGGGTGACATGAATCTGGTCATTCATGTGGAAATGACTTATGAAGTAATACTGGGCGACCTGCTGGTGGCGCTGTCCAGGGAGAGTATAAATACTCGGGCATGGGCCCAGCTTGCTCAGGACATTCTTAACAGGAACTAGTGAAGGACACAACTAGATCTCCATGTTGTAACACAGTTGATTAAAGCCTGGTTTAAGACTCAGACCGAGTGCCGAGTAATTTTCTTACATCATGGGGATCGGGCGGGAAAGTGGAGATGAGGTCGATGATCAGCCATGATCCTATTGAATGGCGGAGCAGGCTCGAGGGGCCGAATTGACTACTCCTGCTCCTATTTCTTATGTTCTTATGGGTCAGGAGGTAATTTATTCATCGCAGAATACCCAGCCTCTGACCTGCTGTGGTATCCACAGTGTGGAAACGGCTGGTCCAGTTCAGCTTCTGGTTGAAGGTCATCACTGGGGGGGTCCCTTGCATCCAAGGTGATGGGGTGAGCTCTCTGGGGGTCTCGGTAGACAGGTTGTGGAGTGAGCCCCTCGACATCTTGTATTGCAGGCCACAGAAGGAGCTTTAAGCTGAGATTGCCGAACCTTCGATCGCTTAGTGTTGGTAAGTTGTCGCTGCCCCGGGATGACCCTGAAATTGGGGTGATGGACTTCTCTCGGCCAAGCAGCGAGTCTGTGGCCATGGAGGAGCTGAGCCAGACCGAGGAGCTGAGGGCACTGATCAAGCTGGATAGTAAGGTTTGCCCCGAGGAGACGGAGGGACCTCTGGATCACTCCTCACTGAAACACGACAAAGACCACCTGAATCCCGAGCTCTCCTGCTCCACGTCCAGCCTGAGCCAGAGCGCCACTCGCTCCAAGGAGAGTTTCTGCAGTTTCCGTCGCGTCTCCTCACTCGATGACATCGAGGTGATCAGGGGAGATTTTGACAGAAGGTTCCGGAGCCGGCACTCCATCACAGGTACTGATTCTGGCAGCATTGGTGCGTGTGGTGGGGAGGGGGGAGGGGGAGGGGCCGGGCGGAGGGGCGGGGGCCAGAGAACGGGGCCAGGGAAGGGGCAGTGTCCACTCCTTCCAAAGCCAGTATATCCTTCCTAAGGTGCGGTGCCCAGAACTGTACACAGCGCTCCAGGTGTGGTCTAACTGTACACAGTGCTCCAGGTGTGGTCTAACTGTGCACAGTGCTCCAGGTGTGGCCTAACTGTACACAGCGCTCCAGGTGTGGTCTAACTGTGCAGAGCGCTCCAGGTGTGGTCTAACTGTACACAGCACTCCAGGTGTGGTCTAACTGTACACAGCACTCCAGGTGTGGTCTAACTGTGCAGAGCGCTCCAGGTGTGGTCTAACTGTACACAGCGCTCCAGGTGTGGTCTAACTGTACACAGCGCTCCAGGTGTGGTCTAACTGTACACAGTGCTCCAGGTGTGGTCTAACTGTGCACAGCGCTCCAGGTGTGGTCTAACTGTACACAGTGCTCCAGGTGTGCTCTAACTGTACACAGCGCTCCAGGTGTGCTCTAACTGTACACAGCGCTCCAGGTGTGGTCTAACTGTACACAGCGCTCCAGGTGTGCTCTAACTGTACACAGCGCTCCAGGTGTGGTCTAACTGGACACAGCGCTCCAGGTGTGGTCTAACTGTACACAGCACTCCAGGTGTGGTCTAACTGTGCACAGCGCTCCAGGTGTGGTCTAACTGTACACAGCGCTCCAGGTGTAGTATAACTGTACACAGCGCTCCAGGTGTGGTCTAACTGTACACAGCGCTCCAGGTGTGGTCTAACTGTACACAGCGCTCCAGGTGTGGTCTAACTGTACACAGCGCTCCAGGTGTAGTATAACTGTACACAGCGCTCCAGGTGTGGTCTAACTGTACACAGCGCTCCAGGTGTGGTCTAACTGTACACAGCGCTCCAGGTGTGGTCCAACTGTACACAGTGCTCCAGGTGTGGTCTAACTGTACACAGTGCTCCAGGTGTAGTATAACTGTACACAGCGCTCCAGGTGTAGTATAACTGTACACAGTGCTCCAGGTGTGGTCTAACTGTACACAGCACTCCAGGTGTGGTCTAACTGTACACAGTGCTCCAGGTGTGGTCTAACTGTACACAGCGCTCCAGGTGTGGTCTAACTGTGCACAGTGCTCCAGGTGAAGTATAACTGTACACAGGGCTCCAGGTGTGGTCTAACTGTACACAGCGCTCCAGGTGTGGTCTAACTGTACACAGTGCTCCAGGTGTAGTATAACTGTACACAGCGCTCCAGGTGTAGTATAACTGTACACAGTGCTCCAGGTGTGGTCTAACTGTACACAGTGCTCCAGGTGTGGTCTAACTGTACACAGCGCTCCAGGTGTGGTCTAACTGTACACAGCGCTCCAGGTGTGGTCTAACTGTACACAGTGCTCCAGGTGTGGTCTAACCGTACACAGTGCTCCAGGTGTGGTCTAACTGTACACAGCGCTCTAGGTGTGGTCTAACTGTACACAGCGCTCCAGGTGTGGTCTAACTGTACACAGTGCTCCAGGTGTGGTCTAACTGTACACAGTGACCAGGTGTGGTCTAACTGTACACAGTGCTCCAGGTGTGGTCTAACTGTACACAGCGCTCCAGGTGTGGTCTAACTGTACACAGTGTTCCAGGTATGGTCTAACTGTACACATCGCTCCAGGTGTAGTATAACTGTACACAGCGCTCCAGGTGTGGTCTAACTGTACACAGCGCTCCAGGTGTGGTCTAACTGTACACAGCGCTCCAGGTGTGGTCTAACTAAACACAGTGCTCCAGGTGTAGTCTAACTGTACACAGCGCTCCAGGTGTGGTCTAACTGTACACAATGCTCCAGGTGTGGTCTAACTGTACACAGTGCTCCAGGTGTGCTCTAACTGTACACAGCGCTCCAGGTGTAGTCTAACTGTACACAGCGCTCCAGGTGTGGTCTAACTGTACACAGCGCTCCAGGTGTGGTCTAACTGTACACAGTGTCCAGGTGTGGTCTAACTGTACACAGCGCTCCAGGTGTGGTCTAACTGTACACAGTGTCCAGGTGTGGTCTAACTGTACACAGCGCTCCAGGTGTGGTCTAACTGTACACAGTGTCCAGGTGTGGTCTAACTGTACACAGTGCTCCAGGTCCAGGTGTAGTATAACTGTACACAGCGCCCCAGGTGTAGTCTAACTCTACACAGTGTCCAGGTGTGGTCTAACTGTACACAGCCCTCCAGGTGCAGGTGTGGTCTAACTGTACACAGCGCTCCAGGTGTGGTCTAACTGTACACAGCGCTCCAGGTGTGGTCTAACTGTACACAGCGCTCCAGCTCCAGGTGTGGTCTAACTGTACACAGTGCTCCAGGTGTGGTCTAACTGTACACAGTGCTCCAGGTGTGGTCTAACTGTACACAGCGCTCCAGGTGTGGTCTAACTGTACACAGCGCTCCAGGTGTGGTCTAACTGTACACAGCGCTCCAGGTTTGGTCTAACTGTACACAGCGCTCCAGGTGTGGTCTAACTGTACACAGCGCTCCAGGTGTAGTCTAACTGTACACAGCGCTCCAGGTGTAGTCTAACTGTACACAGCGCTCCAGGTGTGGTCTAACTGTACAATGCGCTCCAGGTGTAGTCTAACTGTACACAGTGCTCCAGGTGTAGTATAACTGTACACAGCGCTCCAGGTGTGGTCTCACTGTACACAGCGCTCCAGGTGTGGCCTAACTGTACACAGCGCTCCAGGTGTGGTCTAACTGTACACAGCGCTCCAGGTGTGGTCTCACTGTACACAGCGCTCCAGGTGTGGTCTGTACACAGTGCTCCAGGTGTGGTCTAACTGTACACAGCGCTCCAGGTGTGGTCTGTACACAGCGCTCCAGGTGTGGTCTAACTGTACACAGCGCTCCAGGTGTAGTCTAACTGTACACAGCACTCCAGGTGTGGTCTAACTGTACACAGCACTCCAGGTGTGGTCTAACTGTACACAGTGCTCCAGGTGTGGTCTAACTGTGCACAGTGCTCCAGGTGTGGCCTAACTGTACACAGCGCTCCAGGTGTGGTCTAACTGTGCAGAGCGCTCCAGGTGTGGTCTAACTGTACACAGCACTCCAGGTGTGGTCTAACTGTACACAGCACTCCAGGTGTGGTCTAACTGTGCAGAGCGCTCCAGGTGTGGTCTAACTGTACACAGCGCTCCAGGTGTGGTCTAACTGTACACAGCGCTCCAGGTGTGGTCTAACTGTACACAGTGCTCCAGGTGTGGTCTAACTGTGCACAGCGCTCCAGGTGTGGTCTAACTGTACACAGTGCTCCAGGTGTGCTCTAACTGTACACAGCGCTCCAGGTGTGCTCTAACTGTACACAGCGCTCCAGGTGTGGTCTAACTGTACACAGCGCTCCAGGTGTGCTCTAACTGTACACAGCGCTCCAGGTGTGGTCTAACTGGACACAGCGCTCCAGGTGTGGTCTAACTGTACACAGCACTCCAGGTGTGGTCTAACTGTGCACAGCGCTCCAGGTGTGGTCTAACTGTACACAGCGCTCCAGGTGTAGTATAACTGTACACAGCGCTCCAGGTGTGGTCTAACTGTACACAGCGCTCCAGGTGTGGTCTAACTGTACACAGCGCTCCAGGTGTGGTCTAACTGTACACAGCGCTCCAGGTGTAGTATAACTGTACACAGCGCTCCAGGTGTGGTCTAACTGTACACAGCGCTCCAGGTGTGGTCTAACTGTACACAGCGCTCCAGGTGTGGTCCAACTGTACACAGTGCTCCAGGTGTGGTCTAACTGTACACAGTGCTCCAGGTGTAGTATAACTGTACACAGCGCTCCAGGTGTAGTATAACTGTACACAGTGCTCCAGGTGTGGTCTAACTGTACACAGCACTCCAGGTGTGGTCTAACTGTACACAGTGCTCCAGGTGTGGTCTAACTGTACACAGCGCTCCAGGTGTGGTCTAACTGTGCACAGTGCTCCAGGTGAAGTATAACTGTACACAGGGCTCCAGGTGTGGTCTAACTGTACACAGCGCTCCAGGTGTGGTCTAACTGTACACAGTGCTCCAGGTGTAGTATAACTGTACACAGCGCTCCAGGTGTAGTATAACTGTACACAGTGCTCCAGGTGTGGTCTAACTGTACACAGTGCTCCAGGTGTGGTCTAACTGTACACAGCGCTCCAGGTGTGGTCTAACTGTACACAGCGCTCCAGGTGTGGTCTAACTGTACACAGTGCTCCAGGTGTGGTCTAACCGTACACAGTGCTCCAGGTGTGGTCTAACTGTACACAGCGCTCTAGGTGTGGTCTAACTGTACACAGCGCTCCAGGTGTGGTCTAACTGTACACAGTGCTCCAGGTGTGGTCTAACTGTACACAGTGACCAGGTGTGGTCTAACTGTACACAGTGCTCCAGGTGTGGTCTAACTGTACACAGCGCTCCAGGTGTGGTCTAACTGTACACAGTGTTCCAGGTATGGTCTAACTGTACACATCGCTCCAGGTGTAGTATAACTGTACACAGCGCTCCAGGTGTGGTCTAACTGTACACAGCGCTCCAGGTGTGGTCTAACTGTACACAGCGCTCCAGGTGTGGTCTAACTAAACACAGTGCTCCAGGTGTAGTCTAACTGTACACAGCGCTCCAGGTGTGGTCTAACTGTACACAATGCTCCAGGTGTGGTCTAACTGTACACAGTGCTCCAGGTGTGCTCTAACTGTACACAGCGCTCCAGGTGTAGTCTAACTGTACACAGCGCTCCAGGTGTGGTCTAACTGTACACAGCGCTCCAGGTGTGGTCTAACTGTACACAGTGTCCAGGTGTGGTCTAACTGTACACAGCGCTCCAGGTGTGGTCTAACTGTACACAGTGTCCAGGTGTGGTCTAACTGTACACAGCGCTCCAGGTGTGGTCTAACTGTACACAGTGTCCAGGTGTGGTCTAACTGTACACAGTGCTCCAGGTCCAGGTGTAGTATAACTGTACACAGCGCCCCAGGTGTAGTCTAACTCTACACAGTGTCCAGGTGTGGTCTAACTGTACACAGCCCTCCAGGTGCAGGTGTGGTCTAACTGTACACAGCGCTCCAGGTGTGGTCTAACTGTACACAGCGCTCCAGGTGTGGTCTAACTGTACACAGCGCTCCAGCTCCAGGTGTGGTCTAACTGTACACAGTGCTCCAGGTGTGGTCTAACTGTACACAGTGCTCCAGGTGTGGTCTAACTGTACACAGCGCTCCAGGTGTGGTCTAACTGTACACAGCGCTCCAGGTGTGGTCTAACTGTACACAGCGCTCCAGGTTTGGTCTAACTGTACACAGCGCTCCAGGTGTGGTCTAACTGTACACAGCGCTCCAGGTGTAGTCTAACTGTACACAGCGCTCCAGGTGTAGTCTAACTGTACACAGCGCTCCAGGTGTGGTCTAACTGTACAATGCGCTCCAGGTGTAGTCTAACTGTACACAGTGCTCCAGGTGTAGTATAACTGTACACAGCGCTCCAGGTGTGGTCTCACTGTACACAGCGCTCCAGGTGTGGCCTAACTGTACACAGCGCTCCAGGTGTGGTCTAACTGTACACAGCGCTCCAGGTGTGGTCTCACTGTACACAGCGCTCCAGGTGTGGTCTGTACACAGTGCTCCAGGTGTGGTCTAACTGTACACAGCGCTCCAGGTGTGGTCTGTACACAGCGCTCCAGGTGTGGTCTAACTGTACACAGCGCTCCAGGTGTAGTCTAACTGTACACAGCGCTCCAGGTGTAGTCTAACTGTACACAGCGCTCCAGGTGTGGTCTAACTGTACAGTGCGCTCCAGGTGTAGTCTAACTGTACACAGTGCTCCAGGTGTAGTATAACTGTACACAGCGCTCCAGGTGTGGTCTCACTGTACACAGCGCTCCAGGTGTGGCCTAACTGTACACAGCGCTCCAGGTGTGGTCTAACTGTACACAGCGCTCCAGGTGTGGTCTCACTGTACACAGCGCTCCAGGTGTGGTCTGTACACGGTGCTCCAGGTGTGGTCTAACTGTACACAGCGTTCCAGGTGTGGTCTGTACACAGCGCTCCAGGTGTGGTCTAACTGTACACAGCGCTCCAGGTGTGGTCTAACTGTACACAGCGCTCCAGGGGTGGTCAAACTGTGCAGAGCGCTGCAGGTGTGGTCTAACTGCACACAGCGCTCCAGGTGTGGTCTAACTGTACACAGCGCTCCAGGTGTGGTCTAACTGTACACAGCGCTCCAGGTGTGGTCTAACTGTACACAGCGCTCCAGGTGTGGTCTAACTGTACACAGCGCTCCAGGTGTGGTCTAACTGTACACAGCGCTCCAGGTGTGGTCTAACTGTACACAGCGCTCCAGGTGTGGTCTAACTGTACACAGCGCTCCAGGTGTGGTCTAACTGTACACAGCGCTCCAGGTGTGGTCTAACTGTACACAGCGCTCCAGGCGTAGTCTAACTGTACACAGCGCTCCAGGTGTAGTCTAACTGTACACAGCGCTCCAGGTGTGGTCTAACTGTACACAGCGCTCCAGCTGTGGTCTAACTGTACACAGCGCTCCAGGCGTGGTCTAACTGTACACAGCGCTCCAGGTGTGGTCTAACTGTACACAGCGCTCCAGGTGTGGTCTAACTGTACACAGCGCTCCAGGTGTGGTCTAACTGTACACAGCGGTCCAGGTGTGGTCTAACCGTACACAGCGCTCCAGGTGTGGTCTAACTGTACACAGCGCTCCAGGCGTGGTCTAACTGTACACAGCGCTCCAGGTGTGGTCTAACTGTACACAGCGCTCCAGGTGTGGTCTAACTGTACACAGCGCTCCAGGTGTGGTCTAACTGTACACAGCGCTCCAGGCGTGGTCTAACTGTACACAGCGCTCCAGGTGTGGTCAAACTGTACACAGCGCTCCAGGTGTGGTCTAACTGTACACAGCGCTCCAGGTGTGGTCTAACTGTACACAGCGCTCCAGGTGTGGTCTAACTGTACACAGCGCTCCAGGTGTAGTATAACTGTACACAGCGCTCCAGGTGTGGTCTCACTGTACACAGCGCTCCAGGTGTGGTCTAACTGTACACAGCGCTCCAGGTGTAGTCTAACTGTACACAGCGCTCCAGGCGTGGTCTAACTGTACACAGCGCTCCAGGTGTGGTCTAACTGTACACAGCGCTCCAGGTGTGGTCTACCTGTACACAGCGCTCTAGGTGTGGTCTAACTGTACACAGCGCTCCAGGTGTGGTCTACCTGTACACAGCGCTCCAGGTGTGGTCTACCTGTACACAGCGCTCCAGGTGTGGTCTAACTGTACACAGCGCTCCAGGTGTGGTCTACCTGTACACAGCGCTCCAGGTGTGGTCTACCTGTACACAGCGCTCCAGGTGTGGTCTCACTGTACACAGCGCTCCAGGTGTGGTCTGTATACAGCGCTCCAGGTGTGGTCTACCTGTACACAGCGCTCCAGGTGTGGTCTAACTGTACACAGCGCTCCAGGTGTGGTCTAACTGTACACAGTGCTCCAGGTCCAGGTGTGGTCTACCTGTACACAGCGCTCCAGGTGTGGTCTACCTGTACACAGCGCTCCAGGTGTGGTCTACCTGTACACAGCGCTCCAGGTGTGGTCTACCTGTACACAGCGCTCCAGGTGTGGTCTACCTGTACACAGCGCTCCAGGTGTGGTCTACCTGTACACAGCGCTCCAGGTGTGGTCTACCTGTACACAGCGCTCCAGGTGTGGTCTACCTGTACACAGCGCTCCAGGTGTGGTCTACCTGTACACAGCGCTCCAGGTGTGGTCTACCTGTACACAGCGCTCCAGGTGTGGTCTACCTGTACACAGCGCTCCAGGTGTGGTCTACCTGTACACAGCGCTCCAGGTGTGGTCTACCTGTACACAGCGCTCCAGGTGTGGTCTACCTGTACACAGCGCTCCAGGTGTGGTCTGTACACAGTGCTCCAGGTGTGGTCTACCTGTACACAGCGCTCCAGGTGTGGTCTACCTGTACACAGCGCTCCAGGTGTAGTCTAACTGTACACAGCGCTCCAGGTGTGGTCTACCTGTACACAGCGCTCCAGGTGTGGTCTACCTGTACACAGCGCTCCAGGTGTGGTCTACCTGTACACAGCGCTCCAGGTGTGGTCTACCTGTACACAGCGCTCCAGGTGTGGTCTACCTGTACACAGCGCTCCAGGTGTGGTCTACCTGTACACAGCGCTCCAGGTGTGGTCTACCTGTACACAGCGCTCCAGGTGTGGTCTAACTGTACACAGCGCTCCAGGTGTGGTCTAACTGTACACAGCGCTCCAGGTGTGGTCTACCTGTACACAGTGCTCCAGGTGTGGTCTACCTGTACACAGCGCTCCAGGTGTAGTCTAACTGTACACAGCGCTCCAGGTGTGGTCTAACTGTGCACAGCGCTCCAGGTGTGGTCTAACTGTACACAGCACTCCAGGTGTGGTCTACCTGTACACAGCACTCCAGGTGTGGTCTAACTGTACACAGCGCTCCAGGTGTGGTCTACCTGTACACAGCGCTCCAGGTGTGGTCTACCTGTACACAGTGCTCCAGGTGTGGTCTGTACACAGTGCTCCAGGTGTGGTCTACCTGTACACAGCGCTCCAGGTGTGGTCTCACTGTACACAGCGCTCCAGGTGTGGTCTGTACACAGCGCTCCAGGTGTGGTCTACCTGTACACAGCGCTCCAGGTGTGGTCTACCTGTACACAGCGCTCCAGGTGTGGTCTACCTGTACACAGCGCTCCAGGTGTGGTCTACCTGTACACAGCGCTCCAGGTGTGGCCTACCTGTACACAGCGCTCCAGGTGTCGTCTAACCAGGGCTGTGTCGCTGCAGCAAAGCTTCCTCCCTCTATATTCCAGCCCTCTAGTTATAAATGCTAACATTCCATTAATCTTTTTGATGATTTTTTGTGCCTGACCACGACATTTCAGTGATCTGTGTACATGGACCCCTGAATCTCTTGCGACCTCCACTGTTCCAAGCTGTTCACCATTTAAATTATACCTGGATCGATCCTTTTTGGTCCAAAATAGATGACCTCTCACTTACCTGCATTGAAATCCATTTGCCACAGTTTCGCCCACTCATTTAATCTGTCAATGTCTCTTTGTAATTTTATGCTCCCATCTACACTACTTACTATATCACCCAACTTTGTGTCATTGGCTATCTGGCTTTCTATTGTGTTATCTAAGTTATTAATAAATATAGTGAATAGCTAAGGCCCCAGCACTGATCCTTGTGGGACACCATTCGTCACTTCCATCCAATTTGAGTACAGACCCATTATCCCTACACTCTGTCCTCTACCGCCTAACCATCCGAACCAGGTCAATAATTTGCTTTCAATTCCATGAGCTTTAATCTTAACTAACAGCCTCTTTTTGAAACATTGGAACAGGAGGAGGCCATTCAGCCCCTCGAGTTTGTTCCACCATTCAATGAGATCATGGCTGATCTGCAACCTAACTCCATATACCCACCTTTGGCCCATATCATCTTCGTGGATAGCACGTTTAATGAGGTGGTCACACCCCAGTTCAAGAAAGGGAATGGGTGACTGCCAGACAGTGTAAAAGAACTAGGAAGGTAGTGCAGGAGTCCCCTGGGTCCATCTCCCTCTCCAACAGATTTTCCGTTTTGGATACTGATGGGGGAGATGGTTTCTCAGGGGAATGCAGCAAGAGCCAAGTCCATGGCACTACGAGTGGCCCAGCTGCACAGGAGGGGATGGGTTCCTTGAGCAGTATGTAACTGAACCAACCAGGGGGCAGGCAAACTTAGATCTGGTCCTGTGTAATGAGACAGGATTAATAAAAAATGTCCTAGTAAAGGATCCCCTTGGAATGAGTGACCATAATATGGTTGAATTCCAAATTCAGTTTGAGGGTGAGAGAGTTGGATCTCAAACCAACATACTGAGCTTAAATAAAGGAGACTATGAAGGTATGAGAGTAGAATTGACTAAAGTGGACTGGGAAAACAGATTAAAGTGTAAGACGGAACAAGAGCAGTGGTGTACATTCAAGGAGATATTTCACATCTTTCAAGATAAATATATTCCACTGAGGAAAACGGGGAATAAAAGAAAAGACAGCCATCCGTGGCTTAGTAAAGTAATAAAGGATAGTATCCGACTGAAAACAAGGGCATATAAAGTAGCCAAATCTAGTGGGAGGATAGAAGATTGGGAAGCATTTAAAAGCCAGCAAACAATAACCAAAAGATTAATTAAGAAAGGGAAGATAGATTATGAAAGTAAACTAGCAAAAAACATAAAAACAGATAGCAAGAGTTTCTACAGTTATATAAAAAGAAAAAGGGTGGCTAAAGTGAACGTTGGTCCCTTAGAGGATGGGACCGGGAAACTAGTAGTGGGGAACATGGAGACGGCAAAGACGCTGAACAAATATTTTGTATCAGTCTTTACAGTAGAGGACACTAAAAATATCCCAACACTGGACAAACAGGGGGCTATAGGGGGGGGGAGGAGCTAAAGACGATTAAAATCACTAAGGAGATGGTACTCAGTAAAATAATGGGACTTAAGGCGGATAAATCCCCCGGACCTGATGGCCTACATCCTAGGGTCTTGAGAGAAGCGGCGGTAGGGATTGTGGATGCATTGGTGATTATTTTCCAGAACTCCCTGGACTCAGGAAAGGTCCCGGCAGATTGGAAAACTGCTAATGTAACAACCTTATTTAAGAAGGGAAGTAGACAAAAAGCTGGAAACTATAGACCAGTTAGCCTAACATCTGTGGTTGGCAAAATGTTGGAGTCCATTATTAAGGAAACAGTAACAGAGCATTTGGATAAACATAATTTAATAGGACAGAGTCAGCATGGTTTTATGAAGGGGAAGTCATGTTTGACAAATTTGCTCGAATTCTTTGAGGATGTAACATACAGAGTGGATAAAGGGGAACCAGTGGATGTAGTGTATTTGGACTTCCAAAAGGCATTTGACAAGGTTCCACACAAAAGATTACTGATCAAGATAAGAAATCACAGGATTGGGGGTAATATACTGGCATGGGTGGAAGATTGGCTGTCTAACAGAAAACAAAGAGTTGGGATAAATGGTTCATTCTCGGGCTGGCAACCAGTAACTAGTGGTGTTCCGCAGGGGTCAGTGCTGGGACCCCAACTCTTTACAATCTATATTAATGATTTGGAGGAAGGGACCGAGTGCAACATATCCAAGTTTGCTGACGATACAAAGATGGGAGGGAATGCAGTGAGTGAGGAGGACATAAAAAACCTGCAAAAGGACATAGACAGGCTAAGTGAGTGGGCAGAGATTTGGCAGATGCAATATAATGTTGGAAAGTGTGAGGTTATGCACTTTGGCAGAAAAAATCAAAGAGCAAGTTATTATCTAAATGGAGAGAAACTGCAAAGTGCTACAGTACAAAGGGATCTGGGGGTCCTGGTGCATGAAACACAGAAGGTTAGTATGCAGGTGCAGCAGGTGATCAGGAAGGCCAATGGAATCTTGGCTTTTATTGCAAGGGGGATGGAGTATAAAAACAGGGAAGTCTTGCTGCAGTTATACAGGGTATTGGTGAGGCCACACCTGGAATACTGCGTGCAGTTTTGGTTTCCATATTTAAGAAAAGATATACTTGCTCTCGAGGCGGTTCAGAGAAGGTTCACTCGGTTGATTCCAGAGATGAGGGGGTTGACGTATGAGGAAAGGTTGAGTAGGTTGGGACTCTACTCATTGGAGTTCAGAAGAATGAGAGGCGATCTTATCGAAACATATAAGATTGTGAGGGGGCTTGATCGGGTGGATGCGGTGAGGATGTTTCCACTGATGGGTGAGACTAGAACTAGGGGGCATAATCTAAGAATAAGGGGCTGCCCTTTCAAAACTGAGATGAGGAGAAACTTCTTCACTCAGAGGGTAGTAAATCTATGGAATTTGCTACCCCAGAGAGCTGTGGAAGCTGCAACATTAAATAAATTTAAAATGGAGAGAGACAGTTTCCTAGCAGATAAGGGAATTAGGGGTTACGGGGAGCGGGCAGGGAAGTGGACGTGAGTCTAGATTCGGATCAGCCATGATCCTATTGAATGGCGGAGCAGGCCCGAGGGGCCGTATGGCCTACTCCTGCTCCTACTTCTTATGTTCTTATGGGAGGAAAAAGAGTGGGAGAGCAATAGTGATGGGGGATTCTATCGTAAGGGGAACAGGTAGACGTTTCTGTGGCAGCAGATGTGACTCCAGAATGGTATGTTGCCTCCCTGGTGCCAGGGTCAAGGATGTCACTGAGCGGCTTCAGGACATTCTGAAGGGGGAGGGGAAACAGCCAGAGGTCGTGGTCCATATCGGTACCAATGACATAGGTAGAAAGAGGGACGAGGTCCTGCAAGCAGAATATAGGGAGCTAGGAAATAAATTAAAAAGCAGGACCTCAAAGGTAGTAATCTCAGGATTACTCCCAGTGCCACGTGCTAGTGGGAGCAGAAATAGGAGAATAGACCAGATGAATGCGTGGCTGGAGAGATGGTGCAGGAGGGAAGGATTTAAATTCCTGAGGCATTGGGACCTGTACAAGCTGGACGGATTACACCTCGGCAGAACCGGGACCAATATCCTCGCACGGGGGTTTGCTAGTGCTGTTGGGAAGGATTTAAACTAGCTTGTCAGGGGGCCCAGAATGGAGAGAAACAAAGCTGGAAGTGCAAGTTAGAAAAGTAGTCAGCAAAACTAGTAGGGAGCAGAAACAAAGGACAACAGTAAAGAGGGTCAAAGTGGAGAAAAATATTAAACAGGCAAAGTTGAAGACACTTTGGCCTAGAAATTCAGTTAGGGGCGCCCAGCTCGCCTGGGCGGCGGAATTACCGCTGCGCGCGGAGCCACTTGCGCCAGCGGGATATTCAGTTTCAGCGCCCCAAGTGGAAGCCGGCCGCTAAACAAGGGTTTCGGCGCCCCGCTTGGGGCGCTGAAACTGAATATCCGCGTGCAAAGTGCCGCAGCGCCACCCGCTGCGGCACGGCAGCCTGCGGTACTGCAGGCCTTCCTCTCACTCTTAAGGGGGAGGTGCCTGCAACAGCGCGATCCCCGCTCGCGAGTGCCGGCAAATGAGCCCGGCACCAAGGAGAAGTGCCGGGCTCTCTGGAAACAGTCGGCAATGCCGCGGGGGGGGCGGGGGGGGTGTAGGAGGCCGGGGACGGAGGTGCGGGCAGGTGGCCGCCGAAAAAGCGGCCGGCCGCACCTCCACCTTAACTCGCCCCACCACCGGCACAGGTAGGCCCCGTGTACCGGTCGCTGTTTGCGGCTGGCGCGGGGGAGGCGGCAGCGACCAAATATGGCCAGCGGGGCGATAGCGGGGCGCTGTGCACACTGATGACGTCATCGGTGGCGGCGCAGCGCTACTGGCTAACGCTGCCATTAGCGCCCCGCTAAATATCGCGGTAGGTTTGCACAGTGGCGCAAAGGCCCTCTTTGGGCGCAAACTGGTGGCGCAGGCCACTGAATTTCTCGGCCTTTATCTAAATGCACGCAGCATTCGCAACAAGGCAGAGGAATTAATGGCACTAATAGAAGTAAATGAGTATGATGTAATTGCAATTACAGAGACATGGTTGCAGGGTAACTAAAGCTGGGAACTGAATGTTCCAGGGTACACAACATTTAGGAAGGACAGACAAAAAGGAAAAGGAGGTGGCGTAGCGCTGTTAATAAGGGATGAGATCGGTACGGTAGAGATAAAAGATCTTGGCTCGGCAGATCATGATGTAGAACTGGAATCAGTTTGGGTGGAGCTAAGAAACAGCAAAGGGTGGAAAACATTGCTGGGAGTTGTGTATAAGCCACCAAACAGTCGTGGTAATGTAGGGCACAGTATCAAGAGATTAGAAGTGCATGTAACAAGGGCAATACGGTAATCATGGGGGACTTTAATCTACATATTGACTGGGCAAATCAAATTACCACTAATGGTGTGGAGGACAAATTCTTGGAATGCATGCGAGATGGTTTCCTGGATCAGTGTGTGGAGGAACCAACCAGGGAACAGGCTATTCTGGATCTGGTACTGTGTAGTGAGAAAGGGCTAATCAATAATCTTGTGGTAAAGGGGCCTTTAGGGACAAGTGACCATAATATGATTGAATTTTATATTAATTTTGAGAGTGATGTAGTCCAATCTGAAACTAAGGTCTTCAATCTAAACAGAGGAAACTACAAGGGTATGAGGGACAAGTTGGCCATGGTAGATTGGGAGACTACACTAAAAGGTATGAAGGGGGACATACAATGGCTAACATTCAAGGAAATAATGCATAATTTGCAACAAACATATATTCTTCTAGGGCATAAAAACCCAAAAGGAAAACAAAAGCTTTTATAGATATGTGAAGAGAAAAAGATTGGTGAAGTCAAGCATAGGTCCCTTGCAGTCAGAATCAGGGGAATTTATAATGGGGAACAAAGAAATGGCAGACCAATTAAATACATATTTTGGTTCTGTCTTCACAAAGGAGGACACAAATAACCTCCCAGAGATGTCGGGGAACATAGGGTCTGATGAATGAGAGGAACTAAAAGAAATCAGTATTTGTAGGGAAATGGTATTAGGGAAATTGATGGGATTAAAGGCCGATAAATCCCCAAGCCCTGATAATCTACATCCTAGGGTACTTAAAGAAGTGGCCCTAGAAATAGTAGATGCATTGCTGATCATCTTCCAACATTCGATGGAATCTGGAACAGTACCCATGGATTGGAGGGTAGCTAATGTTACCCCACTGTTCAAAAAAGGTGGTAGAGAGAAAACGGGGAATTACAGACCGGTAAGCCTGACATCGGTAGTGGGGAAAATGCTAGAGTCCATTATAAACGATGTAATAGCAGAGCACTTGGAAAACAGTGACAGGATCGGACAAAGTCAACATGAATTTACAAAAGGTAAATCGTGCTTGACTAATCTATTGGAATTTTTTGAGGATGTAACTAGTAAAATAGATAAGGGAGAACCAGTGGATGTGGTGTATTTGGACTTTCAAAAAGCTTTCGATAAGGTCCCGCATAAGAGATTAGCGTGTAAAGTTAAGGCACATGGGATTGGGGGCAAGGTATTGACTTGGATAGAGAACTAGTTGGCAGACAGAAAGCAAAGAGTTGGAATAAACGGGTCTTTTTCCGAGTGGCAGGCAGTGACTAGTGGGGTACCGCAGGGATCGGTCCTTGGACCCCAGCTATTCACAATATATATTAATGATCTAGATGAGGGAACTAGATGTAATATCTCCAAGTTTGCAGACGCCACAAAGCTGGGTGGGCGTGTGTGCTGTGAGGAGGATGCCGAAAAACTCCAGTATGATTTGGACAGGTTGGGTGATTGGGCAGAAGCATGGCAGATGCAATATAACGTGGATAAATGCGAGGTTATCCACTTTGGTGTCAAAAACAAGAAGACAGATTATTATCTGAATGGCAATAGATTGGGAGAAGGGGAAGTGCAACGAGACCTGGGTGTCCTTGTGCACCAGTCGCTGAAGGTAAGCATGCAGGTGCAGCAGGCGGTTAAGAAGGCAAATGGTATGTTGGCCTTCATAGCGAGAGGGTTTGAGTACAGGAGCAAGGATGTCTTGCTGCAGTTGTACAGGGCCTTGGTGAGACCACATCTTGAGTATTGTGTGCAGTTTTGGTCGCCTTATCTGAGGAAGGATGTACTTGCCATGGAAGGAGTGCAGTGAAGATTCACCAGGCTGATACCTGGGATGGCAGGAATGACGTATGAGGAGAGATTGGGTCGATTGGGCTTGTACTCGCTGGAGTTTAGAAAAATGAGAGGGGATCTCATTGAAACTTATAAAATTCTAACAGGACTCGACAGACTAGATGCAGGAAGGATGTTCCCGATGGCCGGGGAGTCCAGAACCAGGGGTCACAGTCTAAGGATAAGGGGTAAGCCATTTAGGACAGAGATGAGGAGGAATTTCTTCACCCAGAGAGTGGTGAACCTGTGGAATTCTCTACCACAGAAGGCAGTAGAGGCCAATTCATTAAATATATTCAAGAAGGAGTTGGATATATTTCTTAAGGCTAAAGGGACATGGGGAGAAAGCAGGGACAGGGTACTGAATTTGGATGATCAGCCATGATCGCATTGAATGGCGGAGCAGGCTCGAGGGGCCGAATGGCCTACTCCTGCTCCTATCTTCTATGTTTCTATGTTTATCCACTTTGGTAGAAAAAACAGAAAGGCAGAGTATTTCCTAAATTGTGAAAGATTAGGGAATGCAGATGCTCAAAGGGACCTGGGTGTCCTTGTACATGAGTCACTGAAAGTGAATGTGCAGGTGCAGCAAGCCATTAGGAAGGCAAATGGTATGCTGGCCTTCATTACAAGAGGATTTGAGTACAGGAGTAAAGAAGTCTTACTCCAATTATATAGGGCCTTGATGAGACCACACCTGGAGTACTGTGTACAATTTTGGTGTCCTTACCTAAGGAAGGATATATTTGTCATAGAGGGAGTGCAACGAGATTGATTCCTGGGATGGCGGGACTGTCGTATGAGAAGAGATTGAGTAAACAAGGCCTGTATTCTCTTGAATTCAGAAGAATGAGAGGGATCTCATTGAAGCATACAAAATGATTACAGGGCTTGATAGGGTGGATGCTGGGAGAATGTTTCCCTTGGCCGGGGAGTCTAGAACCAGGGGCCACAGCCTCAGGATAAAGGGTAGGCCATTGAGGACTGAGATGAGAAGAAATTTCTTCACACAGAGGGTGGTGAATCTTTGGAATTCTCTACCCCAGAGGGCTGTGGAGGCTCAGTCATTGGGTATATTCAAAACAGAAGTCGATAGATTTCTGACTAGTAAGGGCATCAAGGGATATGAAGATAGGGCCGGTGAATGGAGTTGAGGCAGAAGATCAGCCATGATCTCATTGAATGGCGGAGCAGGCTCGAAGGGCCAAATGGCCGACTCCTGCTCCTATTTCTTATGTTCTTATCACTTAATACCTTTGGTTAGTGGAAAGCGATCAATCTCCGATTTAAAATGAACAATTTGATCTAGCATCAATGGCCGTTTACGGAAGAGAGTTCCGACCTTCGACCACACTTTGTGTGTAGAAGTGTTTCCTAATTTCACTCCTGAAAGGTCTGGCTCTAATTTTTAGACTCTGCCCCCTCGTCCCAGAATCCCCAACCAGCGGAAATAGTTTCTCTCTATCTACACTATCTGTTCCCCTTAATATCGTGAAAACTTCGATCAGATCACCTCTTAACCTTCTAAATTCCAGGGAATACAACCCTAGTTTGTGTAATCTCTCCTCGTAACTTAACCCTTGGAGTCCGGGTATCATTCTGGTAAACCTACGCTGCACTCCCTCCAAGGCCAGTATATCCTTCCTAAGGTGTGGTGCCCAGAACTGCTCACAGTGCTCCAGGTGTGGTCTAACCAGGGTTTTGTACAGCTGCAGCATAACTTCTACCCCCTTGTATTCTAGTCCTCGAGATATAAAGGCCAGCATTCCATTAGACTGTTTGATTATTTTCGGTACCTGTTCATGACATTTTAATGATCGATGTACCTGGACCCCCAAGTCTCTTTGGACCTCCACTGTTTTTAGCCTTTCACCATTTAGAAAGTACCCTGTTCTAGGTCCAAAGTGAAGGACCTCACATTTGCTTACATTGAAATCCATTTCCCACAGTTTTGCCCATTCACTTAATCTGTCGATGTCCCTCTGTAATTTTATGCTTCCATCTACACTGCCCACAATGCCGCCTATCTTTGTGTCGTTGGCAAATTTGGATATGTGACTTTCTATCCCATCATCTAAGTCGTTAATAAATACTGTGAATAGTTGAGGCCCCAACACAGATCCCTGCGGGACACCACGAGTCACCTCCTGCCAATTACCGATTATCCCTACTGCCTGTCTCCTGCCGCTCAGCCAATTTCCTAACCAGGTCAATAATTTTCCCTCAATTCCGTGGGCTTAGTTAACAGTCTCTTATGAGGTACTTTATCAAATGCCTTCTGGAAGTCCAGATAAATAACATTCCCCTGTCCACTTCTTTGGTCACCTCTTCAAAAAATGCAATCAGGTTTGTCAGGCATGACCTACCTTTCACAAATCCATGTTGGCTCTCTCTGATCAACTGAAAATTTTCAAGGTGTTCAGTCACCCTGTCCTTAATTATAGATTCTAGCAATTTCCCCACAACAGATGTCAGTCTAACTGCTCTACAATTCCCTGGTTTCCCTCTCTTGCCATTCTTAAGAAGCGGAGTGACATGTGCAATTTTCCAATCTAAAGGAACAGTTCCTGAATTGAGAGAACTTTGGAAGATTAGCGGTTAAAAAAGCATACGGGATCCTGGGCTTCATAAATAGAGGTACAGAGTACAAAAGCAGGGACCTTATGACGAACCTTTATAAAACACTGATTCGGCCTCAGCTGGAGTATTGTATCCAAAATGGGCGCCGCACTTTAGGAAGGATGTGAAGGCCTTAGAGAGGGTGCAGAAAAGATTTACAAGAATGGTTCCAGGGTTGAGGGACTTCAGTTACGTGGATAGACTGGAGAAGCTGGGGTTGTTCTCCTTGGAGCAGAGAAGGTTGAGAGGAGATTTGATGGAGGTGTTCAAAATCATGAGGGGTCTAGACAGAGTAGATAGAGAGAAACTGTTCCCATTGGCGGAAGGGTCGAGAACCAGAGGACACAGATTTAAGGTGATTGACAGAAGAACCAAAGGCGACATGAGGAAAAACTTTTTTACGCAGCGAGTGGTTAGGATCTGGAATGCACTGCCTGAAAGGGTGGTGGAGGCAGACTCAATCACGGCTTTCAAAAGGGAGTTGGATAAGTAGCTGAAAGAAAAGTTTGCAGGGCTCCGGGGAAAGGGCGGGGGAGCGGGACTAGCTGAGGTGCTCTTGCAGAGAGCCGGCACGGGCTCGACGGGCCGAATGGCCTCCTTCTGTGCTGTAACCATTCTATGATTCTCTGCTTATAGTTCGGGTATCCGCAATGTGCTCACTGACTTCCTTTAAAACCCTGGGATGGAAACCATCTGGTCCTGGGGATTTGTCACTCTTTAGTGACATTATTTTCTTAATTACTGTTATTTTACTTACATTAATTTTATTGAGTGCCTGTCCCTGACCTAGTTTCCTTGGGATTTCCAGGGTGCTATCCTCTTCCTCTACTGTAAATACTGACGCAAAGTAATTATTCAACATGTCCGCTATTTCCTTATTATCATTGATGATATCACCGCTTTCAGTTTTTAAGGGGCTAACATTGCTCCTGACCACCCTGTTTTTCCTAATAAAATTGTAAAAATTCTTTGTGTTGAATTTGGTATCCCTTGCAAGTTTCTTATGTGGAACCTTGTCGAATGTCTTCTGGAAGTCCATGTAAACTACATCCATGGACATTCCCCTGTCTACTACTTTAGTCACTTCCTCAAAAAACAATGAGATTCGTTAGACATGACCTCCCCTTTCCAAATCCACATTGGCTCTCTCTCCTCAGCTCACATTTCTCCAAGTGCTTAGTCACTCTGTCCTTAATTACAGATTCCAATAACTTCCCCACAGCAGGCCCATTATGTCCTGGTTTCTCTGTGTCACTGTTCTTAAACAATGGAGTTACATTTGCAATTTTTCAATGCAAACTGTTTGCAGGGGCAGTGAATCATGTCAAGGTCACTCCGAACCTCCTGAATTCCACCTCCGACTCCGACCTGGTAAAATGTCAAACCATCGGCAAAATCCCCCAGATCACGCTGAACTTTGTGGATTTTAAAGGTGAAAACTTCATCCGGTCACCCTCAGGGGAAAAGGAGATCATCGCACCCACGAAAGTAAAGGAGAGGACCCATAACGTCACTGAAAAGGTCACACAGGTAAGCTGCTGCTTGTGTGGTCACAGTGATGGGGCGAAGCCGTTGTGCCTTGGGTTGGCAGCCTGTAGGTTGTTTACTGTAATACCCTGGTCAAAGGGACAAACCAGGTAAGTACACAACAGTTTGTCACACTAATAAAGGCATCACATTATGTACAGGCTACTCTCAGAGTAAAGGCTAGCTAACGCTTCACTCAAAGGCAGTGATGTGGTGGGTGTGATTTATTTACAGCATGTCTTTATTGGCAGGGTACAGTGGTGTAGTGGTTATGTTACTGGACTAGTAATCAAGAGAGAGTAGTGGTGAGCGGTTGTTTGCAGACTGGAGGGAAGTGTACAGCGGTGTCCCCAGGGGTCAGTATTAGGACCACTGCTCTTTTTGATATATATTAATGACCTGGACTTGGGTGTACAGGGCATCATTTCAAAGTTTGAAGATGATATGAAACTCAGATATGCAGAAAATAGTGAGGTGGATAGTAACAGACTTCAGGAGGACACAGACAGACTGGTGAAATGGGCGGACACATGGCAGATGAAACTTAATGCAGAGAACTGTGAAGTGATACATCTTGGTAGGAAGTTTTTGGGGAGCTAATGTAAACTAAATGGTACAAATTTAAAGGGGGTGCAGGAACAGACACACCTGGGGGTGTACGTACACAGACCTTTGAAGGTGGCAGGACAAGTTGATGAGGCTGTTAAAAAGGCACACGGGATCCTTGGCCTTATTAATAGAGGCACATACAGAAGCCAGGAAGTTGTGCTAAACCTTTATAAATCACTGGTTTGGCCCCAGCTGGAGTATTGTGTCCAATTCTGGGCACCACACAATAGGAAGGATGTCAAGGCCTTGGAGAGGGTGCAGAGGAGATTGACCAGAATAGTTCCAGGGATGAGGAACTTCAGTGATGTGGAGAGACTGGAGAAGCTGGGATTGTTCTCCTTAGAGCAGAGAAGGTTAAGAGGAGATTTAATAGAGGTCTTCAAAATCATGAAGGGTTTTGATGGAGTAAATAAGGAGAAACTGTTTCCAGTGGCAGGAGGGTCGGTAACCAGAGGACACAGAGTGAAGATAATCGGCAAAAGAACCAGAGGGGAGATGAGGAGAATGTTATTTACGCAGCGAGTTGTTGTGATCTGGAACGCGCTGCCTGAAAGGGCGGTGGGAGCAGATTCAATCGTGACTTTCAAAAGGGAATTGGATAAATACTCGAAGGGAAAAATTCACAAGGCTCTGGGGAAAGAGCAGGAGAGTGGGACTAATTGGAGAGCTCGTTCAAAGAGCCGGCACAGGCACGATGGGCCGAATGGCCTCTTTCTGTGCTGGATCAGTCTCTGAGGTTCAAACCCCACTGTGGCTGTGTGAGAATTTTAACTCAGTTTTTAAAATAACCTGCAAATAAAAAGCTGGCGTCAGTGAAAGTGTCCTTGAAGCTGCAGGATTATCGTAAAAACTCAACTGGTTCACTAAGATCCTTTCGAGATGGTAACGTGCCATCCTTACCCACGCTGGGCCAATATGGTTCACCCTTAACTGCCCCCTGAAATGGCCGAGCAATATTGTATTAGAGTGTGGGCAACTCGGGATTGGCAATAAATGCTGGCCTTGCCAGGTAAACAGATCTCGGGGTAAAGAGCAGATTAACAGAGTATAACTTCCCACTGTACCCCCACTCTCGGCTCATTGCCCCACTGTACCCCCTCTCTCGGTTCATTACCCCACTGTACCCCCTCTCTCGGTTCATTACCCCACTCTACCCCCTCTCTCGGCTCATTACCCCGCTGTACCCCCTCTCTCGGCTCATTACCCCACTCTACCCCCTCTCTCGGCTCATTACCCCACTGTACCCCCTCTCTCGGCTCATTACCCCACTGTACCCCCTCTCTCGGCTCATTACCCCGCTGTACCCCCTCTCTCGGTTCATTACCCCACTGTACCCCCTCTCTCGGCTCATTACCCCGCTGTACCCCCTCTCTCGGCTCATTACCCCACTCTACCCCCTCTCTCGGCTCATTACCCCACTGTACCCCCTCTCTCGGCTCATTACCCCACTGTACCCCCTCTCTCGGCTCATTACCCCACTGTACCCCCTCTCTCGGTTCATTACCCCACTGTACCCCCTCTCTCGGTTCATTACCCCATTGTACCCCCTCTCTCGGCTCTTTACCCCACTGTACCCCCTCTCTCGGCTCATTACCCTGCTGTACCCCCTCTCTCGGCTCATTACCCCGCTGTACCCCCTCTCTCGGTTCATTACCCCACTGTACCCCCGCTCTCGGTTCATTACCCCGCTGTACCCCCTCTCTTGGCTCATTGCCCCACTGTACCCCCTCTCTCGGCTCATTACCCCTCTGTACCCCCACTCTCGGTTCATTACCCCACTGTACCCCTTCTCTCAGCTCATTACCCCTCTGTACCCCCTCTCTCGGTTCATTACCCCACTGTACCCCCTCTCTCGGCTCATTACCCCACTGTACCCCCTCTCTTGGTTCATTACCCCGCTGTACCCCCTCTCTCGGCTCATTACCCCGCTGCACCCCCTCTCTCGGCTCATTACCCCACTGTACCCCCTCTCTCGGCTCATTACCCCACTGTACCCCCTCTCTCATCTCATTACCCCTCTGTACCCCCTCTCTCGGTTCATTACCCCACTGTACCCCTTCTCTCGGCTGATTACCCCACTGTACCCCCTCTCTCGTCTCATTACCCCACTGTACCCCCTCTCTCGGTTCATTACCCCACTGTACCCCCTCTCTCGGCTCATTACCCCGCTGTACCCCCTCTCTCGGTTCATTACCCCACTGTACCCCTCTCTCGGTTCATTACCCCACTGTACCCCCTCTCTCAGCTCATTACCCCACTGTACCCCCACTCTCGGCTCATTACCCCACTGTACCCCCTCCCTCGGCTCATTACCCCACTCTACCCCCTCTCTCGGCTCATTACCCCACTGTACCCCCTCTCTCGGCTCATTACCCCGCTGTACCCCCTCTCTCGGCTCATTACCCCGCTGTACCCCCTCTCTCGGCTCATTACCCCACTGTACCCCCTCTCTCGGCTCATTACCCCGCTGTACCCCCTCTCTCGGCTCATTACCCCACTGTACCCCCTCTCTCGGCTCATTACCCCACTGTACCCCCTCTCTCGGCTCATTACCCCACTGTACCCCCTCTCTCGGCTCATTACCCCGCTGTACCCCCTCTCTCGGTTCATTGCCCCACTGTACCCCCCCTCTCTGCTCATTACCCCACTGTACCCCCTCTCTTGGTTCCGTTCCATCCATGGATATTGTGGAATCCAATGTCTTTCCCGGAGCTGCCCGTCTCTGACTGATGGGAACACTTGGAAATCCCTCCCTCTGAGACTCGAAGCAGGGGGTCTCTTAAGTCGCACTGAACCCACCACCGGATAAAACATTCAACACGGTTACTGACTGAGCCCATCAGGATCACAGCAACAACAGGCTCCGTCTCCTCATCAACCTGTTAGGCCCAACGGTCTGTTTCTGTGCTGAAATAAATCAGAGCCAGGCAGAGACGGAGCCAGGGCTGAAGAGAGAACTGGGGGAGGGAGATCCTGGATACCCCACCTCGATCCCCCATACCCCACCTCGATCCCAGATACCCCACCTCGATCCCAGATACCCCACCTCGATCCCGGAGACCCCACCTCGATCCCGGATACCCCACCTCGATCCCAGATACCCCACCTCGATCCCGGAGACCCCACCTCGATCCCAGATACCCCACCTCGATCCCGGAGACCCCACCTCGATCCCGGATACCCCACCTCGATCCCGGAGACCCCACCTCGATCCCAGATACCCCACCTCGATCCCAGATACTTCACATGTCTCTCACCCTTCGACACTCGACCCTCGCCCCTCAGTCCTTGGCCCTCAACCATCAACCTCAGCCCTTGCCCTGCGCCCCCCGCCCTTCGACACTCGACCCTCGCCCCTCACCCCTTGTCCTGCGCCCTCACTGGTGATCGGGAGGGAGGAGGGGGTGGGGCCCGAGCTGGGGCTGGCAATGGTCTTCGGGACTGCTCTGAACCCGGAATCACTCCTGCACCTCTCGGCTCCACATTAATTTCACGATCTTTTGGCGGCCTGTGCCTGTCCCTTTAAGGACCCCGGGTAGGCCGCATTCAGACCAGGTTTTCCTGAACCCAGCTGACCGGCACTGCTTTCGGGCCTGAACCGAATATGGCAGCTGGACTATTTCCGGCATCAGTGTCGGACACACAGACAAACTGCAACTAATTTCCACACCGAGGCTACCGCAGCAGGTCAGAGGCTGGGTATTCTGCAGCGAGTGTCTCACCTCCTGACTCCCCAAAGCCTTTCCACCAT
This sequence comes from Somniosus microcephalus, assembly GCF_052327205.1. Classification (NCBI taxonomy): domain Eukaryota; kingdom Metazoa; phylum Chordata; class Chondrichthyes; order Squaliformes; family Somniosidae; genus Somniosus; species Somniosus microcephalus. The sequence continues at coordinate 3,975,145 of NC_140993.1, forward strand.
CTATTGACACAAGTAAGGAGTGTGATGGAATACTCTCCACTTGCCTGGATGAGTGCAGCTCCAACAACACTCAAGAAGCTCGACACCATCCAGGACAAAGCAGCCCGCTTGATTGGCACCCCATCCACCACCTTAAACATTCACTCCCTCCACCACCGGCGCACCGTGTCTGCAGTGTGCACCATCTACAAGATGCACTGCAGCAACTCGCCAAGGCTTCTTCGGCAGCACCTCCCAAACCCGCGACCTCCTCCACCTAGAAGGACAAGGGCAGCAGGCGCATGGGACCACCACCAGCTCCAAGTTCCCCTCCAAGTCACACACCATCCTGACCTGGAAATATATCGGCCGATCCTTCATCGTCGCTGGGTTAAAATCCTGGCACTCCCTCCCTAACAGCACTGTGGGGGCACCTTCACCACACGGACTGCAGCGGTTCAAGAAGGCGGCTCACCACCACCTTCTCCAGGGTAACGAGGGATGGGCAATAAATGCCGGCCTTGCCAGCGATGCCCACATCTCGAGCACAAGTTATAAAAAGTCAATCGGCTTCTTTCCCGTGTTACTGCATCTCTGCTGAGCTCGAGCCCTTCACCTGCCCAATTAAAGAGCAGCGATTTGATCACAGCTGAGGATTACTAGTGCCAGGGCTGAATCCCGAGAGACTGGGCATTAAGGGAAGCTGTGGTTAGAGACCAAGCTGCAATCTTCCCCGCACTTTAACTGGATTTGGTGATTAAAGTGTTGCTGAAATTGCAGCTCTTGGGACAGTGGGACTTGGGGGCGGATCTTGGCGTGACCTCTGAACTCTGATCTCTGGTGGGGATTTAATCGTCAGGAGCTCTGGTCTTGTTTACATGATACCACGGCGAGGAGGGAGAAGACATGGAGTGTCGGGTGATTAACACCGACAACCTCTGCTGGCTAATTTGTAGAGTACGGCAAGATCACTCCGTCCTGTAATGTACGGTGAGATCACTCCGTCCTGTAATGTACGGCAAGATCACTCCGTCCTGTAATGTGCGGTGAGATCACTCCGCCCTGTAATGTGCGGTGAGATCACTCCGTCCTGTAATGTACGGCAAGATCACTCCGTCCTGTAATGTACGGCAAGATCACTCCTTCCTGTAATGTACAGCGAGATCACTCCGTCCTGTAATGTACGGCAAGATCACTCCTTCCTGTAATGTACAGCGAGATCACTCTGTCCTGTAATGTACGGCGAGATCACTCCGTCCTGTAATGTACAGCGAGATCACTCCATCCTGTAATGTACGGCGAGATCACTCCGTCCTGTAATGTACGGCGGGATCACTCCGTCCTGTAATGTACGGTGAGATCACTCCATCCTGTAATGTACGGTGAGATCACTCCGTCCTGTAATGTACGGTGAGATCACTCCGTCCTGTAATGTACGGCGAGATCACTCCGTCCTGTAATGTACGGCGAGATCACTCCGTCCTGTAATGTACGGTGAGATCACTCCGTCCTGTAATGTACGGTGAGATCACTCCGTCCTGTAATGTACAGTGAGATCACTCCGTCCTGTAATGTACGGCGGGATCACTCCGTCCTGTAATGTACAGTGAGATCACTCTGTCCTGTAATGTACGGTGAGATCACTCCGTCCTGTAATGTACAGTGAGATCACTCCGTCCTGTAATGTACGGCGGGATCACTCCGTCCTGTAATGTACAGTGAGATCACTCTGTCCTGTAATGTACGGTGAGATCACTCCGTCCTGTAATGTGCGGTGAGATCACTCCGTCCTGTAATGTACGGTGAGATCACTCCGTCCTGTAATGTACAGCGAGATCACTCCGTCCTGTAATGTACGGTGAGATCACTCCGTCCTGTAATGTACAGCGAGATCACTCCGTCGTGTAATGTACGGTGAGATCACACCGTCCTGTAATGTATGGCGAGATCACTCCGTCCTGTAATGTACGGCGAGATCACTCCGTCCTGTAATGTACAGCGAGATCACTCCGTCCTGTAATGTACGGCGAGATCACTCCGTCCTGTAATGTACGGGGCGATCACTCCATCCTGTAATGTACAGTGAGATCACTCCGTCCTGTAATGTACGGCGCGATCACTCCGTCCTGTAATGTACAGCGAGATCACTCCGTCCTGTAATGTACAGTGAGATCACTCCGTCCTGTAATGTACGGCGCGATCACTCCGTCCTGTAATGTACGGCGAGATCACTCCGTCCTGTAATGTACAGTGAGATCACTCCGTCCTGTAATGTACGGCGCGATCACTCCGTCCTGTAATGTACAGCGAGATCACTCCGTCCTGTAATGTACGGCGAGATCACTCCATCCTGTAATGTACGGTGAGATCACTCCGTCCTGTAATGTACGGCGAGATCACTCCGTCCTGTAATGTACACTGAGATCACTCCGTCCTGTAATGTACGGCGAGATCACTCCGTCCTGTAATGTACGGCGAGATCACTCCGTCCTGTAATGTACGGCGAGATCACTCCGTCCTGTAATGTACGAGGAGATCACTCTGTCCTGTAATGTGCGGTGAGATCACTCCGTCCTGTAATGTACGGTGAGATCACTCTGTCCTGTAATGTACGGCGAGATCACTCTGTCCTGTAATGTGCGGTGAGATCACTCCGTCCTGTAATGTACGGTGAGATCACTCTGTCCTGTAATGTACGGCGAGACCACTCTGTCCTGTAATGTACGGCGAGATCACTCTGTCCTGTAATGTACGGCGAGATCACTCTGTCCTGTAATGTACGGCGAGATCACTCCGTCCTGTAATGTACGGCGAGATCACTCTGTCCTGTAATGTACGGCGAGATCACTCTGTCCTGTAATGTACGGCGAGATCACTCCGTCCTGTAATGTACGGCGAGATCACTCGGTCCTGTAATGTACGGTGAGATCACTCCGTCCTGTAATGTACGGTGAGATCACTCCGTCCTGTAATGTACGGTGAGATCACTCTGTCCTGTAATGTACGGTGAGATCACTCCGTCCTGTAATGTACGGGGCGATCACTCCGTCCTGTAATGTACGAGGAGATCACTCCGTCCTGTAATGTACGGCGAGATCACTCCGCCCTGTAATGTACGGTGAGATCACTCCGTCCTGTAATGTACGGTGAGATCACTGTGTCCTGTAATGTGCGGTGAGATCACTCCATCCTGTAATGTACAGCGAGAGCACTCCGTCCTGTAATGTACAGCGAGATCACTCCGTCCTGTAATGTACGGTGAGATCACTCCGTCCTGTAATGTACGGTGAGATCACTCTGTCCTGTAATGTACAGCGAGATCACTCCGTCCTGTAATGTGCAGTGAGATCACTCCGTCCTGTAATGTACGGTGAGATCACTCCGTCCTGTAATGTACGATGAGATCACTCCATCCTGTAATGTACGGTGAGATCACTCCGTCCTGTAATGTACGGGGCGATCACTCCATCCTGTAATGTACGGCAAGATCACTCCGTCCTGTAATGTACGGTGAGATCACTCCGTCCTGTAATGTACGGTGAGATCACTCCGTCCTGTAATGTGCGGTGAGATCACTCCGTCCTGTAATGTAAGGCGGGATCACTCCGTCCTGTAATGTACAGTGAGATCACTCTGTCCTGTAATGTACGGTGAGATCACTCCGTCCTGTAATGTACGGTGAGATCACTCCGTCCTGTAATGTGCGGTGAGATCACTCCGTCCTGTAATGTACGGTGAGATCACTCTGTCCTGTAATGTGCGGTGAGATCACTCCGTCCTGTAATGTGCAGCGAGATCACTCCGTCCTGTAATGTACGGGGAGATCACTCCGTCCTGTAATGTACGGGGAGATCACTCCGTCCTGTAATGTACGGCGAGATCACTCCGTCCTGTAATGTACGGTGAGATCACTCCGTCCTGTAATGTACGGTGAGATCACTCCGTCCTGTAATGTACGGCGAGATCACTCCGTCCTGTAATGTACGGTGAGATCACTCCGTCCTGTAATGTACGGTGAGATCACTCCGTTCTGTAATGTACGGCGAGATCACTCCGTCCTGTAATGTACGGTGAGATCACTCCGTCCTGTAATTTACGGCGAGATCGTCCTGTAATGTACGGTGAGATCACTCCGTTCTGTAATGTACGGTGAGATCACTCCGTCCTGTAATGTACGGTGAGATCACTCCGTCCTGTAATGTACGGTGAGATCACTCCGCCCTGTAATGCACGGTGAGATCACTCCGTCCTGTAATGTACGGTGAGATCACTCCGTCCTGTAATGTACGGTGAGATCACTCCGTCCTGTAATGTACGGTGAGATCACTCCGTTCTGTAATGTACGGTGAGATCACTCCGTCCTGTAATGTACAGTGAGATCACTCCGTCCTGTAATGTACGACGAGATCACTCCGTCCTGTAATGTACGGCGAGATCACTCCGTCCTGTAATGTACGGGGAGATCACTCCATCCTGTAATGTGCAGTGAAATCATTCCATCCTGTAATGTACGGCGAGATCACTCCATCCTGTAATGTACGGTGAGATCACTCCGTCCTGTAATGTACGGTGAGATCAGTCCGTCCTGTAATGTGCAGCGAGATCACTCCGTCCTGTAATGTACGGCGAGATCACTCCGTCCTGTAATGTACGGCGAGATCACTCCGTCCTGCAATGTACAGCGAGATCACTCCATCCTGTAATGTACGGTGAGATCACTCCATCCTGTAATGTACGGCGGGATCACTCCGTCCTGTAATGTACGGTGAGATCACTCCGTCCTGTAATGTGCAGTGAGATCACTCCATCCTGTAATGTACGGCGAGATCACTCCGTCATGTAATGTACGGTGAGATCACTCCGTCCTGTAATGTACGGTGAGATCACTCCGTCCTGTAATGTACGGCGGGATCACTCTGTCCTGTAATGTGCGGTGAGATCACTCCGTCCTGTAATGTGCGGCGGGATCACTCCGTCCTGTAATGTACGGCGAGATCACTCTGTCCTCTAATGTACGGTGAGATCACTCCATCTTGTAATGTACGGCGAGGTCACTCCGTCCTGTAATGTACAGTGAGATCACTCCGTCCTGTAATGTACGGCGAGATCACTCCATCCTGTAATGTACGGTGAGATCACTCCGTCCTGTAATGTACGGTGAGATCACTCCGTCCTGTAATGTACGGTGAGGTCACTCCGTCCTGTAATGTACGGCGGGATCACTCCATCCTGTAATGTACGGTGAGATCACTCCGTCCTGTAATGTGCTGTGAGATCACTCCGTCCTGTAATGTACGGCGGGATCACTCTGTCCTGTAATGTACGGTGAGGTCACTCCGTCCTGTAATGTACGGTGAGATCACTCCATCCTGTAATGTGCAGTGAGATCACTCCGTCCTGTAATGTGCAGTGAGATCACTCCGTCCTGTAATGTACGGCGAGATCACTCCGTCCTGTAATGTACGGCGAGATCACTCTGTCCTGTAATGTACGGCGAGATCACTCCGTCCTGCAATGTACAGCGAGATCACTCCGTCCTGTAATGTACGGTGAGATCACTCCATCCTGTAATGTACGGCGGGATCACTCCGTCCTGTAATGTACGGTGAGATCACTCCGTCCTGTAATGTGCAGTGAGATCACTCCATCCTGTAATGTACAGTGAGATCACTCCATCCTGTAATGTACGGTGAGATCACTCCATCCTGTAATGTGCAGTGAGATCACTCCGTCCTGCAATGTACAGCGAGATCACTCCGTCCTGTAATGTACGGTGAGATCACTCCGTCCTGCAATGTACAGCGAGATCACTCCGTCCTGTAATGTACGGTGAGATCACTCCGTCCTGTAATGTACGGTGAGATCACTCCGTCCTGTAATGTACGGCGGGATCACTCTGTCCTGTAATGTGCGGTGAGATCACTCCATCCTGTAATGTGCGGCGGGATCACTCCGTCCTGTAATGTACGGCGAGATCACTCTGTCCTCTAATGTACGGTGAGATCACTCCATCTTGTAATGTACGGCGAGATCACTCCGTCCTGTAATGTACAGTGAGATCACTCCGTCCTGTAATGTACGGCGAGATCACTCCATCCTGTAATGTACGGTGAGATCACTCCGTCCTGTAATGTACGGTGAGATCACTCCGTCCTGTAATGTGCAGTGAGATCACTCCGTCCTGCAATGTACAGCGAGATCACTCCGTCCTGTAATGTACGGTGAGATCACTCCGTCCTGCAATGTACAGCGAGATCACTCCGTCCTGTAATGTACGGTGAGATCACTCCGTCCTGCAATGTACAGCGAGATCACTCCGTCCTGTAATGTACGGTGAGATCACTCCGTCCTGTAATGTACGGTGAGATCACTCCGTCCTGTAATGTACGGCGGGATCACTCTGTCCTGTAATGTGCGGTGAGATCACTCCATCCTGTAATGTGCGGCGGGATCACTCCGTCCTGTAATGTACGGCGAGATCACTCTGTCCTCTAATGTACGGTGAGATCACTCCATCTTGTAATGTACGGCGAGATCACTCCGTCCTGTAATGTACAGTGAGATCACTCCGTCCTGTAATGTACGGTGAGATCACTCCGTCCTGTAATGTACGGCGAGATCACTCCATCCTGTAATGTACGGTGAGATCACTCCGTCCTGTAATGTACGGCGAGATCACTCCATCCTGTAATGTACGGTGAGATCACTCCGTCCTGTAATGTGCTGTGAGATCACTCCGTCCTGTAATGTACGGCGAGATCACTCCGTCCTGTAATGTACGGCGGGATCACTCTGTCCTGTAATGTACGGTGAGGTCACTCCGTCCTGTAATGTACGGTGAGATCACTCCGTCCTGTAATGTGCAGTGAGATCACTCCGTCCTGTAATGTGCAGTGAGATCACTCCGTCCTGTAATGTACGGCGAGATCACTCCGTCCTGTAATGTACGGTGAGATCACTCCGTCCTGTAATGTACGGTGAGGTCACTCCGTCCTGTAATGTACGGTGAGATCACTCCGTCCTGTAATGTACGGCGAGATCACTCCGTCGTGTAATGTACGGCGGGATCACTCCGTCCTGTAATGTACAGTGAGATCACTCCGTCCTGTAATGTACGGCGGGATCACTCCGTCCTGTAATGTGCAGTGAGATCACTCCGTCCTGTAATGTACGGTGAGATCACTCCGTCCTGTAATGTACGGCGAGATCACTCTGTCCTGTAATGTACGGGGCGATCACTCCGTCCTGTAATGTACGGCGAGATCACTCCGTCCTGTAATGTACGGCGGGATCACTCCGTCCTGTAATGTACGGGGAGATCACTCCGTCCTGTAATGTGCAGCGAGATCACTCCGTCCTGTAATTTACGGCGAGATCACTCCGTCCTGTAATGTATGGTGAGATCACTCTGTCCTGTAATGTACGACGAGATCACTCCGTCCTGTAATGTACGGTGAGATCACTCCGTCCTGTAATGTACAGTGAGATCACTCCGTCCTGTAATGTACGACGAGATCACTCCGTCCTGTAATGTACGGCGAGATCACTCCGTCCTGTAATGTACGGCGAGATCACTCCATCCTGTAATGTGCAGTGAGATCACTCCATCCTGTAATGTACGGCGAGATCACTCCATCCTGTAATGTACGGTGAGATCACTCCGTCCTGTAATGTACGGTGAGATCACTCCGTCCTGTAATGTACGGCGAGATCACTCCGTCCTGTAATGTGCAGCGAGATCACTCCGTCCTGTAATGTACGGCGAGATCACTCTGTGCTGTAATGTACGGCGAGATCACTCCATCCTGTAATGTACGGCGGGATCACTCTGTCCTGTAATGTGCGGCGAGATCACTCCATCCTGTAATGTACGGTGAGATCACTCCGTCCTGTAATGTACGGTGAGATCACTCCGTCCTGTAATGTACGGTGAGGTCACTCCGTCCTGTAATGTACGGCGGGATCACTCCATCCTGTAATGTACGGTGAGATCACTCCGTCCTGTAATGTGCTGTGAGATCACTCCGTCCTGTAATGTACGGTGAGATCACTCCGTCCTGTAATGTACGGCGAGATCACTCTGTCCTGTAATGTACGGGGCGATCACTCCGTCCTGTAATGTACAGTGAGATCACTCCGTCCTGTAATGTACGGTGAGATCACTCCGACCTGTAATGTACAGTGAGATCACTCCGTCATGTAATGTACGGTGAGATCACTCCGTCCTGTAATGTGTGGTGAGATCACTCCGTCCTGTAATGTACAGCGAGATCACTCCGTCCTGTAATGTACGGTGAGATCACTCCGTCCTGTAATGTACGGTGAGATCACTCCGTCCTGTAATGTACGGTGAGATCACTCCGTCCTGTAATGTACGGTGAGATCACTCCGTCCTGTAATGTACGGTGAGATCACTCCGTCCTGTAATGTACGGTGAGATCACTCCGTCCTGTAATGTGCAGTGAGATCACTCCGTCCTGTAATGTGCGGTGAGATCACTCCGTTCTGTAATGTGCGGTGAGATCACTCCGTCCTGTAATGTACGGTGAGATCACTCCGTCCTGTAATGTACGGTGAGATCACTCCATCCTGTAATGTACGGTGAGATCACTCCGTCCTGTAATGTACGGTGAGATCACTCCGTCCTGTAATGTACAGCGAGATCACTCCATCCTGTAATGTACGGTGAGATCACTCCGTCCTGTAATGTACAGCGAGATCACTCTGTCCTGTAATGTACGGTGAGATCACTCCGTCCTGTAATGTACGGTGAGATCACTCTGTCCTGTAATGTACGGTGAGATCACTCCGTCCTGTAATGTACAGTGAGATCACTCCGTCCTGTAATGTACGGTGAGATCACTCCGTCCTGTAATGTGCGGTGAGATCACTCCGTCCTGTAATGTACGGCGGGATCACTCTGTCCTGTAATGTGCGGTGAGATCACTCCGTCCTGTAATGTACGGTGAGATCACTCCGTCCTGGAATGTACGGCGGGATCACTCTGTCCTGTAATGTACGGCGAGATCACTCCGTCCTGTAATGTGCGGTGAGATCACTCCGTCCTGTAATGTACGGCGAGATCACTCCGTCCTGTAATGTACGGTGAGATCACTCCGTCCTGTAATGTACGGCGGGATCACTCTGTCCTGTAATGTGTGGTGAGATCACTCCGTCCTGTAATGTGCGGCGAGAACACTCACTACTCCATCATGTCAACCAGAGATAAGACCATCTCTGATCACTTCCTTTGATTTTGTTAAAATTCTCTCCCCTGACTCCTCCACCCTCACCTCCAACATCAAATGTGTGGAGCTCATGGGCTTCTTTGTTACTAAGATTGAGACCATCCATTCAGCTGCATCTGCCACTTCGCTTCCTTCCCCATGCCCACTGGGCCAAATTTCCCCATAGATACCCCCCTGCCCTAGCCCTGAACTCACACCTTTCTCTAGTTGCTCTCCTATCTCCACTCATGCCCTCTCTGAGCTCATCTTTTCATGAGACCCACTTCCTGCTCCCTCAACCCTATTCCCACCAAACTGCTGACCACCCAACTTCCCTTCCTGGCTCCCATGTTGGCTGATATTGTACTGTCCCCCTCTCCTTCAAACTCCTCAGATAATGAAGCAGTCCATGCATCAAGACCTGGACGACGTTCAGGCTTGGGCTGATAAGTGGCAGGTAACATTCGCGCCACAGAAGTGCCAGACAATGACTATCTCCAACAAGTGAGAGTCTAACCATCTCCCCTTGACATTCAACGGCATTACCATCGCTGAATCCCCCACCATCAACATCCTGGGGGTCACCAGTGACCAGAAACATAACTGGACCAGCCACATAAATACCATGGCAACAAGAGCAGGTCAGAGGCTGGGTATTCTGCGGTGAGCGTCTCACCTCCTGAATCCCCAAAGCCTTTCCACCATCTACAAGGCACAAGTCAGGAGTGTGATGGAATATTCTCCACTTGCCTGGATGAGTGCAGCTCCAACACTCAAGAAGTTCGACACCATCCAGGACAAAGCAGCCCGTCTGATTGGCACCCCATCCACCACCCTAAACATTCACTCCCTCCACCACCGGCGTACCGTGGCTGCAGTGTGTACCATCTACAAGATGCACTGCAGCAACTCGCCAAGGCTTCTTCGACAGCACCTCCCAAACCCGCGACCTCTTCCACCTAGAAGGACAAGGGCAGCAGGTGCATGGGAACATCACCACCTCCAAGTTCCCCTCCAAGTCACACACCATCCTGACTTAGAAATATATCGTCGATCCTTCATCGTCGCTGGGTCAAAATCCTGGAACTCCCTCCCTAACAGCACTGTGGGAGGACCTTCACCACACGGACTGCAGCGGTTCAAGAAGGCGACTCACCACCACCTTCTCAAGGGCAATTAGGGATGGGCAATAAATGCCGGCCTTGCCAGCAACGCCCGCATCCCATAAACAAATTTTTTAAATATCTGCTATCATCACCCCTCTCAAAGAACCCACCCTTGCCCCCTCTGTCTTTGCTAACTACCGCCCCATCTCCAGCCTGCCTATCCTCTCAAGTCCTTGAACATGTTGTCGCCTCCCAAATCCGTGCCCACCTTTCCTGCAACTCCATGCTTGAAACCCTCCAATCAGGTTTCCGCCCCGCCACAGAACCGAAACAGCTCTCATCAAAGTCACAAATGTCATTCTTTGTGACTGTGACAAAGGTAAACTATCCCTCCTCGTCCTGTCTGCAGCCTTTGACAAGGTTGACCACTCCATCTTTCTCCAACACCTCTCCACCGTCATCCAGCTGGGTGGGACTGCACTCGCCTCGTTTCATTCTTATCTATCTAATCGTAGCCAGAGAATCACCTGCAATAACTTCTCTTCCTGCTCCCGCATCTTTACATAGACATAGAAGATAGGAGCAGGAGTAGGCCATTCGGCCCCTCGAGCCTGCTCCGCCATTCAATGCGATCATGGCTGATCATCCAAATTCAGTACCCGGTCCCTGCCTTCTCCCCATATCCCTTGACCCTTGAGAAATATATCCAACCCCTTCTTGAATATATTTAATGAATTGACCTCTATTGGCTTCTGTGGCAGAGAATTCCACAGGTTCACCACTCTCTGGGTGAAGAAATTCCTCCTCATCTCAGTCCTAAATGGCTTACCCCTTATCCTTAGACTGTGACCCCCTGGTTCTGGACTCCCTCACCATCGGGAACATCCTTTGCTGCATCTAGTCTGTCCAGTCCTGTTAGAATTTTATAAGTTTCGATGAGATCCCCTCTCATTCTTCTAAACTCCAGCGAGTACAAGCCCAATCTCTCCTCTGTGGTGTCCCCTAAGGATCTATTGGAATAATAATTCAACTTTATTGTCATTGTACAACAAAATGTGATCTTGCAAGCTCCCATGAGTCCAGTACAAATAACATTAACATTAAACGTAGATAGCACCGTCCTGGGAGAAGCAAAGCCGCTGCGTCTGTGCGCGCCGCCATTCCATTTTCACCATTCCTCCTGTCCGACAATCTTCAGCCCAACACCCAGGCCTGCGCACCAGCCGCCCCTCCTGGGGCTCCTTTCGTGACCTTCTCACCAACCGCCCCTCCTCGGGGCTCCATCCGTGACCTTCTGCACCTGGTCTTCCCTGATGGTCACCCCTGCCAGGTACTAACCAGGCCTGGCTCTGCTTAGCTTCCAAGCCTTGCCAGTGACCCTGTCCCTAGTCCCAGGAACAGGGCTGTTCTATGGATGTTATTTATATGGACTTCCTGAAGGCATTTGATAAAGTCCCACGTAACAGACTGTTAACTAAGGTAGAAACTCATGGAATTGAGGGCAAATTATTGACCTGGTTAGGAAAGTGGTTGAGCAGCAGGAGACAGGCAGTAGGGATAATGGGTAGATACTCAAATTGGCAGGAGGTGACTCGTGGTGTCCCGCAGGGATCTGTGTTGGGGCCTCAACTATTCACAGTATTTATTAACGACTTAGATGACGGGATAGAAAATCACATGTCTAAATTTGCCGATGACACAAAGTTCAATATTAACTGGGATAGTCAGAGTGTGAAAGGCTTAGAGGGTGTGGAATTCTTAAAGTGCATCCGGGAGAGCTTTTTGAGCCAGCATGTAAAAAGTCCTACAAGAGAGGGGGCGGTACTGGACCTAATTCTAGGGAATGTAGCCGGGCAAGTGGTAGAAGTGTCAGTAGGAGAGCATTTTGGTGACAGTGACCATTATTCGGTGAGATTTAAGGTAGTCATGGAAAAGGACAAAGATGGACTGGAAATAAAGGTTCTAAATTGGGGGAAGGCCGATTTTAATATGATAAGGCAGGATCTGACCAAAGTGGACTGGGATCAGCTACTTGTAGGAAAATCCACATCAGAGCAGTGGGAGCCATTCAGAAAGGAAATAGAGAGAGTACAATGCCAACATGTTCCCGTAAAGGTCAAGGGTGGGACCAACAAGCCCAGGGAACCCTGGATGTCAAGGGATCTACAAGAATGGATTAAGAAAAAAAGGGAGGCTTTTGGCAGATACAAAGGACTAAAAACAGTGGAAGCCCTAGAGGAGTATAGAAAGTGCAGGGGGGTACTTAAAAAAGAAATTAGGAGAGCGAAGAGGGGGCATGAAAAAACACTGGCGGGCAAAATAAAGGAAAATCCCAAGGTGTTTTATAAGTATATTAAGGGCAAGAGGATAACCAGGGAAAGAGTAGGGCCCATTAGGGACCAAAGTGGCAATCTGTGTGTAGAGCCGGAAGATGTGAGTGAGGTTTTAAATGAATATTTTGCATCTGTGTTCACTATGGAGAAGAACAATGTAGACATAGAAATCAGGCAGGGGGATTGTGATATACTTGAACAAGTTAACATTGAGAGGGAGGAAGTACTAGCGGTTTTAGCGGCTTAAAAGTGGATAAATCCCCAGGCCCAGACGAGATGTATCCCAGGCTGCTGTGTGAGGCAAAGGAGGAGATTGCAGGGGCTCTGACACAAATTTTCAGAACCTCTCTGGCCACAGGGGAGGTGCCAGAGGACTGGAGGACAGCTAACATAGTACCATTATTCAAGAAGGGTAGCAGGGATAAACCAGGGAATAACAGGCCAGTGAGCCTCACATCAGTGGTAGGGAAATTATTGGAAAAAAGTCTGAGGAACAGAATTAGTTTCCACTTGGAGAGGCAAGGATTAATCAAGGATAATCAGTATGGCTTTGTCCGGGGGAGATCATATCTAACCAATTTGATTGAATTTTTCAAGGGGGTGACTAGGTGTGTGGATGAGGGTAGTGCAGTTGATGTAGTCTACATGGACTTCAGTAAGGCTTTTGACAAAGTCCCGCATGGGAGACTGGTCAAGAAGGGAAGAGCCCGTGGGATCCAGGGCAATTTGGCACATTGCATCCAAAATTGGCTTAGTGGCAGGAGGCAGAGGGTCGAAGGTTGTTTTTGTGACTGGAAGCCTGTGTCCAGTGGTGTACCGCAGGGATCGGTGCTGGGTCCTTTGCTGTTTGTAGTGTACATTAACGATTTAGATATGAATGTAGGAGGTATGATCAGTAAGTTCGCAGATGACACGAAAATTGGCGGAGTGGTAAATAGCGAGGAGGGAAGCCTCAGGCTACAGGACAATATAGACGGGTTGGTCAGATGGGCAGCGCCAGGCAAATGGAATTTAACCCTGAAAAGTGTGAGGTGATGCATTTTGGGAGGACTAACAAGGCAAGGGAATACACAATGAATGGTAAGACCCTAGGAAGGACAGAGGATCAGAGGGACCTTGGTGTGAATGTACATAGATCCCTGAAGGCAGCAGGACAGGTAGATAAGGTGGTTAAAAAGGCATATGGGATACTTGCCTTCATTAGCCGAGGCATAGAATATAAGAGCAGGGAGGTTATGATGGAGCTGTACAAAACGCTAGTTAGGCCACAGCTGGAATACTGTGTGCAGTTCTGGTTGCCACACTATAGGAAGGATGTAATTGCATTGGAGAGGGTGCAGAGGAGGTTCCCCAGGATGTTACCTGGGCTGGAGCGCTTCAGCTATGAAGAGAGACTGGACAGGCTGGGGTTGTTTTCCTTGGAGCAGAGAAGGCTGAGGGGGGACCTGATTGAGGTGTACAAAATTATGAGGGGCATAGATAGGGTAGACAGAAAGGGACTTTTCCCCTTAGTAGAGGGGTCAATAACCAGGGGGCATAGTTTCAAGGTAAGGGGCAGGAGGTTTAGAGGGGATTTGAGGAAGAACTTTTTCACCCAGAGGGTGGTTGGAATCTGGAACTCACTGCCTGAAAGGGTGGTAGAGGCAGGAACCCTCACAACATTCAAGAAGCATTTGGATGAGCACTTGAAACGCCACAGCATACAAGGCTACGGACCAAGTGCTGGAAAATGGGATTAGAATAGACAGATTTGATGGCCGGCGCGGACACGATGGGCCGAAGGGCCTCTTCCTGTGTGACTCTATGTAGGCAGTGTAGATGGAAACATAAAATTACAAAGAGTTTAAGTGAATGGGCAAAACTGTGGCAAATGGATTTCAATGTAGGCAAATGTGAGGTCATCCACTTTGGACCTAAAAAGGATCGAACACTTTCTAAATGGTGAAAAGCTAAAAACAGTGGAGGTCCAAAGAGACTCGGGGTCCAGGTACATAGATCATTAAAATGTCATGAACAGGTACAGAAAATAATCAAATAGGCTAATGGAATGCTGGCCTTTATATCGAGAGGACTAGAATACAAGGGGGTAGAAGTTATGCTGCAGCTGTGCAAAGCCCTGGTTAGACCACACCTGGAGCACTGGGAGCAGTTCTGGGCACCACACCTTAGGAAGGATATATTGGCCTTGGAGGGAGTGCAGCGTAGGTTTACCAGAATGATACCCGGACTCCAAGGGTTAAGTTACGAGGAGAGATTACACAAACTAGGGTTGTATTCCCTGGAATTTAGAAGGTTATGGGGTGATCTGATGGAAGTTTTCAGGATATTAAGGGGAACAGATAGGGTAGATAGAGAGAAACTATTTCCGCTGGTTGGGGAGTCCAGGACTAGGGGGCAGAGTCTAAAAATTATACCTACATTGGCTCCCAGTCCGGCAGCGCCTTGATTATAACATTCTCATCCTTGTGCTAAAATCCCTCCATGGCCTCGCCCCTCCCTACCTCTGTAACCTTCTCCAGCCCTACACCCTCCGAGATCTCTGCGCTCCTCTAATTCTGGCCTCTTGCCCGTCCCCCGATTATAATCGCTCCACCATTGGCGGCCGTGCCTTCAGCTGCCTGGACCCTAAGCTCTGGAATTCCCTCCCTAAACCTCTCCGCCACTCTGTCCTCCTTTAAGATGCTCCTTAAAACCTCCCTCTTTGACCAAGCTTTTCGTCACCTGTCCTAATATCTCCTTATATGGCTCGGTGTCAGATTTTGTTTGATAATCGCCTCTGTGAAGCACCTTGGGACGTTTTACTTCTTTAAAGACGCTGTATAAATACAAATAATTGTTATTGTTGTGGGATCACTCCGTCCTGTAATATACAGGGTTAATGCGTTCTCAGACTGACCCTTCCACACTCACGGACCAGAGACGGCCAGCACTTGCAGGGTTAATGGAATCCGGTGCTGATCCTCTCCTCCTCTCTCTAGCTCGTGCTCGCACTGCTGCAGCTGTCTCTCTCACTGTCTCTCTCACTGTCTCTCTTGTGCTCCTGATCTCTGTGATTTCGTCTCCAGCAGTTTTGTGGTGAGTTGAGCTGTTCTGTGTGCTGGGGCTCTTGTGGTGTGAGGGAGCGAGCGTCTGTCAGCGAGGAGTGAATGGTGTGAGCAGTGTTGAGCATTCCCCTTGCCTGGCAGCTACAGGTAACTGGAGCTGAGCGCAGTCAGGAGTCAGCGTGAAGCCTTCAGTAAACGGGCTTCCAGCTGGGCACAGGGCAGCAGTCTGTCTCTCCAATCTTCTGCTGGCCCCCAGAATGAGGTTCGCTGATCTGTGCACCAGGAGCCCAGGCTGGGATTGAGAGACTGCACCAGGAGCCCAGGCTGGGATTGAGAGACTGCACCAGGAGCCCAGGCTGGGATTGAGCTCCTGCACCAGGAGCCCAGGCTGGGATTGAGAGACTGCACCAGGAGCCCAGGCTGGGATTGAGAGACTGCACCAGGAGCCCAGGCTGGGATTGAGCTCCTGCACCAGGAGCCCAGGCTGGGATTGAGAGGCTGCACCAGGAGCCCAGGCTGGGATTGAGAGACTGCACCAGGAGCCCAGGCTGGGATTGAGAGACTGCACCAGGAGCCCAGGCTGGGATTGAGAGACTGCACCAGGAGCCCAGGCTGGGATTGAGAGACTGCACCAGGAGCCCAGGCTGGGATTGAGAGACTGCACCAGGAGCCCAGGCTGGGATTGAGAGGCTGCACCAGGAGCCCAGGCTGGGATTGAGAGACTGCACCAGGAGCCCAGGCTGGGATTGAGAGACTGCACCAGGAGCCCAGGCTGGGATTGAGAGACTGCACCAGGAGCCCAGGCTGGGATTGAGAGGCTGCACCAGGAGCCCAGGCTGGGATTGAGAGGCTGCACCAGGAGCCCAGGCTGGGATTGAGCGCCTGCACCAGGAGCCCAGGCTGGGATTGAGAGACTGCACCAGGAGCCCAGGCTGGGATTGAGCGCCTGCACCAGGAGCCCAGGCTGGGATTGAGGGACTGCACCAGGAGCCCAGGCTGGGATTGAGAGGCTGCACCAGGAGCCCAGGCTGGGATTGAGAGGCTGCACCAGGAGCCCAGGCTGGGATTGAGAGACTGCACCAGGAGCCCAGGCTGGGATTGAGCGCCTGCACCAGGAGCCCAGGCTGGTATTGAGGGACTGCACCAGGAGCCCAGGCTGGGATTGAGAGGCTGCACCAGGAGCCCAGGCTGGGATTGAGCGCCTGCACCAGGAGCCCAGGCTGGGATTGAGGGACTGCACCAGGAGCCCAGGCTGGGATTGAGAGACTGCACCAGGAGCCCAGGCTGGGATTGAGCGCCTGCACCAGGAGCCCAGGCTGGGATTGAGGGACTGCACCAGGAGCCCAGGCTGGGATTGAGAGACTGCACCAGGAGCCCAGGCTGGGATTGAGAGGCTGCACCAGGAGCCCAGGCTGGGATTGAGAGGCTGCACCAGGAGCCCAGGCTGGGATTGAGAGGCTGCACCAGGAGCCCAGGCTGGGATTGAGCGCCTGCACCAGGAGCCCAGGCTGGGATTGAGAGGCTGCACCAGGAGCCCAGGCTGGGATTGAGCGCCTGCACCAGGAGCCCAGGCTGGGATTGAGAGGCTGCACCAGGAGCCCAGGCTGGGATTGAGCTCCGTTCTCACATATCACCTTCTCCGGAGGGATTGGCTTTCATCCTTTTGCCAGGAGGCAGATTCTGGAGTGATTTTGTGATCTCTGGGACCAGAGGAGGAGAGAGAGATGTCTGCGAGCGGACGGGAGACTCCGTTTGTGGATGGGTCGCAGGGAGGTACTGAGAAGCGGAATGTGAGGCTGAAGCATGGAGTCAGGATCTCCAGCATCGTGGCACACGAGGTAGGTTCCAACAGTCCACCTGTAATCTGGGATTGCCCAGAAACCTCAGTTAGTGTTTGAAGAGTAACAGAATATTCAGCAGAAAGGATAGAATTTCTGCCTTTAAGGAACAAACTGCCCATCAGTCCCAGCCCTGCCTCCTCGCTCCTGGCAAAGTGGCTGCTCCATCTCCATCGTTCTCTTGATGTGTCCAGCCTGTCTGGGTCCGGTCCAGCCTGTCTGGGTCCGGTCCAGCCGGTCTCAGTTCGGTCCAGCCGGTCTCAGTTCGGTCCAGCCTTTGAGTCATTATTCCATCTTTTCCGTCTGTCTCTGGTCGGTTGTTAAATGCCAGGAGTGGTTTACTGTGTGTGCCATCCCTGGCTTTAACTATCAGACATTGATTCCGGACACCTGGTCAATGAGAGGCTTCTCTCTGTCACAGGACCTGCAATGTGTCCCTCACACCACCCACTCTCGTCCCCTGTGTAGTTTTACTCTGAGTGTTCTGTCATTTAAAGTAACTTCCGTGGTCCCACAATCAACAGCTTGGCCTAGAAATTAGGTTTGCCTCCGCCAGGGCTTTTGCGCCCGAAATTTTGCGCCCGCGATAATTGCTGCTGCGCCCGCCAAAAATTCAGCTGCCCCGTGCCCAGACGGCTGCGGGCGCTAATGGAGGGTTTCAGCGCCTCGCTATGGGCGCTGAATGCAGGTTTGCGGCGCTAATCCCCCGCTGCGGCACCCGATGTGGTGTGGCAGGCTGGGGTACTGCAGGCCTCCTCCTTCTGTTAAGGAGGAGCTGCCTGCAGCCGACCGCTGACCGGTCGATTCGCCCGACAAATGAGCCCGGCACCTCGGAGAAGTGCCGGGCTTGCGGGCCACACACATCAGTGCCGCGGGGGGGTGGTGGAGGAGTCCGAGGAGGGAGGTGCGGGCAGGCGGCCGCCAGGAAAGCGGCCGGCCGCCGCTCCACCTTAATGCGCCGGCACTACGTGCTGCAACATCCCGTTGAACAATCGTTGGTTGCGGCTGCCACGGGCGAGGCGGCCGCAACTGAATTTGGGCGTCTGGCCGCGTTACCACGGCAACCGGGATGCTGCGCACACCGATGACGTCATCGGTGCCGGTGCAGCGCTACCGGCTAACGCCGATGGTAGGGCCCAACGCAATTTCGATCGCGGCTATAATTCCGGCGCAAGGCCCTCCAGCGCCTCTAATTGGGCGCTAACCTCACCGAATTTCTAGGCCCTTGCATTTATACAGCACCTTTAACATAGTAAAACGTCCTAAGGTGCTTCACAGGAGCGATTATCAAACAACATTTGACATCGAGCCACATAAAGAGATATTAATACAGATGACCAAAAGCTTGGTCAAAGAGGTAGGTTTTAAGGAGCATCTTAAAGGAGGCGAGAGGTAGAGAGGTAACATAGAAGATAGGAGCAGGAGTAGGCCATTCGGCCCTTCGAGCCTGCTCCGCCATTCAACGAGATCATGGCTGATCATCCAAACCCTAGCACCCGGTCCCTACACCGACAGCCATCCCACCCAAGCCCTATCCCCGTAACCCCACGTATTTAATCCCCCCTAACACTAAGGGTCAATTTATCATGGCCAATCAACCTAACCCGCACATCTTTGGACTGTGGGAGGAAACCGGAGCACCCGGAGAAAACCCACGCAAACACGGGGAGAATGTGCAAACTCCACACAGACAGTCACCCGAGGCCGGATTCGAACCCGGGTCCCTGGCGCTGTGAGGCAACAGTGCTAACCACTATGCCACCGTGCTGCCCATTACAGCTGCCCAAAGGTACAGGGAGGGAATTTCTTTATTCGTTCCTGGGATGTGGGCGTCGCTGGCAAGGCCAGCATTTATTGCCCGTCCCTAGTTACCCTTGAGAAGGTGGTGGTGAGCCGTCGCCTTGAACCGCTGCAGTCCGTGTGGTGAAGGTGCTCCCACAGTGCTGTTAGGGAGGGAGTTCCAGGATTTTGACCCAGTGACGATGAAGGATCGACAAAATACTTCTAAGTCAGGATGGTGTGTGACTTGGTGGGGAACTTGGAGGTGGCGGGTTTCCCATGCGCCTGCTGCCCTTGTCCTTCTAGGTGGAAGTGGTCGCGGGTTTGGGAGGTGCTGTCGAAGAAACCTTGGCGAGTTGCTGCAGTGCATCTTGTAGATGGTACACACTGCAGCCACGGTGCGCCGGTGGTGGAGGGAGTGAATGTTTTAAGGTGGTGGATGGGGTGGAGAGTGGAGAGTATTCCATCATACTCCTGACTTGCGCCTTGTAGATATTGGAAAGGTTTTGGGGAGTCAGGGGGTGAGACACTCGCCGCAGAATACCTGGCCTCTGACCTGCTCTTGTAGCCACAGTATTTATGTGGCTGGTCCAGTTAAGTTTCTGGTCAATGGTGACCCCCAGGATGTTGATGGTGGGAGATTTGGTGAAGGTAATGCCGTTGAATGTCAAGGGGAGGTGGCTCGATGCTCTCTTGTGGGAGATAGTTGAGTTGCAGTGGCGCGAATGCTACCTGCCACTTATCGGCCCAAGCCTGGATGTTGTCCAGGTCTTGCTGCATGCGGGCATGGACTGCTTCATTATCTGAGGAGTTGCAAATGGAACTGAACACTGAGCAATCATCAGCAAACATTCCCACTTCTGACCCCATGATGGAGGGAAGGTCATTGATGAAGTAGCTGAAGATGGTTGGGCCTAGGACACTGTGCTGAGGAACTCCTGCAGTGATGTCCAGAGCTTGGACATGGATGCTCATTCTCACCCTCAGTAAGCTCCCCGCTGGAATGGCGCTAATCTACAGAACAAATGGGAAACTGTTCAACCTCCGTCACCTCCAGTCCAGGTCCAAGGTCATCCCATCCTCTCTCATCGAATTACAGTATGTAGACGACGCTTGCGTCTGCGCACACTCTGAGGTCGAACTCCAAACCATCGTCAACACTTTCACTGAAGCGTACGAGAGCATGGGCCTTACACTAAACATCCATAAGACAAAGGTCCTCTACCAACCTGCCCCCGCCACACAGTGCTGTCCCCTGATTATCAAAATCCACGATGAGGCCTTGGACAACATGGACCACTTTCCATACCTCGGGAGCCTACCGTCAACAAGGGCAGACGTTGATGACGAAGTCCAATACCGCCTTCAGTGTGCCATTGCAACCTTCGGTCGCCTGAGGAAGCAAACGTTTGAAGACCAGGACCTCAAACCCAGCATCAAGCTCATGGTCTACAGAGCAGCAGTGATACCCGCCCTGCTGTATGCCTCAGAGACATGGACCATGTACAGCAGGCACCTCAAAGCACTGGAGAGGTACCACCAACGCTGCCTCCGCAAGATCCTGCAAATCCATTGGCAAGATAGGCGCACCAACGTCAGTGTTCTCGCTCAGGCCAACATCCCCAGCATCGAAGCTCTGACCACGCTCAATCAGCTCCGATAGACAGGTCACATTGTCCGCATGCCCGATACGAGACTCCCAAAACAAGCGCTCTACTCGGAGCTCCGGCACGGCAGGAGAGCCCCAGGTGGGCAGAGGAAATGCTTCAAGGACACCCTCAAAGCCGCCTTGAAAAAGTGCAACATCTCCACTGACGCTTGGGAATCCCTGGCCCAAGACCGCACAAAGTGGAGGAGAAGCATCCGGGAGACGCTGAACACCTCGAGTCTCTTCGCCGGGAGCAAGCGGAAGCCAAGCGCAGGCAGCGCAAGGAGCGCACGTCAACCGAAGCACCCCACCCACACGCCCCTTCAACCACCGTCTGCCCCACCTGTGACAGAGACTGTAGGTCCCGCACTGGACTCATCAGTCACCTGAGAACTCATTTTTAATGTGGAAGCAAGTCATCCTCGGTTCTGAGGGACAGCCTAAGAAGAAGAAGAAGAAGAAGGGCCCAGGTAGCTGAAGGGATGTGCAAGAGGCCAGAATTGGAGGAGCGCAGAGATCCTCGTGGGATGTAGGATACTTGCATGATCAAGAAGGAGTTAGATATATTTCTTAAGGCTAAAGGGATCAAGGGATATGGGGAGAAGGCAGGGACAGGGTACTGAATTTGGATGATCAGCCATGATCGCATTGAATGGCGGAGCAGGCTCGAGGGGCCGAATGGCCTACTCCTGCTCCTATCTTCTATGTTTCTATGTTTATTAGCCGAGGCATCGAATATAAGAGCAGGGGGGTTATGCTTGAACTGTATAAAACACTAGTTGGGCCGCAGCTAGAATACTGCGTGCAGTTCTGGTCACCACATTACAGGAAGGATGTGATTGCTCTAGAGGGGGTGCAGAGGAGATTTACGAGGATGTTGCCTGGGCTGGGGAATTTTAGCTCTGAGGAAAGATTGGATCGGCTGGGGTTGTTTTCTTTGGAACAGAGGAGGCTGAGGGGAGACCTAATTGAGGTGTATAAAATTATGAGGGGCCGAGATAGAGTTCCCTTAGCAGAGGGGTCAATAACCAGGGGGCACAGATTTAAAGTAATTGGTGGAAGGTTTAGAGGGGATTTGAGGGGAAATTTCTTCACCCAGAGGGTGGTGGGGGTCTGGAACTCGCTGCCTGAAAGGGTGGTAGAGGCAGGAACCCTAACCACATTTAAAAAGTACTTGGATGTGCACTTGGGATGCTGTAACCTACAAGGCTACGGACCAAGAGCTGGGAAGTGGGATTAGGCTGGATAGCTCTTTGTTGGCCGGCGCGGACACGATGGGCCGAATGGCCTCCTTCCGTGCTGTAAATATCTATGATTCTCAGAACATGATTTCCCTTTCATAAATCCATGTTAACACTGTCTAATCCCGTTGATATTTTCTAAGTGCCCTATTATCACATTCTTTATAATAAATATTCACTCCCTCTATCACTGGGTGTGAGTTAGGACACGGGGGGTGATGGGTGAGGGGGACTGGGTGTGAGTTAGGACACGGGGGGTGAGGGGTGAGAGGACTGGGTGTGAGTTAGGACACGGGGGGGGTGATGGGTGAGGGGACTGGGTGTGAGTTAGGACACAGGGGGTGATGGGTGAGAGGGACTGGGTGTGAGTTAGGACACAGGGGGTGATGGGTGAGAGGGACTGGGTGTGAGTTAGGACACGGGGGGTGAGGGGTGAGGGGACTGGGTGTGAGTTAGGACACGGGGGGTGATGGGTGAGGGGACTGGGTGTGAGTTAGGACACGGGGGGTGATGGGTGAGGGGACTGGGTGTGAGTTAGGACACAGGGGGTGATGGGTGAGAGGGACTGGGTGTGAGTTAGGACACGGGGGGTGAGGGGTGAGGGGACTGGGTGTGAGTTAGGACACGGGGGGTGATGGGTGAGGGGACTGGGTGTGAGTTAGGACACGGGGGGTGAGGGGTGAGGGGACTGGGTGTGAGTTAGGACACGGGGGGTGATGGGTGAGGGGACTGGGTGTGAGTTAGGACACGGGGGGTGATGGGTGAGGGGACTGGGTGTGAGTTAGGACACGGGGTGATGGGTGAGAGGGACTGGGTGTGAGTTAGGACACGGGGGGTGATGGGTGAGGGGACTGGGTGTGAGTTAGGACACAGGGGGTGATGGGTGAGAGGGACTGGGTGTGAGTTAGGACACGGGGGGGGTGATGGGTGAGGGGGACTGGGTGTGAGTTAGGACACGGGGGGTGAGGGGTGAGAGGACTGGGTGTGAGTTAGGACACGGGGGGTGAGGGGTGAGGGGACTGGGTGTGAGTTAGGACACGGGGGGGTGATGGGTGAGGGGACTGGGTGTGAGTTAGGACACGGGGGGGTGAGGGGTGAGGGGACTGGGTGTGAGTTAGGACACAGGGGTGAGGGGTGAGGGGGACTGGGTGTGAGTTAGGACACGGGGGGTGATGGGTGAGGGGACTGGGTGTGAGTTAGGACACGGGGGGTGATGGGTGAGGGGACTGGGTGTGAGTTAGGACACGGGGGGTGAGGGGTGGGGGACTGGGTGTGAGTTAGGACACGGGGGGTGATGGGTGAGGGGGACTGGGTGTGAGTTAGGACACGGGGGGGTGATGGGTGAGGGGGACTGGGTGTGAGTTAGGACACGGGGGGGTGAGTGGTGAGGGGACTGGGTGTGAGTTAGGACACGGGGGTGAGGGGTGAGGGGAATGGGTGTGAGTTAGGACACGGGGGGTGAGGGGTGAGGGGACCGGGTGTGAGTTAGGACACGGGGGGTGATGGGTGAGGGGGACTGGGTGTGAGTTAGGACACGGGGGGTGAGGGGTGAGAGGACTGGATGTGAGTTAGGACACGGGGGGGGTGATGGGTGAGGGGACTGGGTGTGAGTTAGGACACGGGGGGTGATGGGTGAGGGGGACTGGGTGTGAGTTAGGACACGGGGGGTGATGGGTGAGGGGACTGGGTGTGAGTTAGGACACGGAGGGTGATGGGTGAGGGGGACTGGGTGTGAGTTAGGACACGGGGGGTGATGGGTGAGGGGACTGGGTGTGAGTTAGGACACGGAGGGTGATGGGTGAGGGACTGGGTGTGAGTTAGGACACGGGGGGTGATGGGTGAGGGGGACTGGGTGTGAGTTAGGACACGGGGGGTGATGGGTGAGGGGACTGGGTGTGAGTTAGGACACGGAGGGTGATGGGTGAGGGACTGGGTGTGAGTTAGGACACGGGGGGTGAGGGTTGAGGGGGGACTGGGTGTGAGTTAGGACACGGGGGTGATGGGTGAGAGGGACTGGGTGTGAGTTAGGACACGTGGGGTGATGGGTGAAGGGGGACTGGGTGTGAGTTAGGACACGGGGGGTGATGGGTGAGGGGACTGGGTGTGAGTTAGGACACGGGGGGTGAGGGGTGAGGGGACTGGGTGTGAGTTAGGACACGGGGGGCGATGGGTGAGGGGACTGGGTGTGAGTTAGGACACGGGGGGTGAGGGGTGAGGGGACTGGGTTGAGTTAGGACACGGGGGGTGAGGGGTGAGGGGGACTGGGTGTGAGTTAGGACACGGGGGGGTGATGGGTGAGGGGACTGGGTGTGAGTTAGGACACGGGGGGTGATGGGTGAGGGGACTGGGTGTGAGTTAGGACACGGGGGGTGAGGGGTGAGGGGGCTGGGTGTGAGTTAGGACACGGGGGGTGATGGGTGAGGGGACTGGGTGTGAGTTAGGACACGGGGAGTGATGGGTGAGGGGGACTGGGTGTGAGTTAGGACACGGGGGGTGATGGGTGAGGGGACTGGGTGTGAGTTAGGACACGGGGGGTGAGGGGTGAGGGGGCTGGGTGTGAGTTAGGACACGGGGGGTGATGGGTGAGGGGACTGGGTGTGAGTTAGGACACGGGGAGTGAGGGGTGAGGGGACTGGGTGTGAGTTAGGACACGGGGAGTGATGGGTGAGGGGGACTGGGTGTGAGTTAGGTCACGGGGGGGTGATGGGTGAGAGGGACTGGGTGTGAGTTAGGACACGGGGGGTGAGGGGTGAGGGTACTGGGTGTGAGTTAGGACACGGGGGTGATGGGTGAGGGGACTGGGTGTGAGTTAGGACACGTTGGGTGATGGGTGAGGGGGACTGGTTGTGAGTTAGGACATGGAGGGTGATGGGTGAGGGGACTGGGTGTGAGTTAGGACATGGAGGGTGATGGGTGAGGGGACTGGGTGTGAGTTAGGACACGGGGGGTGATGGGTGAGAGGGACTGGGTGTGAGTTAGGACACGGGGGGTGAGGGGTGAGGGGACTGGGTGTGAGTTAGGACACGGGGGGTGATGGGTGAGGGACTGGGTGTGAGTTAGGACACGGGGGGTGAGGGGTGAGGGGGGACTGGGTGTGAGTTAGGACACGGGGGTTGATGGGTGAGGGGGACTGGGTGTGAGTTAGGACACGGGGGGGTGATGGGTGAGGGGACTGGGTGTGAGTTAGGACATGGGGGGTGATGGGTGAGGGGACTGGGTGTGTGTTAGGACACAGGGGGTGAGGGGACTGGGTGTGAGTTAGGACACGGGGGGTGATGGGTGAGGGGACTGGGTGTGAGTTAGGACACGGGGGGGTGATGGGTGAGAGGACTGGGTGTGAGTTAGGACACGGGGGGGTGATGAGTGAACGGGACTGGGTGTGAGTTAGGACACGGGGGGGGTGATGGGTGAGAGGGACTGGGTGTGAGTTAGGACACGGGGGTGATGGGTGAGGGGGACTGGGTGTGAGTTAGGACACGGGGGTGATGGGTGAGGGGACTGGGTGTGAGTTAGGACACGGGGGGTGAGGGGTGAGGAGACTGGGTGTGAGTTAGGACACGGGGGTGATGGGTGAGAGGGACTGGGTGTGAGTTAGGACACGGGGGGTGATGGGTGAGGGGACTGAGTGTGAGTTAGGACACGGGGGGTGAGGGGTGAGGGGACTGGGTGTGAGTTAGGGCATGGGGGGTGAGGGGTGGGGGGACTGGGTGTGAGTTAGGACATGGGGGTGATGGGTGAGGGGACTGGGTGCGAGTTAGGACATGGGGGGTGATGGGTGAGGGGGACTGGGTGTGAGTTAGGACACGGGGGGTGATGGGTGAGGGGGACTGGGTGTGAGTTAGGACACGGGGGGTGATGGGTGAGGGGGGACTGGGTGTGAGTTAGGACACGGGGGGTGAGGGGTGAGGGGGGACTGGGTGTGAGTTAGGACACGGGGGTGATGGGTGAGGGACTGGGTGTGAGTTAGGACACGGGGCGTGAGGGGTGAGGAGACTGGGTGTGAGTTAGGACACGGGGGGTGAGGGGTGAGGAGACTGGGTGTGAGTTAGGGCACGGGGGGTGAGGGGTGAGAGGGACTGGGTGTGAGTTAGGACATGGGGGGTGATGGGTGAGAGGGACTGGGTGTGAGTTAGGACACGGGGGGTGATGGGTGAGGGGGACTGGGTGTGAGTTAGGACACGGGGGGTGATGGGTGAGGGGGACTGGGTGTGAGTTAGGGCACGGGGGTGAGGGGTGAGGGACTGGGTGTGAGTTAGGACACGGGGTGATGGGTGAGAGGGACTGGGTGTGAGTTAGGACACGTTGGGTGATGGGTGAGAGGGACTGGGTGTGAGTTAGGACACGGGGGGTGATGGGTGAGGGGACTGGGTGTGAGTTAGGACACGGGGGTGAGGGGTGAGGGGACTGGGAGTGAGTTAGGACACGGGGGTGAGGGGTGAGGGGACTGGGTGTGAGTTAGGACACGGGGGGTGATGGGTGAGGGGGACTGGGTGTGAGTTAGGACACGGGGGGTGAGGGTGAGGGGACTGGGTGTGAGTTAGGACACGGGGGGTGATGGGTGAGGGACTGGGTGTGAGTTAGGACACGGGGCGTGAGGGGTGAGGAGACTGGGGTGTGAGTTAGGACACGGGGGGTGAGGGGTGAGGAGACTGGGTGTGAGTTAGGGCACGGGGGGGTGAGGGGTGAGAGGGACTGGGTGTGAGTTAGGACATGGGGGGTGATGGGTGAGAGGGACTGGGTGTGAGTTAGGACACGGGGGGTGATGGGTGAGGGGGACTGGGTGTGAGTTAGGACACGGGGGGTGATGGGTGAGGGGACTGGGTGTGAGTTAGGGCACGGGGGGTGAGGGGTGAGGGGACTGGGTGTGAGTTAGGACACGGGGGTGATGGGTGAGAGGGACTGGGTGTGAGTTAGGACACGTTGGGTGATGGGTGAGAGGGACTGGGTGTGAGTTAGGACACGGGGGGTGATGGGTGAGGGGACTGGGTGTGAGTTAGGACACGGGGGGTGAGGGGTGAGGGGACTGGGAGTGAGTTAGGACACGGGGGTGAGGGGTGAGGGGACTGGGTGTGAGTTAGGACACGTTGGGTGATGGGTGAGGGGGACTGGGTGTGAGTTAGGACACGGGGGTGATGGGTGAGGGGACTGGGTGTGAGTTAGGACACGGGGGGTGAGGGGTGAGGGGGACTGGGTGTGAGTTAGGACACGGGGGTGATGGGTGAGAGGGACTGGGTGTGAGTTAGGACACGGGGGGTGAGGGGTGAGGGACTGGTGTGAGTAGGACACGGGGTAGGGACGTGTGAGTAGGACACGGGGGGTGATGGGTGAGGGGACTGGGTGTGAGTTAGGACACGGGGGGTGATGGTGAGGGACTGGGTGTGAGTTAGGGACACGGGGTGTGGTGAGGGGACTGGGTGTGAGTTAGGACACGGGGGGTGAGGGGTGAGGGGGACTGGGTGTGAGTTAGGACACGGGGGGTGAGGGGTGAGGGGACTGGGTGTGAGTTAGGACACGGGGGGTGATGGGTGAGGGGGACTGGGTGTGAGTTAGGGACACGGGGGTGATGGGTGAGGGGGACTGGGTGTGAGTTAGGACACGGGGAGGGTGAGGGGACTGGGTGTGAGTTAGGACACGGGGGGTGAGGGGTGAGGGGACTGGGTGTGAGTTAGGACACGGGGGGTGATGGGTGAGGGGACTGGGTGTGAGTTAGGACACGGGGGGTGAGGGGTGAGGGGACTGGGTGTGAGTTAGTACACGGGGGGTGATGGGTGAGGGGACTGGGTGTGAGTTAGGACACGGGGGGTGATGGGTGAGGGGGACTGGGTGTGAGTTAGGACACGGGGGGTGAGGGGTGAGGGGGGACTGGGTGTGAGTTAGGACACGGGGGGTGATGGGTGAGGGACTGGGTGTGAGTTAGGACACGGGGGGGCGATGGGTGAGGGGGGACTGGGTGTGAGTTAGGACACGGGGGGTGAGGGGTGAGGGGACTGGGTGTGAGTTAGGACACGGGGGGTGAGGGGTGAGGGGACTGGGTGTGAGTTAGGACACGGGGAGTGAGGGGTG
>NC_140993.1:4003902-4296973 GCF_052327205.1 Somniosus microcephalus
CTCTCTCCTCTCCTCCCCTCCCCCTACCCTCCTCCCCCTTCCCCCCTACCCTCCTCCCTCGCCCCTCCCTCTCCCCTCCCCTCCCCCCTACCCTCCTCCCCCTTCCATCCTACCCTCCGCCCTCTCCCCTCCCTCTCCCCTCTCTCCCCCCCTCTCCTCCCTCTCCCCTCCCCTCCCTCTCTCCCCCCCTCCCCTCCCCCTCCCCTCCCTCTCTCCCACCCTCCCCTCCCGGTACCATCCCCTCCCCTCCCATCCCAGTGAATCTGTTCCATGTCCTTTCCACTCTCCTCCTCCCCTTCCCGTAATGCAATGGCCCAAACTGCACCGCACAGGCTGAGGTTCGGCCTGCCTACGTTAGCTATATGACTTTATCAGGATGATTGCAAGCTGCAGGATGAATTGTGGAGGAGTTGGTGAAGATAGATTGCGTGGGATTAATGTTGTACTCAGAGGAATGTGACTGGGGTGAACCGTACACAAGACGGGAGTCAGCTGCTCCAGCTTCATTCAGGCAAATCCCAGTGCAATTAAAGGGATAAGAAAGAGCTGGACACTCGCCAGCTGTCCCTACACACAGCAACGCAACATCCCCAGACACTCAGCACACATCAGCTTGATACTCGCTTAGTAATCCTGGCCACATCCCGGCCAATCAGAGCACCATCACTGACTGCGAGCCGGGACAAGTGCCAAGAAATCTCGGGGGAGGAATGGAGTTGGCGAGAAATCCCGGCCATCCTGTCCACACGTTCAGCCTCATTGCCCAGGCTCTGCCCGGTCCCTGGGTATTGCCCACAGTCTCTGGGGGTTCGGTCTGAGTGTTGCCCCCCGGTTTCTGTGTACGGGACAATTCGCTTTCACTGGCAGAGAGTTGAGCCGAATCTGCGATTTTCTGCACCGTATGAATCAGCCCCAGACTCTGAAACCTGGACATCGGGTTAGAATCGCATGGTGACAGAGAATGAATAGGATTCTGATGTTGGGGTTTGTTCGGGCGAAGAAAACGTTGACGTTTTACTGATCCAGCCGTAGCCAGAGAATCACCTTCAAGGGCTTCTCTTCACTCACCCACCCACCTTCTCCCCATATCCCCAAGACCACCCATTCACCCACCCACCTTCTCCCCATATCCCCAAGACGCCCATCCACCCACCCACCTTCTCCCCATATCCCCAAGACCGCCCATCCACCCACCCACCTTGTGCCCATATCCCCAAGACCGCCCATCCACCCACCCACCTTCTCCCCATATCCCCAAGACCACCCATTCACCCACCCACCTTCTCCCCATATCCCCAAGACCGCCCATTCACCCACCCACCTTCTCCCCATATCCCCAAGACCCGCCCATCCACCCACCCACCTTGTGCCCATATCCCCAAGACCGCCCATCCACCCACCCACCTTCTCCCCATATCCCCAAGACTGCCCATCCACCCACCCACCTTCTCCCCATATCCCCAAGACCGCCCATCCACCCACCCACCTTCTCCCCATATCCCCAAGACCGCCCATCCACCCACCCACCTTCTCCCCATATCCCCAAGACCACCCATTCACCCACCCACCTGGTGCCCATATCCCTCAATCCTACCTATCACTTCCTCCCCATATTCCTCAGTCCCTGGAGTGGGACTTGAACCCACAACCATCTGCCCACTGAGCCACAGCTGACACCCATTTGGTGGATTGGGATTGGGGATTTTCTGGGATTGGGGTTTTGGGGGTTGGGTTTGTTGGGATTGGGGATTTTCTGGGATTGGGGTTTTTGGGGTTGGGTTTTTCTGGGATTGGGGTTCGGGTTTCTCTACTGATGTAATAAATGACCTGAAGATCAGCAGTGACTGTAACCAAGGTTACAGTTGTCTCATTGGTTGTGAGCGGGAGGATGGTACAGCCTTGGTCGTTCATTGAATAAATTGCACATGTTTCACTCACAGGTCCTGTCACTTGGAGCTGATGTTCTGCCCGAATATAAACTCCAAGCCCCACGAATTCACAAATGGACCATTCTTCACTACAGCCCCTTTAAGGCAGTGTGGGATTGGTTGATCCTGCTCCTGGTTATCTACACCGCTATCTTCACACCATATTCTGCCGCATTCCTACTGAACGACCAGGAGGAGGTGAAGCGTCGAGAGTGTGGATACTCCTGCAATCCACTCAATGTGGTGGATCTGATTGTGGATATCATGTTTATCATAGACATTCTGATCAACTTCCGCACCACCTACGTGAACAGTAACGATGAAGTGGTCAGCCATCCAGGCAAAATCGCTGTCCATTACTTCAAGGGCTGGTTCCTAATCGATATGGTGGCAGCAATTCCCTTCGACCTGCTCATTTTCCGTTCTGGTTCTGAAGAGGTGAGAATAGTTTCCAGGATTTACAGTTTATAGTCTCAACCATCCAAACGACCTTTATCGAAACTGACTGTTTATTAGGTGATTGAGGACCCCAAAGAGCTCTGAGCAATAGGGGATTGAAGAACCCTCTCCACTCTGTCAGTGTCCTGGACTCTCCGGGTCAGTGTGTGATGGTCAGTGTCCTGGACGCTCCGGGTCAGTGTGTGATGGTCAGTGTCCTGGACTCTCTCGGTCAGTGTGTGATGGTCAGTGTCCTGGACTCTCCTGGTCAGTGTCCTGGACTCTCCCGGTCAGTATGTGATGGTCAGTGTCCTGGACTCTCCGGGTCAGTGTGTGATGGTCAGTGTCCTGGACTCTCCGGGTCAGTGTGTGATGGTCAGTGTCCTGGACTCTCCGGGTCAGTGTGTGATGGTCAGTGTCCTGGACTCTCCGGGTCAGTGTGTGATGGTCAGTGTCCTGGACTCTCCGGGTCAGTGTGTGACGGTCAGTGTCCTGGACTCTCCGGGTCAGTGTGTGATGGTCAGTGTCCTGGACTCTCCGGGTCAGTGTGTGATGGTCAGTGTCCTGGACTCTCCGGGTCAGTGTGTGATGGTCAGTGTCCTGGGCTCTCCGGGTCAGTGTGTGATGGTCAGTGTCCTAGACTCTCTCGGTCAGTGTGTGATGGTCAGTGTCCTGGACTCTCCCGGTCAGTGTGTGACGGTCTGTGTCCTGGACTCTCCGGGTCAGTGTGTGATGGTCAGTGTCCTGGACTCTCCGGGTCAGTGTGTGATGGTCAGTGTCCTGGACACTCTCGGTCAGTGTGCGATGGTCAGTGTCCTGGACTCTCCGGGTCAGTGTGTGATGGTCAGTGTCCTGGACTCTCTCGGTCAGTGTGTGATGGTCAGTGTCCTGGACTCTCCGGGTCAGTGTGTGATGGTCAGTGTCCTGGACTCTCCCAGTCAGTGTGTGATGGTCAGTGTCCTGGACTCTCTCGGTCAGTGTGTGATGGTCAGTGTCCTGGACTCTCCGGGTCAGTGTGTGATGGTCAGTGTCCTGGACTCTCCGGGTCAGTGTGTGATGGTCAGTGTCCTGGACTCTCCGGGTCAGTGTGTGATGGTCAGTGTCCTGGACTCTCCCAGTCAGTGTGTGATGGTCAGTGTCCTGGACTCTCTCGGTCAGTGTGTGATGGTCAGTGTCCTGGACTCTCTCGGTCAGTGTGCGATGGTCAGTGTCCTGGACTCTGCTGGTCAGTGTGTGATGGTCAGTGTCCTGGACTCTCCGGGTCAGTGTGTGATGGTCAGTGTCCTGGACTCTCTCGGTCAGTGTGTGATGGTCAGTGTCCTGGACTCTCCGGGTCAGTGTGTGATGGTCAGTGTCCTGGACTCTCTCGGTCAGTGTGTGATGGTCAGTGTCCTGGACTCTCTGGGTCAGTGTGTGATGGTCAGTGTCCTAGACTCTCCCGGTCAGTGTGTGATGGTCAGTGTCCTGGACTCTCTCGGTCAGTGTGTGATGGTCAGTGTCCTGGACTCTCTCGGTCAGTGTGTGATGGTCAGTGTCTTGGACTCCCTTGGTCAGTGTGTGATGGTCAGTGTCCTGGATGCTCCGGGTCAGTGTGTGATGGTCAGTGTCCTGGACTCTCTCGGTCAGTGTGTGATGGTCAGTGTCCTGGACGCTCCGGGTCAGTGTGTGATGGTCAGTGTCCTGGACTCTCTCGGTCAGTGTGTGATGGTCAGTGTCCTGGACGCTCTGGGTCAGTGTGTGATGGTCAGTGTCCTGGACTCTCTCGGTCAGTGTGTGATGGTCAGTGTCCTGGACTCCCTCGGTCAGTGTGTGATGGTCAGTGTCCTGGACTCTCGGTCAGTGTCTGACGGCCAGTGTCCTGGACTCTCCGGGTCAGTGTGTGACGGTCCGTGTCCTGGATGCTCCAGGTCAGTGTGTGATGGTCAGTGTCCTGAACTCTCCCGGTCAGTGTGTGATGGTCAGTGTCCTGGATGCTCCAGGTCAGTGTGTGCCGATCAGTGTCCTGGACTCTCCCGGACAGCTTGCCATGAACAGAGGGACAACCAGTAAACTAAGACAAGAGTATATATAAACAAGGCGAAAATATATTTATAAACTCAGGGATATACCTGTTTATACACTGTATGAATGGAACCGCGTTTATGTGTTCAACCATAAATGTATTTTGATGCTTTGGCAACATAAGATGTAACTTATCATGCCAATAAAGCGATTTGTATTGTATTGTATTGTATTGTGTGACGGTCAGGGTCCTGGACTCTCCAGGTCAGTGTGTGATGGTCAGTGTCCTGGATGCTCCAGGTCAGTGTGTGACGGTCAGGGTCCTGGACTCTCCCGGTCAGTGCGTAATGGTCAAGGGAAATTAGGGGTAGCATAAGATCCAAGGAGAGGACATATAAATTGGCCAGAAAAAGCAGTAAACCTGAGGATTGGGAGCAATTTAGGATTCAACAAAGGAGGACAAAAGGATTAATTAAGAAAGGGAAAATAGAATATGAGAGTAAGCTTTCAGGGAACATAAAAACTGACTGTAAAAGCTTTTATAGATATGTGAAGAGAAAAAGATTGGTGAAGTCAAGCGTAGGTCCCTTGCAGTCAGAATCAGGGGAATTTATAATGGGGAGCAAAGAAATGGCAGACCAACTAAATACATACTTTGGTTCTGTCTTCACAAAGGAGGACACAAGTAACCTCTCAGAGATGTCAGGGAACATAGGGTCTGATGAAAGGGAGGAACTGAACAAAATCAGTATTTGTAGGGAAATGGTGTTAGGGAAATTGGTGGGATTGAAGGCCGATAAATCCCCATGGCCTGATAATCTACATCCTAGGGTACTTAAGGAAGTGGCCCTAGAAATAGTAGATGCATTGCTGATCATCTTCCAACATTCGATGGAATCTGGAACAGTACTCATGGATTGGAGGGTAGCTAATGTTACCCCACCATTCAAAAAAGGTGGTAGAGAGAAAGTGGGGAATTACAGACCGGTAAGCCTGACATCGGTAGTGGGGAAAATGCTAGAGTCCATTATAAAAGATGTAATAGCAGAGCACTTGGAAAACAGTGACAGAATCGGACAAAGTCAACATGGATTTACAAAAGGTAAATCGTGCTTGACTAATCTACTGGAATTTTTTGAGGATGTAACTGGTAAAATAGATAAGGGAGAACCAGAGGATGTGGTGTATTTGGACTTTCAGAAGGCTTTCGATAAGGTCCCGCATAAAAGATTAGCGTATAAAGTTAAGGCACATGGGATTGGGGGCAAGGTATTGACTTGGATAGAGAACTGGTTGGCAGACAGAAAGCAAAGAGTTGGAATAAACGGGTCTTTTTCCAAATGGCAGGCAGTGACTAGTGGGGTACCGCAGGGTTCGGTCCTTGAACCCCAGCTATTCACAATATATATTAATGATCTAGACAAGGGAACTAGATGTAATATCTCCAAATTTGCAGACGCCACAAAGCTGGGTGGGTGTGTGTGCTGTGAGGAGGATGCCGAGAAACTCCAGGATGATTTGGACAGGTTAGGTAATTGGGCAAAAGCATGGCAGATGCAATATAACATGGATAAATGCGAGGTTATCCACTTTGGTGGCAAAAACAGGAAGGCAGATTATTATCTGAATGGCAATAGATTGGGAGAAGGGGAAGTGCAACGAGACCTGGGTGTCCTTGTGCACTAGTCGGTGAAGTCGATTGGGCTTGTACTCGCTGGAGTTTAGAAGAATGAGGGGGGATCTCATTGAAACTTATAAAATTCTGGCAGGACTGGACAGACTAGATGCAGGGAGGATGTTCCCGATGGTCGGGGAATCCAGAACCAGGGGTCTCAGTCTAAAGATAAGGGGTAGGCCATTCAGGACAAAAATGAGGAGGAATTTCTTCACCCAGAGAGTGGTGAACCTGTGGAATTCTCTACCACAGAAGGCAGTAGAGGCCAATACATTAAATATATTCAAGAAGGAGTTGGATATATTTCTTAAGGCTAAAGGGATCAAGGGGTATGGGGAGAAAGCTGGTACCAGGTACTGAACTTGGATGATCAGCCATGATCGCATTGAATGGCGGAGCAGGCTCGAGGGGCTGAATGGCCTACTCCTGCTCCTATCTTCTATGTTTCTATGAAGTTAAGCATGCAGGTGCAGCAGGCAGTTAAGAAGGCAAATGGTATGTTGGCCTTCATAGCGAGAGGGTTTGAGTACAGGAAGAAGGATGTCTTGCTGCAGTTGTACAGGGCCTTGGTGAGACCACATCTTGAGTATTGTGTGCAGTTTTGCTCACCTTATCTGAGGAAGGATGTTCTTGCCATGGAGGAAGTTCAGCGAAGATTCACCAGGCTGATACCTGGGATGGCAGGAATGATGTATGAGGAGAGATTGGGTTGATTGGGCTTGTACTCGCTGGAGGTTAGAAGAATGAGAGGGGATCTCATTGAAACTTATAAAATTGTGACAGGACTGGACAGACTAGATGCAGGAAGGATGTTCCCGATGGTCAGGGAGTCCAGAACCAGGGGTCACAGTCTAAGGATAAGGGGTAGGCCATTCAGGACAAAAATGAGGAGGAACTTCTTCACCCAGAGAGTGGTGAACCTGTGGAATTCTCTACCACAGAAGGCAGTAGAGGCCAATACATTAAATATATTCAAGAAGGAGTTGGATATATTTCTTAAGGCTAAAGAGATCAAGGGGTATGGGGAGAAAGCAGGGACCGGGTACTGAATTTGGATGATCAGCCATGATCGCATTGAATGGCAGAGCAGGCTCGAGGGGCCGAATGGCCTACTCCTGCTCCTATCTTCTGTATGTTTCTATGTCCTGGACACTCCGGGTCAGTGTGTGACGGTCAATGTCCTGGACTCTCCCGGTCAGTGTGTGATGGTCAGTGTCCTGGACCCTCCCGGTCAGTGTGTGATGGTCAGTGTCCTGGACCCTCCCAGTCAGTGTGTGATAGTCAATGTCCTGGACTCTGCTGGTCAGTTTGTGATGGTCAGTGTCCTGGACTCTCCCGGTCAGTGTGTGATGGTCAGTGTCCTGGACTCTCCCGGTCAGTGCGTGAAATGAATCTGCGGTTAGTGGTTTCACCATCTGTTGCCCTTCTGTCTAACACTGTTTCTCGGTTTTTGCAGACGACCACCCTGATAGGCCTGTTGAAGACGGCGCGCCTGTTGCGTTTGGTGCGTGTGGCTCGCAAGCTTGACCGTTATTCAGAGTACGGAGCCGCGGTACTTTTCCTGCTGATGTGCACATTTGCTCTGATTGCTCACTGGCTGGCTTGTATCTGGTACGCCATTGGGAATGTGGAGAGAACGCTCCTCCGGCCAAAGATCGGCTGGCTGGACTCACTGGGCGACCAGATCGGCAAACCGTACAATGACAGTGTTATCTCATCCGGCCCATCCATCAAGGATAAGTATGTCACCGCCCTTTATTTCACCTTCAGCAGCTTAACCAGTGTGGGCTTTGGCAATGTGTCTCCCAACACCAACTCAGAGAAGATCTTCTCCATCTGTGTGATGCTGATTGGCTGTAAGTACCATGAATATTGATGCAGCCAATCGGTTCATTCTGGGGTTGCAGCATTAGAATAATTCAACAAATAGGAAATAATATTAATGTGATAATGATACGACTCCAGGCATGTCCTGTCAATCATCTCACACTGCCTGTATCACACTTAATTATAGCAACAGACTGAGCATATTGTTATCACTCTTGCATCATCTTGGCTGCAGGATCATGGGGAACATAGGAATAGGAAGATAGAACAGATGAATGCGTGGCTAAAGGGATGGTGCAGGGGGGAGGGCTTTAGTTTCCTGGATCACTGGGTCTGCTTCTGGGAAAGGTGGGACTTGTACAAGTCGGACGGTTTACACCTGAACCAGAGGGGAACCAATATCCTTGCGGGGAGGTTTGCTAGCACTGCTGGGGGGGGTTTAAACTAACTTGGCAGGGGGATGGGGTACAGAGTGGAGCTATAGTGGGGGGTGATCTACAGCCAAATACAGAGGAAAAAACAAGTCAGCTGGGAAGGCAGAGCAAATATGTGAAGGCAAAAGGGAATATGGCAGGGCTGGAAGGCATTTATTTTAATGCAAGGAGTCTTGCAAATAAGGTGGATGAACTGAAGTTGTTGTTGAACACATGGGAGTACGATATTGTTGCTATCACGGAGACATGGTTGAGGGAGGGTCAGGACTGGCAGCTCAATATTCCGGGGTATAGAATCTTCAGGCGAGACAGAGGGGGGTGTAAAAGGGGAGGGGGTGTTGCAATATTAATTAAGGAGTCAATTACTGCTGTAAGGAGGGACGATATATTAGCGGGTTCCTCTAATGAGGCCATATGGGTAGAACTTAAAAACAAAAAGGGGGCAAGCACTTTGCTGGGAGTGTACTATAGGCCCCCAAACAGTCAGGGGGAGATAGAGGAACAGATATGTAGGCAAATCTCAGAGAAGTGCGAAAATAATAGGGTAATAATAGTGGGGGATTTCAACTTCCCCAATATAAATTGGGATAGTCAGAGTGTGAAAGGCTTAGAGGGTGCAGAATTCTTAAAGTGCATCCAGGAGAGCTTTTTGAGCCAACATGTAGAAAGTCCTACAAGAGAGGGGGCGGTACTGGACCTAATCCTGGGGAATGTAGCCGGGCAAGTGGTGGAAGTATCAGTAGGAGAGCATTTTGGCGACAGTGACCATAATTCGGTGAGATTTAAGGTGGTCATGGAAAAAGACAAAGACGGCCCGGAAATAAGGGTTCTAAATTGGGGGAAGGCCGATTTTAATATGATAAGGCAGGATCTGGCCAAAGTGGACTGGGAGCAGCTACTTATAGGAAAATCCACATCAAAACAGTGGGAGACTTTCAGAAGGGAAATAGAGAGAGTACAGCGCCAACATGTTCCTGTAAAGGTCAAGGGTGGGACCAACAAGCAAAGGGAAACTTGGATGACAAGGGATATACAAAAATGCATTAGAAATTAAAGGGGGGCTTTTGGCAGTTACAAAAGACTAAAGACGGAAGAAGCCCTAGAGGAGTATAAAAAGTGCAGGGGCATACTTAAAAAGGAAATTAGGAGAGCGAGGAGGGGCCATGAAATAACACTGGCGAGCAAAATAAAGGAAAATCCTAAGATGTTTTATAAGTATATTAAGGGCAAGAGGATAACCAGGGAAAGGGTAGGGCCCATTAGGGACCAAAGTGGCAATCTGTGTGTAGAGCCAGATGATGTAGGCGGGGTTTTAAATGAATTTTTTGCATCTGTGTTCACTATGGAGAAAGACGATGCAGACATAGAAATCGGGCAAGGGGACTGTGACATACTTGAACATATTAGCATTGAGAGGGAGGAGGTGCTAGCGGTTTTAGCAGGCCAAAAAGTGGATAAATCCCCAGGCCCGGACGAGATGTATCCCAGGCTGCTGTGGGAGGCAAAGGAGGAGATTGCAGGGGCTCTGACACAAATTTTCAGAACCTCTCTGGCCACAGGGGATGTACCAGAGGACTGGAGAACAGCTAATGTAGTACCATTATTCAAGAAGGGTAGCAGGGATAAACCAGGGAATTACAGGCCAGTGAGCCTAACATCTGTGGTAGGGAAATTATTGGAAAAAATTCTGAGGGACAAAATTAGTCTCCACTTGGAGAGGCAAGGATTAATCGGGGATAGTCAGCATGGCTTTGTCAAGGGTAAATCATGTCTGACAAATCTGATTGAATTTTTCGAGGGGGTGACTAGGGGGGTGGATGAGGGAAATGCTGTGGATGTGGTTTACATGGACTTCAGTAAAGCCTTTGACAAAGTCCCGCATAGGAGACTGGTCAAGAAGGTAAGAGCCCATGGGATCCAGGGTGCCTTGGCGCGTTGGATCCTAAACTGGCTGAGTGGCAGGAGGCAGAGGGTGATGGTCGAAGGTTGCTTTTGTGACTGGAAGCCTGTGTCCAGTGGGGTACCTCAGGGATCGGTGCTGGGTCCCTTGTTGTTTGTGATCTACATAAATGATTTGGATGAGAATGTAAAAGGTATGATCAGCAAGTTCGCAGATGACACGAAAATTGGTGGGGTGGTCAATTGCGAGGAGGAAAGCCTCAGGCTACAGGACGATATAAACGGGTTGGTCAGATGGGCGGAAAAGTGGCAAATGGAATTTAACCCAGAAAAGTGCGAGGTGATGCATTTTGGACGGACAAATAAGGCAAGGGAATACACAATGAGTGGTAGGACCCTAGGAAGTACAGAGGGTCAGAGGGACCTTGGTGTACATGTACATAGATCCCTGAAGGCAGCGGAACAGGTAGATAAGGTGGTTAAAAAGGCATATGGGATACTTGCCTTCATTGGCCGAGGCATAGAATATAAGAGCAGGGAGGTTATGATGGAGCTGTACAAAACGCTGGTGAGGCCACAGCTGGAGTACTGTGTGCAGTTCTGGTCGCCTCACTATAGGAAGGATGTGATTGCTTTGGAGAGGGTGCAGAGAAGATTCACCAGGATGTTACCTGGGATGGAGCGCCTCAGCTATGAAGAAAGACTAAACAGGCTGGGGTTGTTTTCCTTGGAGCAAAGAAGGCTGAGGGGGGACCTGATTGAGGTATACAAAATGATGAGGGGCATAGATAGGGTAGACAAAGAGGAACTTTTCCCCTTAGTAGGGGGGTCAATAACAAGGGGGCATAGATTCAGGGTAAGGGGCAGGAGATTTAGAGGGGATTTGAGGAGGAGCTTTTTCACCCAGAGGGTGGTTGGAATGTGGAACTCAATGCCCAAAAGGGTGGTAGAGGCAGGAACCCTCACAACATTCAAGAAGCATTTGGATGAGCACTTGGAATGCCAATGCATACAAGGCTATGGACCAAATGCTGGAAAATGGGATTAGACTGGACAGGGATGGATGGGCGGCGCAGACACGATGGGCCGAAGGGCCTCTTTCTGTGCTGTAAAACTCTATGACTCTATTTTATTGTTCAGTGCTGGGCAGATCTGTCAATGGATCAGCCCCGCTTTATAGAACAAAAGCTGATTTTTACTCTATTTTATTTTAGAACTTTGTGTGCATGCGTGATCAATGTATATTCTAGAACTGCTTGCATAAAATATCAGTATATAATCTAGATCAGCTTGAATGCAGTATCAATGTGTATTCTGGAAGTACTTGAATGCATTGTTGTGTATTCTAAAAGTGTGTGCAGTCAGTGTGTTCTCGAGTGTGAGCGCAGTCAATGTGTTCTAGACAGTGTGTGCGCAGTCAATATGTTCTAGGTGTGTGTATGCAGTCAGTGGCTTCTAGAAGCATGTGTGCAGTCAGTGTGTTCTAGATGTGTGTGCAGAGTCGGTGTGTTCCAGAGGTGTGTGTTCTAGAAGTCCGTGTGCAATCAGTGTTCTAGAAGTGTGTGTGGAGTCAGTGTGTGCAGTTGGTGTTCTGATGTGTGTGTGCAGGAAGTGTGTGTGCAGTCAGTGTGTTCTAGAAGTGTGTGTGCAGTCAGTGTGTTCTAGAAGTGTGTGTGCAGTCAGTGTGTTCTAGAAGTGTGTGTTCTGGAAGTGTGTGCGCAGTCAGTGTTCTAGAAACGTGTTTGCAGTCGGTGTGTTCTAGAAGTGTGTGTGCAGTCAGAGTGTTCTAGAAGTGTGTGATCTAGAAGTGTGTGTGCAGTCAGTGTGTTCTAGAAGTTTGTGTGCAGTCAATGTGTTCTACAAATCTGTGTTCTAGAAGTCTGTGTGCAGTCAGTGTGTTCTAGAAGTGTGTGTGCTGTCAGTGTGTTCTGGAAGTGTGTGCAGTCAGTGTGTTCTAGAAGTGTTTGTGCGCAGTCAGTGTGTTCTAGAAGTGTGTATGCAGTCAGTGTGTTCTAGAACTGTGTGTGTGCAGTCAGTGTTCTAGAAGTTTGTGTGCAGTCAATGTGTTCTAGAAGTGTGTATTCTAGAAGTCCATGTGCAGTCAGTGTGTTCTGTTAGTGTGTGTGCAGTCTGTGTTCTAGAAGTGTGTTCTGTTGGTGTGTTCTAGAAGTTTGTGTGCAGTCAGTGTGTTCTAGAAGTGTGTGCGCAGTCAGTGTATTCTAGAAGTGTGTGCGCATTCAGTATATTCTAGAAGTGTGCGCAGTCAGTGTGTTCTAGAAGTGTGCGCATTGTGTTCTAGAAGCGTGTGCAGTCAGTGTGTTCTAGAAGAGTGTGTTCTAATAGTGTGTGTTCTAGAAGTGTGTGTGCAGTCAGTGTGCTCTAGAAGTGGGTGTGTGCAGTCAGTGTGTTGTTGAAGTTTGTGTGCAGTCGATATGTTCTAGAAGTGTGTGTTCTAGAAGTGTGTGCGGTCAGTGTGTTCTAGAAGTGTGTGTGCTGACTGTTTTTGAAGTGTGTGTGCAGTCAGTGTGTTCTAGAAGTGTGTGTGTTTTTAGTCAGTGTGTTTTATAAGTGTGTGCAGTCAGTGTGTTATAGAAGTGTGTGTGCATTCAGTGTGTTCTAGAAGTGTTTGAGTGCAGTCAGTGTGTTCTAGAAGTGTGTGTGTGTGGTCACTGTGTTCTAGAGTGTGCATGTGTGTGTGTGCAGTCAGTATGTTCTTGGATGTGTGTGCAATCAGTGTGTTCTAGCAGTGTGTGTGCAGGCAATGTGTTCTAGAAGCGTGTGTTCTAGTAGTCTGTGTGCAGTCAGTGTATTCTAGAAGTGTGTGTGCATTAAGTGTGTGTGCAGTCAATGTGTTCAGAAGTATGTGTGCAGTCAGTGTGTTCAGAAGTGTGTGTGCAGTCAGTGTGTTCTAGAAGTGTGTGTGCAGTCAGTGTTTTCTAGAAGTGTGTGCAGGAAGTGTGTATGCAGTCTGTGTTCTAGAAGTGTGTGTAGTCACTGTGTTCTAGAGTGTGCATGTGTGTGTGTGCAGTCAGTGTGTTCTTGGATGTGTGTGCAATCAGTGTGTTCTAGAAGTGTGTGTGCAGTCAGTGTTCTAGAAGTGTGTGTTCTAGAAGTCCGTGTATTCTAGAAGTGTGTGTGCATTAAGTATGTGTGCAGTCAGTGTGTTCAGAAGTGTCTGTGCAGTCAATGTGTTCTAAAAGTGTGTGTACACAGTCAGTGTGTTCTTGCAGTATGTGTGCATAGTTTGTGTGTTCCAGAAGTGAGTATGCAGTCAGGGTGCTCTAGAAGAGTGTGTGTGCAGTCAGTGTGTTCTAGAACTTTGTGTGCAGTCAGTGTGTTCCAGAAGTGTTTGTGTGCAGTCAGTGTGTTCTTGAATTGTGTGTGTTCTGTCTGCATGTTCTAGACATGTGTATGCAGTCAGTGTGTTCTAGAATTGTTTGTGTGCAGTCAGTGTTTTCTAGGAATGTGTGTGTTCTGTCTGCATGTTCTAGAAGTTAGTGTGCAGTCAGTGCTTTCTAGAGTGTGTGTGCAGACAGTGTATTCTAGAAGTTTGTGTAGTCAGTGTATTCTAGAAACGTGTGTGCAGTCAGCGTGTTCTAGAAGTGTGTGTGCAGTCAGCATGTTCTAGAAGTGTGTGTGCAGTCAGCGTGTTCTAGAAGTGTGTGTGCAGTCAGCGTGTTCTAGAGGTGTGTGTGCAGTCAGTGTGTTCTAGAAGTGTGTGTGCAGTCAGTGTGTTCTAGGAGTGTGTGCTGTCAGTGTGTTCTAGATGTGTGTGTGCAGTCAGTGTGTTCTAGAAGTGTGTGTACAGTCATTGTGTTCCTGAAGTGTGTGTGCTGTCAGTGTGTTCTAGAAGTGTGTGTGTGTGTGCAGTCAGCGTGTTCTAGAAGTGTGTGTGCAGTCAGCGTGTTCTAGAAGTGTGTGTGCAGTCAGCGTGTTCTAGAAGTGTGTGTGCAGTCAGCGTGTTCTAGAAGTGTGTGTGCAGTCAGCGTGTTCTAGAAGTGTGTGTGCAGTCAGCCTGTTCTAGAGCGAGTGTGCAGTCAGTGTTTTGTAGAAGCATAAGTGTGCATTCAGTGTGTTCTAGAAGTGTGTGCAGTGTGTTCTAGAAGTGTGTGTGTGCAGTCAGTGTGTTCTTGAAGTGTGTGTGCAGTCAGGGTGTTCTAGAAGTTAGTGTGCAGTCAGTGTTTTCTAGAGTGTGTGTGCAGACAGTGCATTCCAGAAGTGTGTGCAGTCAGTGTGTTCTAGAAGTGTGTGTGTGCAGTCAGTGTGTTCTAGAAGTGTGTGTGCTGTCAGTGTGTTCTAGAAGTGTGTGTGCAGTCAGGGTGTTCTAGAAGTTAGTGTGCAGTCAGTGTTTTCTAGAGTGTGTGTGCAGACAGTGTATTCTAGAAACGTGTGTGCAGTCAGTTTGTTTCAGAAGTGTGTGTGCAGTCAGTGTGTTCTAGAAGTGTGTGCTGTCAGTGTGTTCTAGATGTGTGTGTGCAGTCAGTGTGTTCTAGAAGTGTGTGTACAGTCATTGGGTTCCTGAAGTGTGTGTGTTGTCAGTGTGTTCTAGAAGTGTGTGTGTGTGTGCAGTCAGCGTGTTCTAGAAGTGTGTGTGCAGTCAGCGTGTTCTAGAAGTGTGTGTGCAGTCAGCGTGTTCTAGAAGTGTGTGTGCAGTCAGCGTGTTCTAGAAGTGTGTGTGCAGTCAGCGTGTTCTAGAAGTGTGTGTGCAGTCAGCCTGTTCTAGAGAGAGAGTGCAGTCAGTGTTTTGTAGAAGCATAAGTGTGCATTCAGTGTGTTCTAGAAGTGTGTGCAGTCAGTGTGTTCTAGAAGTGTGTGTGTGCAGTCAGTGTGTTCTTGAAGTGTGTGTGCTGTCAGTGTGTTCTAGAAGTTAGTGTGCAGTCAGTGTTTTCTAGAGTGTGTGTGCAGACAGTGCGTTCCAGAAGTGTGTGCAGTCAGTGTGTTCTAGAAGTGTGTGTGCTGTCAGTGTGTTCTAGAAGTGTGTGTGCAGTCAGGGTGTTCTAGAAGTTAGTGTGCAGTCAGTGTTTTCTAGAGTGTGTGTGCAGACAGTGTATTCTAGAAACGTGTGTGCAGTCAGTGTGTTTCAGAAGTGTGTGTGCAGTCAGTGTGTTCTAGAAGTGTGTGTGTGCAGTCAGTGTGTTCTTGAAGTGTGTGTGCTGTTAGTGTGTTCTAGAAGTTAGTGTGCAGTCAGTGTTTTCTAGAGTGTGTGTGCAGACAGTGTGTTCCAGAAGTGTGTGCAGTCAGTGTGTTCTAGAAGTGT
Source organism: Somniosus microcephalus (assembly GCF_052327205.1). NCBI lineage: Eukaryota > Metazoa > Chordata > Chondrichthyes > Squaliformes > Somniosidae > Somniosus > Somniosus microcephalus. Next base: position 4,019,362 of record NC_140993.1, read on the forward strand.
GTGTGCAGTCAGTGTGTTCTAGAAGTGTGTGTGCAGTCAGCGTGTTCTAGAAGTGTGTGTGCTGTCAGCCTGTTCTAGAAGTGTGTGTGCAGTCAGTGTGTTCTAGAAGTGTGTGTGCAGTCAGCGTGTTCCAGAAGTGTGTGTGCAGTCAGCCTGTTCTAGAAGTGTGTGTGTACAGTCAGTGTGTTCTAGAAGTGTGCGTGTGCAGTCAGTGTGTTCTTGAAGTGTGTGTGCTGTCAGTGTGTTCTAGAAGTTAGTGTGCAGTCAGTGTTTTCTAGAGTGTGTGTGCAGACAGTGTGTTCCAGAAGTGTGTGCTGTCAGTGTGTTCTAGAACTGTGTGTGTAGTCAGGGTGTTCTAGAAGTTAGTGTGCAGTCAGTGTTTTCTAGAGTGTGTGTGCAGACTGTGTGTTCCAGAAGTGTGTGCAGTCAGTGTGTTCTAGAAGTGTGTGTGTGCAGTCAGTGTGTTCTAGAAGTGTGTGTGCTGTCAGTGTGTTCTAGAACTGTGTGTGTAGTCAGGGTGTTCTAGAAGTTAGTGTGCAGTCAGTGTTTTCTAGAGTGTGTGTGCAGACAGTGTATTCTAGAAATGTGTGTGCAGTCAGTGTGTTTCAGAAGTGTGTGTGCAGTCAGTGTTCAGAAGTGTGTGTACAGTCAGTGTGTTCTAGAAGTGTGTGTGTGTGCAGTCAGTGTGTTCTAGAAGTGTGTGTGCAGTCAGTGTGTTCCTGAAGTGTGTGTGCTGTCAGTGTGTTCTAGAAGTGTGTGTGTGTGTGCAGTCAGCGTGTTCTAGAAGTGGGTGTGCAGTCAGCGTGTTCTAGAAGTGTGTGTGCAGTCAGCGTGTTCTAGAAGTGTGTGTGCAGTCAGCGTGTTCTAGAAGTGTGTGTGCAGTCAGCGTGTTCTAGAAGTGTGTGTGCAGTCAGCCTGTTCTAGAGAGAGTGTGCAGTCAGTGTTTTGTAGAGGCGTAAGTGTGCATTCAGTGTGTTCTCGAAGTGTGTGCAGTCAGTGTGTTCTAGAAGTGTGTGTGTGCAGTCAGTGTGTTATTGAAGTGTGTGTGCTGTCAGTGTGTTCTAGAAGTTAGTGTGCAGTCAGTGTTTTCTAGAGTGTGTGTGCAGACAGTGTGTTCCAGAAGTGTGTGCAGTCAGTATGTTCTAGAAGTGTGTGTGTGCAGTCAGTGTGTTCTAGAAGTGTGTGTGCTGTCAGTGTGTTCTAGAAGTGTGTGTGCAGTCAGGGTGTTCTAGAAGTTAGTGTGCAGTCAATGTTTTCTAGAGTGTGTGTGCAGACAGTGTATTCTAGAAGTGTGTGTGCAGTCAGCGTGTTCTAGAAGTGTGTGTGCTGTCAGTGTGTTCTAGAACTGTGTGTGTAGTCAGGGTGTTCTAGAAGTTAGTGTGCAGTCAGTGTTTTCTAGAGTGTGTGCAGACAGTGTATTCTAGAAACGTGTGTGCAGTCAGTGTGTTTCAGAAGTGTGTGTGCAGTCAGTGTGTTCAGAAGTGTGTGTACAGTCAGTGTGTTCTAGAAGTGTGTGTGTGTGCAGTCAGTGTGTTCTAGAAGTGTGTGTGCAGTCAGTGTTCCTGAAGTGTGTGTGCTGTCAGTGTGTTCTAGAAGTGTGTGTGTGTGCAGTCAGCGTGTTCTAGAAGTGTGTGTGCAGTCAGCGTGTTCTAGAAGTGTGTGTGCAGTCAGCGTGTTCTAGAAGTGTGTGTGCAGTCAGCGTGTTCTAGAAGTGTGTGTGCAGTCAGCGTGTTCTAGAAGTGTGTGTGCAGTCAGCCTGTTCTAGTGAGAGTGTGCAGTCAGTGTTTTGTAGAGGCATAAGTGTGCATTCAGTGTGTTCTCGAAGTGTGTGCAGTCAGTGTGTTCTAGAAGTGTGTGTGTGCAGTCAGTGTGTTCTTGAAGTGTGTGTGCTGTCAGTGTGTTCTAGAAGTTAGTGTGCAGTCAGTGTTTTCTAGAGTGTGTGTGCAGACAGTGTGTTCCAGAAGTGTGTGCAGTCAGTATGTTCTAGAAGTGTGTGTGTGCAGTCAGTGTGTTCTAGAGGTGTGTGTGCTGTCAGTGTGTTCTAGAAGTGTGTGTGCAGTCAGGGTGTTCTAGAAGTTAGTGTGCAGTCAGTGTTTTCTAGAGTGTGGGTGCAGACAGTGTATTCTAGAAACGTGTGTGTGCAGTCAGTGTGTTCAGAAGTGTGTGTACAGTCAGTGTGTTCTAGAAGTGTGTGTGTGCAGTCAGTGTGTTCTTGAAGTGTGTGTGCTGTTAGTGTGTTCTAGAAGTTAGTGTGCAGTCAGTGTTTTCTAGAGTGTGTGTGCAGACAGTGTGTTCCAGAAGTGTGTGCAGTCAGTGTGTTCTAGAAGTGTGTGTGTGCAGTCAGTGTGTTCTAGAAGTGTGTGTGCAGTCCGCGTGTTCTAGAAGTGTGTGTGCTGTCAGCCTGTTCTAGAAGTGTGTGTGCAGTCAGTGTGTTCTAGAAGTGTGTGTGCAGTCAGCGTGTTCTAGAAGTGTGTGTGCAGTCAGCGTGTTCTAGAAGTGTGTGTGCAGTCAGCCTGTTCTAGAAGGGTGTGTGCAGTCAGCGTGTTCTAGAAGTGTGTGTGCAGTCAGCGTGTTCTAGAAGTGTGTGTGCAGTCAGCGTGTTCTAGAAGTGTGTGTGCAGTCAGTGTGTTCTAGAAGTGTGTGTGCAGTCAGCGTGTTCTAGAGAGAGTGTGTGCAGTCAGTGTGTTCTAGAAGTGTGTGTGCAGTCAGCGTGTTCTAGAGAGTATTCCAGCATTTGGCCCATAGCCTTGTATGTTATGGCATTTCAAGTGCACATCCAAATGCTTCTTAAATGTTGTGAGGGTTCCTGCCTCCACAACCCTTTCAGGCAGTGAGTTCCAGACTCCAACCACCCTCTGGGTGAAAAAGTTCTTTCTCAAATCCCCTCTAAACCTCCCGCCCTTTACCTTGAATCTATGCCCCCTAGTTATTGACCCCTCTACTAAGGGAAAAATCTCCTCAGCATCCATCCTATCTATGCCCCTCATAATTTTGTACACCTCAATCATGTCCCCCCTCAGCCTCCTCTGCTCCAAGGAAAACAAACCCAATCTGCCCAGTCTCTCTTCATAGCCGAAGCGCTCCAGCCCTGGTAACATCCTGGTGAACCTCCTCTGCACCCTCTCCAACGCGATCACATCCTTCCTGTAGTGTGGCGACCAGAACTGCACACAGTATTCCAGCTGTGGCCTAACCAGTGTTTTATACAGCTCCATCATAACCTCCTTGCTCTTATATTCAATGCCTCGGCTAATGAAGGCAAGTATCCCATATGCCTTTTTTACCACCTTATCCACCTGTTCCGCCGCCTTCAGGGATCTGTGTACTTGCACGCCCAGATCCCTCTGACCCTCCGTCTTGCCTAGGGTCTTTCCATTCATTGTGTATTCCTTTGCCTTGTTAGTCCCCCCAAAGTGCATCACCTCGCACTTTTCCGGGTTAAATTCCATTTGCCACTGTTCCGCCCATCTGACCAACCCATCTATATCGTCCTGCAGACTGAGGCTACCCTCCTCGCTATTTACCACCCTACCAATTTTTGTATCATCCGCGAACTTACTGATCATACCCTTTACATTCATATCCAAGTCATTAATGTAGACCACAAACAGCAAGGGACCCAGCACCGATCCCTGTGGTACCCCACTGGCCACAGGCTTCCAGTCACAAAAACAACCTTCGACCATTACCCTCTGCCTTCTGCCACTAAGCCAGTTTTGTATCCAATGTGCCAAGGCACCCTGGATTCCATGGGCTCTTACCTTCTTGACCAGTCTCCTGTGCGGGACTTTATCGAAGGCCTTACTGAAATCCATGTATACCACATCCACTGCGTTACCCTCATCCACACACCTAGTCACCCCCTCAAAAAATTCAATCAAATTAGTCAGACATGATCTTCCCTTGACAAAGCCATGTTGACTATCCCTGATTAATCCTTGCCTCTCCAAGTGGAGACAAATTTTGTCCCTCAGGATTTTTTCCAATAATTTTCCTACCACTGATGTTAGGCTCACTGGCCTGTAGTTCCCCGGTTTTTCCCTACTACCCTTCTTGAATAATGGTACTACATTAGCGGTTCTCCAGTCCTCTGGCACATCCCCTGTGGCCAGAGAGGTCCTGAATATATGTGTTAGAGCCCCCGTAATCTCCTCCTTTGCCTCACACAGTAGCCTGGGATACATTTCATCCGGGCCTGGGGATTTATCCATTTTTAGGCCAGCTAAAACCGCCAATACCTCCTCCCTCTCGATGTTAATATGTTCGCGCGTGTGTGTTCCAGAAGTGTGTGCAGTCAGTGTGTTCTAGAAGTGTGTGTGTGCAGTCAGTGTGTTCTAGAAGTGTGTGTGCTGTCAGTGTGTTCTAGAAGTGTGTGTGCAGTCAGGGTGTTCTAGAAGTTAGTGTGCAGTCAGTGTTTTCTAGAGTGTGTGTGCAGACAGTGTATTCTAGAAATGTGTGTGCAGTCAGTGTGTTTCAGAAGTGTGTGTGCAGTCAGTGTGTTCAGAAGTGTGTGTACAGTCAGTGTGTTCTAGAAGTGTGTGTGTGTGCAGTCAGTGTGTTCTAGAAGTGTGTGTGCAGTCAGTGTGTTCTAGAAGTGTGTGCTGTCAGTGTGTTCTAGATGTGTGTGTGCAGTCAGTGTGTTCTAGAAGTGTGTGTACAGTCATTGTGTTCCTGAAGTGTGTGTGCTGTCAGTGTGTTCTAGAAGTGTGTGTGTGTGTGTGCAGCCAGCGTGTTCTAGAAGTGTGTGTGCAGTCAGTGTGTTCTAGAAGTGTGTGTGCAGTCAGCGTGTTCTAGAAGTGTGTGTGCAGTCAGCGTGTTCTAGAAGTGTGTGTGCAGTCAGCGTGTTCTAGAAGTGTGTGTGCAGTCAGCCTGTTCTAGAGAGAGTGTGCAGTCAGTGTTTTGTAGAAGCATAAGTGTGCATTCAGTGTGTTCTAGAAGTGTGTGCAGTCAGTGTGTTCTAGAAGTGTGTGTGTGCAGTCAGTGTGTTCTTGAAGTGTGTGTGCTGTCAGTGTGTTCTAGAAGTTAGTGTGCAGTCAGTGTTTTCTAGAGTGTGTGTGCAGACAGTGTGTTCCAGAAGTGTGTGCAGTCAGTGTGTTCTAGAAGTGTGTGTGTGCAGTCAGTGTGTTCTAGAAGTGTGTGTGCTGTCAGTGTGTTCTAGGAGTGTGTGTGCAGTCAGGGTGTTCTAGAAGTTAGTGTGCAGTCAGTGTGTTCTAGAAGTGTGTGTGCTGTCAGTGTGTTCTAGAAGTGTGTGTGCAGTCAGGGTGTTCTAGAAGTTAGTGTGCAGTCAGTGTTTTCTAGAGTGTGTGTGCAGCCAGTGTATTCTAGAAACATGTGTGTGCAGTCAGTGTGTTCAGAAGTGTGTGTACAGTCAGTGTGTTCTAGAAGTGTGTGTGTGCAGTCAGTGTGTTCTAGAAGTGTGTGTGTGCAGTCAGTGTGTTCTAGAAGTGTGTGTGCAGTCAGTCTGTTCTGGAAGAGTATGAGTGGTTAGCATGTTCTAGAGTGTCTGTGTGCAGTCGGTGTGTTCTAGAAGTGTGTGTGTGCAGTTAGTGTGTTCTAGAAGCATGTGTGAGCAGTTGAAGTGTTCTAGAAGCATGTGTGAGCAGTTGGAGTGTTCTAGAAGCGTGTGTGTGCCGTCAGTGTGTTCTAGAATTAGCGTAACTGTTCTCTGTTTCTGCAGCTCTCATGTATGCCAGTATTTTTGGGAATGTGTCCGCTATAATCCAACGGTTATACTCTGGCACCGCCAGATACCACACCCAGATGCTCCGAGTCCGGGAATTCATCCGCTTCCATCAGATTCCAAATCCGCTGCGACAGCGCCTGGAGGAATATTTCCAGCACGCCTGGTCCTACACTAATGGAATCGATATGAATGCAGTGAGTCAAAGACGCAGCAGGGCCACAACCTGACGACCTCACCTTTTCATTTGCTGCAGTTTTGTTTCATTTGATGTATATAATATTTTGGGATACAGAACCTGAGTAATTTGAGACATGAAATGAGATGAATGCAGCGAGCTCGGGAGGAACAGTGACTTTGGACCTCTGGCTCCCAAAGCTCTCCACCACTGAGGGTTTCCTCGCCTCGTGCCTGGTTCTGTTGTAGACCTGCTCACTGATGCTCAGTTTGGGTTCCGCCAGGTCCACTCGGCTCCAGACCTCATTACAGCCTTGGTCCAAACATGGACAAAGGAGCTGAATTCCAGGGGTGAGGTGAGAGTGACTGTCCTTGACATCAAGGCAGCATTTGACCGAGTGTGGCATCAAGGAGCCCTAGTAAAACTGAAGTCAATGGGAATCGGGTGGAAATATTCTCCACTGGCTGGAGTCATACCTAGCACAAAGGAAGATGGTTGTGGTGGTTGGAGGTCAATCATCTCAGCCCCAGGACATCGCTGCAGGAGTTTCTCAGGGCAGTGTCCTAGGCCCAACCATCTTCAGCTGCTTCATCAATGACCTTCCCTCCAACATAAGGTCAGAAGTGGGGATGTTCGCTGATGACTGCACACTGTTCAGTGCCATTCACAACTCCTCAGATAATGAAGCAGTCCATGCCCGCATGCAACAAGACCTGGACGACGTTCAGGCTTGGGCTGATAAGTGGCAGGTAACATTCGCGCCACACAAGTGCCAGGCAATGACTATCTCCAACAAGCGAGAGTCTAACCGCCTCCCCTTGACATTCAACGATATTACCATTGCTGAATCCCCCACCATCAACATCCTGGGGGTCACCATTGACCAGAAACTTAACTGGACCATCCACATAAATACTGTGGCAACAAGAGCAGGTCAGAGGCTAGGTATTCTGTGGCGAGTATCTCATCTTCCGACTCCCCAATGCCTTTCCACCATCTATAAGGCACAAGTCAGGAGTGTGATGGAATACTCTCCACTTGCCTGGATGAGTGCAGCTTCAACAACATTCAAGAAGCTCAACACCATCCAGGACAAAGCAGCCGCTTGATTGGCACCCCATCCACCACCTTAAACATTCACTCCCTCCACCACCGGCGCACTGTGGCTGCAGTGTGTACCATCTACAAGATGCACTGCAGCAACTCGCCAAGGCTTCTTCGGCAGCACCTCCCAAACCCGTGACCTCTTCCACCTAGAAGGACAAGGGCAGCAGGCGCATGGGAACACCACCACCTCCAAGTTCCCCTCCAAGTCACACACCATCCTGACTTAGAAATATATCGGCCGTTCCTTCATCGTCACTGGGTCAAAATCCTGGAACTCCCTCCCTAACAGCACTGTGGGGGCACCTTCACCACACGGACTGCAGCGGTTCAAGAAGGCGGCTCACCACCACCTTCTCAAGGGCAACTAGGGATGGGCAATAAATGCTGGCCTTGCCAGCGATGCCCACATCCCATGAATGAATATCAACAATTTTTTAATGAAATACCCTGTTCTGTACCCCGATAACTGAATATCCTTCTCTGTACCCCACATCCCATGAATCACAAATCATTTTTCATGTAACAATTCCTACCTTCCTGTGTAAAGATCTCAACCTGTTAGTGCCCTTTTGCCCCAAGTTTTCTGCAGTTACAAAAATCACTCAATGTATTTTGAGATCAGAAAAAATCAATGAAATATTTTTCTGCTCAATGCTGTAATATTTTCCACCCAGCCTTCCCTCTTTCTATCTTTTTGTCTCTCACTCTCTCTCTCTCTCTGAGGCACTCACACATTCTCTTTCTCCTCCCCTCTGCAGGTTTTGAAGGGATTCCCTGACTGCCTACAGGCAGATATCTGCCTCCACCTGAATCGCAGTCTGCTGCAACACTGCAAAGCTTTCAAAGGCTCCACGAAGGGCTGCCTCAGAGCGCTGGCCATGAAATTCAAAACCACACATGCGCCTCCTGGCGACACCCTGGTCCATGCTGGCGATGTCCTCACTGCCCTCTACTTCATCTCTCGAGGCTCCATCGAGATCCTGCGCGCCGACGTGGTGGTCGCCATTCTAGGTAGAGGTGGCCGAGCTCTGCTGGGACTGGCTGTTTGTGCATGTGTGTGTGTCATAGAGTCATTACGGCACAGAAGGAGGCCATTCGGCCCATCGAGTCCGTGCTGGCTCTCTGTAGAGCAATCCAGTCAGTCCCATTCCCCCGCTCTATCCCCGTAGCCCTGCAAGTTTATTTCCCTTGTCCCTTGAAAACATTGAGTGTGTCCGTTTCCACCACTTCCATCGGCAGCGAGTTCCAGGTCCTCGCCACTCGCTGCGTAAAAAAGTTTTTCCTCACATCCTCCCGTATCTCTTGCCCAAAACCTTAAATCTGTGTCCCCTAGTCCTTGTACCATCAACTAGTGGGAACAGCCTTTCCCCGTCTAGCCTATCCAAACCCGTCATAATCTTGCACACCTCTATCAAATCACCCCTCAACCTCCTTTGCTCTAATGAAAACAAATCCAGCTTCTCCAACCTGTCCTTGTAGCCAAGATCCCCCATCCCCGGAACCATTCTGGTAAATCTCCTCTGCACCCTCTCAAGGACCTTCACATCCTTCCTAAAGTGTGGTGACCAGAACTGGACGCAATACTCCAGTTGTGGCCTAACCAGCGCTTTATAAAGGTTCAGCATAACTTCTCTACTTTTGTACTCAATATCTCTATTTATGAAGCCCAAGATCCCATATGCTTTGCTAACCACTCTCAATATGTCCCGCCACCTTCAAAGATCTATACTTTGTCAAACGCTTTCTTAAAATCCATGTAGACAACATCCATTGCATTCCCTTCATCAATCCTCTGTTACTTCATCAAAAAATTCAATTAGATTAGTCAAACACGATCTGCCTTTTACAAATCCGTGTTGGCTCTCCTTAATTAACTTAAACCTCTCCAAGTGCCCGTTTATTTTTTCCTTGATTATTGTTTCTAAAACTTTACCCACCACTGATGTTAAACTGACCGGCCTGTAGTTACGAGGATTGTCCTTACACCCTTTCTTGAACAATGGTGTCACATTTGCCACTTTCCAATCCTCAGGCACCTCCCCCGCATCTAGGGAAGATTGGAAAATTACGGCAAGCCCTTCCACTATCTCCTCCCCCAATTCCCTTAGCAACCTGGGATGCAAGCCACCTGGATCAGGCAACTTGTCCACTCTAAGCATACCCAGTCTTTCTGGTACATCCTGTCTATCAATTTTCACCCCTTTCATTGCTTCTACCTTTTCCACTTCTACCAATATTTTGTCAGCATCCACCTCCCTAGTAAACACCGATACAAAGTACTCATTGAGTATTCTAGCCTTGCCCTGCGCCTCTAAGCATATATCACCTTCTTTGTCTCTAATAGGCCCCACCCCGCCTCTTACTACCCGCTTACTGTTTACATGCTGGTAGAAGATTTTTGGGTTCCCTTTTATGTTAACCGCCATTCTACTCTCATATTCTCTCTTTGCCAATCTTACTTTCCTCTCCGCATCCCCTCTCAACTTATTGTATTTGGTCTGGTTCTCACTTGAAGAATTCACCTGACATGCATCATACACCCTCTTTTTCTGTTTCATCATCTTCTCTATCTCCCTCATCATCCAAGGAGCCCTTGCTTTGGTTCCCTTACCCTTCCCTCTTGTTGGAATGTACCTAGCCTGTACCTGAAATATCTCCTCCTTAAAGATCTCCCATTGTCCCGTTACAGTTTTTCCTGTCAGTCTTTGGTTCCATTTTACCCTGGCTAGATCCTTTCGCATGCCATTGAAGTTAGCCCTATTCCAGTTTAGAAGTTCCACTCTAGATTGTTCCTTGTTCCTCTCCAGTGCTAATCTAAATCTTATGATACGATGATCACTCGTACCCAAGTGTTCTCCCACAGACACTTGGTCGACCTGGCCCACCTCATTCCCCAGCACCAGATCCAGCAATGCCTCCTTCCTAGTTGGGCCAAGAACATACTGGTCAAGGAAATTCTCCTTGAGAGAGGGGTAGAGGAGCAAATCTGCTGGGAAATCAGAGATATGCAAGAGCTCCAGGTGGAAGGGGCCGGGGATCTGTTTCCAGCCCATTCTATTCCTGTTAAACCCAGTCCCAGCAGAACTCCACCCCCCGCACCCCCCACAGTTTAAAATGCATGAAACTGTTTATGCTCAGCTGTGATGCCTTCTGTAGTCCAATATCCCGTTGGAGTTCGATGAGCTCCCACGAGTGGCCACAGCTCAAACCCTCTCCCTCTTTACTCGGAAGGTTTATGTGACTTTTGTTTCCTGTTCATTTCCAGGTAAGAACGACATATTTGGGGAACCAATCAACTTGTTCGCACGATCGGGGAAGTCGAGCGCGGATGTGCGAGCGCTGACCTACTGCGACCTGCACAAAATCCAGCGGGAAGATCTATTGGAGGTGCTGGACATGTACCCGGAATTCTCCGACCATTTCTGGTCCAACCTGGAGATCACCTTCAACCTCCGTGATGTGAGTACTGAGTGTGTCAAATCAGCGGCTCTCAGAGTCAGGGAGCAGTGAGAGTGAGCTGTCACTCCATGGACTGTGTCGATAAACTCAGCCTTAACGTAATCACCCAAAGTGTAACTGAGTTGTGGAACTGGCTAGTGGGCGGTGTACAGAGGGGTAAACAGACGATCAACTCCATTGCACCTTCCACACTGTCCCAAGTGGATGCTGCAATTCATAAACTGATGGAGGAAAAGATTGGGCAGACTGACAGCAGATACTGTTTAACAGACCCTATTGTGAGGTAATTAATTCATAGAATATTCCACCAGGAAACCAGACAATTTGGCCTATAACCCCTCAGTACTCCTCCATGTTGAACACCGCTTGGAAGAAGCACTGAGAGTAGCAAGGGCACAGAATGTACTCTGGGTGGGGGACTTCAATGTCCATCACCAAGAGTGGCTCGGTAGCACCACTACTGACCGAACTGGCGAGTCCTGAAGGACATAACTGCCAGTCTGGGCCTGCGACAGGTGGTGAGAGAACCAACACGAGGGAAAAACCTACTTGACCTCGTCCTCACCAATCTACCTGTCACAGCTGCAGCTGTCAATGACAGTATTGGCAGCAGTGACCACCACACAGTCATTGTGGAGGCGAAGTCCCGTCTTCACACTGAGGACACCCTCCATCGTGTTGTGCGGCACTACCACCGTGCTAAATGGGATAGATTCAGAACACATCTAGCAGCTCAAAACTGGGCATCCATGAGGCACTGTGGGCCATCAGCAGCAGCAGAATTGTATTCCAGCACAATCTGTAACCTCATGGCCCGGCATATCCCTCACTCTGCCATTGCCATCAAGCCAGGGGACCAACCCTGGTTCAATAAGGAGTGTAGAAGAACATGCCAGGAGCAGCACCAGGCGTACCTAAAAATGAGGTGCCAAACTGGGGAAGCTGCAACACAGGACTACATGCATGCTAAAAAGCAGACGCAGCATGCTATAGACAGGACTAAGCGATCCCACAATCAACGGATCAGATCAAAGCTCTGCAGTCCTGCCACATCCAGTCGTGAATGCTGGTGAACCATTAAACAACTAACGGGAGGAGGAGGCTCCATGAATATCCCCATCCTCAATGATGGTGGAGCCCAGCATGTGAGTGCAAAAGACAATACTGAAGTGTTTGCAACCATCTTCAGCCAGAAGTGGCGAGCAGATGATCCATATCTGCCTCCTCCTGAGGACCCCACCATCACAGAAGCCAGTCTTCAGCCAATTCGACTCACTCCACGTGATAGCAAATAACGGCTGAGCGCACTGGATACAGCAAAGGCTGTGGGACCCGACAACATCTCAACTATCGTGCTGAAGACTTGTGCTCCAGAACTAGCCGCGCCTCCAGCCAAGCTGTTCCAGTACTGCTACAACACTGGCATCTATCCGACAATGTGGAAAACTGCCCAGGTATGTCCTGTCCACAAAACGCAAATCCAACCCGGCCAATTACCGCCCCATCAGTCTACTCTCAATCATCAGCAAAGTGAGGGAAGGTGTCATCGACAGTGCTATCAAGTGGCACTTACCAATAACCTACTTACTGATGCTCAGTTTGGGTTCTGCCAGGATCACTCGACTCCTGACCTCATTCCAGCCTTGGTCCAAACATGGACAAAAGAGCTGAATTCCAGAGGTGAGGTGAAAGTGACTGCCCTTGATATCAAGGCAGCATTTGACCGAGTGTGGCATCAAGGAGCCCTAGTGAAACTGAAGTCAATAGGAATCAGGGGGGTAATTCTTCACTGGCTGGAGTCATACCTAGCACAAAGGAAGATGGTTGTGGTGATTGAAGGTCAATCATCACAGCTCCAGGACATCGCTGCAGGAGTTCCTCAGGGCAGTGTCCTAGGCCCAACCATCTTCAGCTGCTTCATCAATGACCTTCAAGGTCAGAAGCGGGGATGTTCAATGATGACTGCACAGTGTTTAGTGCCATTCACAACTCCTCAGATAATGAAGCAGTCCATGCCCGCATGCAACAAGACCTGGACGACGTTGAGACTTGGGCTGATAAGTGGCAGGTAACATTCGGGCTACAGAAGTGCCAGGCAATGACTATCTCCAACAAGCGAGAGTCTAACCACCTCCCCTTGACATTCAATGGCATTACCATCGCCGAATTCCCCACCATCAACATCCTAGGGGTCACCATTGACCAGAACCTTAACTGGACCACCACATAAATACCATGGCAACAAGAGCAGGTCAGAGGCTGGGTATTCTGTGGCGAGTGTCTCACCTCCTGACTCCCCAATGCCTTTCCACCATCTACAAGGCACAAGTCAGGAGTGTGATGGAATATTCTCCACTTGCCTGGATGAGTGCAGCTCCAACAACACTCAAGAAGCTCGACACCATCCAGGACAAAGCAGCCCGCTTGATTGGCGCCCCATCCACCACCTTAAACATTCACTCCCTCCACCACCGGCGTACCGTGGCTGCAGTGTGTACCATCTACAAGACACACTGCAGCAACTCGCCAAGGCTTCTTCAGCGGCACCTCCCAAACCTGCGACCTCTTCCACCTAGAAGGACAAGGGCAGCAGGCGCATGGGAACACCACCACCTCCAAGTTCCCCTCCAAGTCACACACCATCCTGACTTAGAAGTATATCGCCGATCCTTCATCGTCGCTGGGTCAAAATCCTGGAACTCCCTCCCTAACAGCACTGTGGGGGCACCTTCGCCACACAGACTGCAGCGGTTCAAGAAGGCGGCTCACCACCACCTTCTCGAGGGCAAAGAGGGATGGGCAATAAATGCTGGCCTTGCCAGCGACGCCCACATCCCTTAAAAACGATTTTTTTAAAAATAGCACAACGTCATTGCCTGTGTTTTTTCCACGAGCCTCCAATTCTAATCCCTCTCTCCCACTCACTCCCTATACCCTTTAATATCCCACCCAGTCTAATCCCACTCTCCCGCTCACTCCCTGTACCCTTTAATATCCCACCCAGTCTAATACCAATCTCCCCCTCACTCCCCGTACCCTTTAATATCCCACCCAGTCTAATCCCACTCTCCCCCTCACTCCCCACACCCTTTAATATCCCACCCAGTCTAATCCCACTCTCCCGCTCACACCCCGCACCCTTTAATATCTCACCCAGTCTAATCCCACTCTCCTGCTCACTCTCTCTCCCAGCTTGTGACCTCTCTCTGAAATCTCTCTGTTCACCCACCCGTCCCTCCATTCAGACAACATCTCGATCTGCTATTCTGTGCCAGCGATGTGGGGTCTGTGATTGGAATAGTTGATAATTGGGAAATGTGGGTGATCGGAGGGGTTATAGTGTGGAGGGAAAAGGTTAGATGAGCAGATGGTCAGAGGATTGTTTGGTCAGGGAGCAGAATGATAGGAGGGAGGGATGGTCGGGGGGGTCGGGCTGTATTGGGGAAGTGGGATGATCGGGGAATGATCGGGGGAGGTGATGAGATAAAAGGGAAATCATGTTTGACAAATTTGCTGGAGTTCTTTGAGGAGGTAACGAGCAGTGTAGATAAAGGGGAACCAGTAGATGTGGTGTATTTGGATTTCCAGGAGGCATTCGATAAGGTGCCACATAAAAGGTTACTGCACAAGATAAGAGCTCATGGGGTTGGGGGTAATATATTAGCATGGATAGAGGATTGGCTAACTAACAGAAAACAGAGAGTCGGGATAAATGGGTCATTTTCAGGTTGGCAAACTGTAACTAGTGCGGTACCACAGGGATCAGTGCTGGGGCCCCAACTATTTACAATCTATATTAATGACTTGGATGAAGGGACCGAGTGTACTGTAGCCAAATTTGCTGATGATACAAAGATAGGTGGGAAAGCAAGTTGTGAGGAGGACACAAAGGCTGCAAAGGGATATAAATAGGCTCAGTGAGTGGGTGAGAATTTGGCAGATGGAGTATAATGTGGGAAAATGTGAGGTTATCCACTTTGGTAGGAAAAATAAAAAAGCAAATTATTATTTAAATGGAGAAGGACTACAGAATGCTGCGGTACAGAGGGATCTGGGGGTCCTCGTACATGAATCTCACAATGTTAACCTGCAGGTACAGCAAGTAATTAGGAAGGCAAATGGAGTGTTGGCCTTTATTGCAAAGGGAATGAAGTATAAAAGTAGGGAAGTCCTGCTACAACTGTACAGGGCGTTGGTGAGACCACACCTGGAGTACTGCGTACAGGTTTGGTCTCCTTATTTAAGGAGGGATATACTTGCATTGGAGGCAGTTCAGAGAAGGTTCACGAGGTTGATTCCAGAGATGAAGGGGTTGTCTTATGAAGAAAGGTTGAGCAGGTTGGGCCTATACTCACTGGAGTTTAGAAGAATGAGAGGGGATCTTATTGAAACATATAGGGCTAAAAATTCAGTTAGGGGCGCCCAGCTCACCTGGGCGCCGGAATTACCGCTGCGCGCAGAGCCACTTGCGCCAGCGGGATATTCAGTTTCAGCGCCCCAAGTGGAAGCCGGCCGCTAAACAAGGGTTTCGGCGCCCCGCTTGGGGCGCTGAAACTGAATATCGGCGCGCAAAGTGCCGCAGCGCCACCCGCTGCGGCATGGCAGCCTGCGGTACTGCAGGCCTTCCTCCCACTGTTAAGGGGGAGGTGCCTGCAACAGCGCGATCCCCGCTCGCGAGTGCCGGCAAATGAGCCCGGCACCAAGGAGAAGTGCCGGGCTCTCTGGAAACAGCCGGCCATGCCGCGGGTGGTGGTTGTAGGAGGCCGGGGACGGAGGTGCGGGCAGGCGGCCGCCGAAAAAGCGGCCGGCTGCACCTCCACCTTAACTCGCCCCACTACCGCCACAGGTAGGCCCCTGTGTACCGGTCGCTGTTTGCGGCCGGCGCGGAGGAGGCGGCAGCGACCAAATATGGCCAGCGGGGCGATAGCGGGGCGCTGCGCACACTGATGACGTCATCGGTGGCGGCGCAGCGCTACAGGCTAACGCCGCCATTAGCGCCCCGCTAAATATCGCGGTAGGTTTGGCCAGTGGCGCAAAAGCCCTCTTTGGGCGCAAACTGGTGGCGAAGGCCACTGAATTTCTAGGCCATAAGGTTCTGAGGAGGCTCGACAGGGTGGATGCTGAGAGGATGTTTCCCCCACTTTTATCGTTCACTATTGTTACACTATGGTTATCACTGTTTATATCGTTACACTATGGTTATCACTGTTTACACTGTTGTATCACTACACAAGGTCACCTCTTGTCACGCTGTTATACCTGGGCTGACCACTGCTGACTCCGCCCATGACTCCGCCTGCTTGCCCAGGTATAAAGGTGGTCGACTGGCTGGTATTCCTCCTTGTTGGACCCGATCACCCACGAGGGTGGGCTCTGTTATTTAGCCAATAAAAACCTATAGTTACTATCTTAACTCGTCACTTTTCATTGGATGAATTGATAGGTATATCAATTTTATTGGCTAAATTTTGAAATGAGTGGATCGGAGCAGCCAAACGACCAGCCAAACGGCCAGCTACAACAGCCACGGCAGCCGGCCTGGCTGCGAGCCCTCCGACCGCCGTACCTGGATCTAAACCCACAGGCAGCGAACTCAGCCCTCGACTTCAAACACTGGCTGAGCTGTTTCGAATCCTACCTGGGAGAATCCGGCGTGCCTCCGGGATCCAAACTAAGAGTTCTGACCGCCCAAGTGAGCCCTAAAGTATTTGCACTCGTCCAGGACCTTACTACATACGAGGACGCCCTCAACCTGCTGAAAGAGCAGTACCGGAGCCCGGTAAACTCTATGGCCTAGAAATTCAGTAGCGTTCGCCAGCCGTTAACGCCTTAAGAGGGGTAGATTTCCAGCGCTAGGCACTTAGCGCCCGGGCGCAGTCCGAACTGCACCTACGCCCAACTTCAGTTGACATTTAGCGCCGGCGCAAAGTGTTTGCGCCCGCTCAGCTGCGCGCGCAGCTTATGACGTCATTTCGTCGTGCAACACTGTCTGTGCGCCCCAAACCGGAAATTCAGTGGCGCCCGCCCAATGTGGGCGTGGCGCTGTTAAGAACTGTGAACTGGAACGCAGCAGAGGCCCTGCGGGCCTCGGGGAGCGCTAATTAAAGGGCACTTAGACTGAACTATAAAGGCCAGCCATTTTGCTGCCATGACTTTAGTGCTTTGGATTTCTGGACAGAGACCAAGGAACAGAGCTTACTGATTTGGGACAACATAGGAGAGGTATTTTTGGCTTCTGGCCAGAGCTTGGAAATTAGACTCATTGTGATTTCACTGTTTGCAAGTTTATTATGGGGGCTGCATGGGGCTCCAACCCTCAGTTCCAGCATTATGTGCGAAGGGCTCGCAGACGCTGTGTGAGAGGGCCAGCCATGCCTAGACGCAGAGGGGCCATCAGGCGTCGGCAACGTAGGCCTTACCCACTCAGGCAATACCGGCAGCAGGTGTCCTATCTCACCATGACTGCCGCGCATTGTGTTAAGAGGCTGCGCTTCAGAAGGGAGGTGGTTGCAGAGATCTGCCAGCTGCTTCACAGAGATCTGCGTCCACAGCTGATGTGCAGGACGTCTCTGTCGATGGAAGTGAAGGTCACGGTGGCTCTGAACTTTTATGCAAGCGGCTCCTTCCAAGCCGCTGCTGGGGACATAACGAACATCTTCCAGTTCGCCGTGCATCGCTGCATCCGGCAGGTCACCGATGCCCTTTTCGCAAGGAGACACCAATTCATCTCCTTCCCCATGACCCTAGAGAGGCAGGAGCAGCGTGCAGTCGGATTTGCCAGGATCGCCGACTTCCCCATGGTGCAGGGCGCCATTGACTGCACGCATGTGGCTATGCGGGCACCTATCGACAATGCCGAGGATTACCGCAACCGGAAGGGCTACCATTCCCTCAATGTACAACGTTCCTGGGAGGACTGGAGGTAGATAAACAATGGCAAACATTTAAAGATAGAATGACAAAATTGCAAAAATTGTTTATACCAATCTGGCATAAAAGGAAATCTAAAAAGGTGACTCAACCGTGGATAACAGGGGAAATTAGAGACAGCATAAAATCCAAAGATAGGGCGTATAAAATAGCCAAAAAAAGCGCCAGAGCGGAAGATTGGGAACAGTTTAAGATAGAGCAAAGGAGGGCAAAGGGCATGATCAAGAGGGGCAAAATAGCTTACGAAAACAAGCTGGCGGAAAATATAAAAACTAACTCCAAAAGCTTTTATAAATATATCAAAAGGAAAAGACTGGTGAAAACCAAAGTTGGTCCATTGCAGTCAGATACGGGGGAATATATAATGGGAAATAAGGAAATGGCAGATCAACTAAATGCATACTTTGGGTCAGTCTTTACGAAGGAAGACACAAAAAACCTCCCTGGGATATCGGGAAAAATAGGGACATTGGCAAAGGAGGAACTGACGCAAATCAATATCTCTAAGGATATGGTGTTAAGGAAGCTAAAGGGATTGAAGGTGGACAAATCCCCAGGGCCTGATAACATGCATCCTAGGGTACTGAAGGAGGTGGCCCTAGAGATAGCGGATGCACTAAGGATGATTTTTCAGAATTCATTAGACTCGGGAACAGTGCCGATGGATTGGAGGGTAGCTAACGTTACCCCACTATTCAAAAAGGGGGGTAGGGAAAAAGCAGGTAATTACAGACCTGTAAGCCTTACATCAGTTGTGGGCAAAATGCTGGAGTCCATCATTAAGGATGAAATAGCGGAGCACTTAGCAAATGGGGACAGGATAGGACAGAGTCAACATGGATTTACAAAGGGTAAATCGTGCTTGACTAATCTATTGGAATTTTTTGAGGGAGTAACTGGTAGAATAGATGGGGGAGAGCCAGTAGATGTGGTGTACCTGGACTTCCAAAAGGCCTTCGATAAGGTCCCACATAAAAGATTAGCATGGAAAATTGAGGCTCATGGGATAAAGGGGAAAGTTTTGGCGTGGATAGGGAACTGGCTGTCAGATAGAAAACAGAGAGTTGGAATAAACGGCTCATTTTCTGAATGGCAGGCAGTAACAAGTGGGGTACCACAGGGATCTGTCCTGGGCCCCCAGCTGTTCACAATTTACATTAATGACCTGGATCAGGGAGTCGGATGCAGCATTTCCAAATTTGCAGACGACACTAAACTAGGAGGGGGGGTGGGCTCAGAGGAAGAGACCAGGAAGCTCCAGAGCGATTTGGACAGACTGGGCGATTGGGCGGATAAATGGCAGATGCACTATAATGTGGACAAGTGCGAAGTTATCCACCTTGGGTGCAGGAACGGGAGGGCAAATTATTATTTAAATGGCAATAGATTGGGAGAGGGGGAAGTACAGAGAGACCTGGGTGTTCTTGTACACCAGTCACTGAAGGCGAGCATGCAGGTGCAACAGGCGGTCAAGAAGGCAAACGGTATGCTGGCCTTCATAGCAAAAGGGTTAGAATACAGGAACAGGGATACCTTGCTGCAGCTGTACAGGGCACTGGTGAGACCACACCTCGAGTACTGTGTACAGTTTTGGTCGCCTCATCTGAGGAAGGATGTTCTTGCCATGGAGGGGGTGCAGCGGCGATTCACCAGGCTGATACCAGGAATGGCGGGAATGACCTATGAGGAGAGACTATGTAGTTTAGGGATGTACACACTGGAGTTTAGAAGATTGAGAGGGGACCTCATAGAAGTGTATAAAATTCTGACAGGTCTAGACAGACTGGATGCAGAAGGAATGTTTCCCTTGGCGGGTGAGAACAGAACTAGAGGACATAATTTAAGGATAAGGGCTAAACCATTTAGGACAGAGATGAGGGGGAATTTCTTCACTCAGAGAGTGGTGAACCTGTGGAACTCATTGCCACAGAGGGCAGTGTACGCCAGCTCATTAAATATATTTAAGAGGGAATTAGATATATTTCTACGGGCAAAAGGGGTTAAGGGTTACGGAGAGAAGGCGGGGACGGGATACTGAATTAAAGGATCAGCCATGATCTCATCGAATGGCGGAGCAGGCACGAAGGGCCGAATGGCCTACTCCTGCTCCTATCTTCTATGTATCTATGTATCTATGTACAGCTGGTGTGTGACCACAGGCAGCGCATCCTAGCTGTCAATGCCCGCTTTCCAGGAAGCAGCCACGATGCATTTATCCTGCGCCAGACTACTGTGGCTGACATGTTCCAGGCACAGCCTCCACCAAGGGGATCGCTTATTGGGGACAAGGGCTACCCTTTGTGTACATGGCTCATGACCCCGCTCCGCGCGCCCAGGACCCCTGCGGAGGAGGCATACAACGAAAGCCATCAAGCCACAAGGAACATCATAGAGCAAATGATTGGCGTCCTCAAGCAACGGTTCCGCTGCCTGGATCGTTCCGGCGGATCTCTACAGTATTCGTCGGATAGAGTCTCCCAGTTCGTCGTCGTTTGCTGCATGCTGCACAACCTGGCTATCCGCAGGACTCAGGCACTGCCACCTCGCGTTGGACCACCACCTCAGGAGGACGAGCAGGAGGACCATGAGGAGGAGGAGGAAGAGGAGGAGTACCAGCCCAGGAGGGAGCCACAAGGTCCAAGGGCCGTCCGCCGGCGGCTTATTGAACGACACTTCTAGGCCCCCTGTCAGGGAATGGCTTGTGGCAATGAACGCACCTGAATGCAGCCGCTCCGCAAGCCCTCAGCCGGTTAATGCAACAACCACTTGAAACATGACACCTGGACAAGCTGAATAAATAAAAAGCTTTATTTAACAAACTCAGGGCCCTTCCCACATGAAACAGAAAAACAGACAAAACCCCCAAAAAACAGTCAAAAACATATCTCACTCCCACAACCTGGGGAGGAATAACAAAAATTGCCCTTCCAATTGGCCTTCATCCTCGGCCTTACCAAAATAAGCCCCCCCCCTCCAGAACACAAACACCCCCATATAAAAAAAACAGTTGCCGACACCCTCTACTTGGTGTGCCGAGAGGGCGAGTCCTTGTGCAGGCTTCTCCGGCCCCTGCCCGACCTGTTGCTCCGCCTCAACCTGGGCCCTGTGGGTGTTGCAAGGCTGGGGGAAGGCTCCTGAGGGGCACAATGCGTGACGGCAGATGCCCTTGGGGGTCGGCCTAGACGAGGTCCGGCCCTGGAGGGGCCGGCTGCTGACTGCTGCAGCTGTGGCTGGCCAGCATCAGTCTCTCCAGCAGCTCGTCGCACCTTGGCTGGGGGAGTGGCAGTGGCAGCTGCAGCAATGGGGGCAAGCTGGCTGATGCCAGGCGCTCGCTGGTCGCCAGAGACACTGGCACTTGGCCGGCCTGGCACTGCAGCAAGCGCAGCAATCTGGTGAAGGCCAGACCGCTGTGCTGCAGCAGGGCGGCGGGTGCCCTGGCAATGCTTCCGTGACACAGCGAGTGTGGCAGAAGTGAGTGCGCGAACTGCCCTGGTCTGTGCCCGCATCAGATCAGCCAGTGTCTGGACGGCACCACTCATGAACTCGCGACTCGCGTCCTGTGCTGCCGCGAGTTGGTCGACACCCCTGGCCTGTGCTGCCGCGAGTTGCTCGACACCCCTGGCCTGTGCTGCCGCGAGTTGCTCGACACCCCTGGCCTGTGAGTCCCCGAAATTGGCCACACTATGAGCCAGGGACTCAATGGCCCGAGGCAACTGTCCCACAACCCCCATGAACTCGTTGTGGCGCCGCTCCGAGGCCGCGGACATTTCATCAAGGAGGCGCACCTCCTGGGCGAGGACCGTATCCGGACTGGAGGGCGGACTCTCCCTCTGCGGAGAAGGCCGCCGAGCTGCCCGACCCTTCCCGCGTGCCTGGACGCCACTGGGCCCAGCAACTGCCCTCCCCTGCAACACTTCCCCCCTCTGGGGAGAAGGCAGCCGTGCTGCCCGACCCTTCCCGCGTGCCTGGATGCCACTGGGCCCAGGAGCTACACCCCCCTGCAACAGTTCCCCCTGGCTCTCCTCCAGGCAAGACGTGTCCCCTCCATTGCCATCCCCTGGCGCGGATGAGGGTTCCCCCGATGTGCCACCTTCCTCTTGGTCCTCGTCGTCCTCCTCTTCCGAGGGACTGGCACTCTCAGCTCCAGGGACCTCCTCCTCACCAGCTGAAAGCAGGAAGGCACAAGAGTAGCTTTAGAGTGAGGACAGGGCGTCAGCGAGGGAGGCATGAGTAGTGCCATTATGCGCATTGGTGGGACAGTGGCAAAGGATGTAGATCTGAAGCGCAAGGGGAACCAGAGAGGTCCAAACGGTCATGTCCTTACCATTGGGTCCCAGCACAGGGTCGGCATCTCCAATAGCAACGGGGCCAGTCACCCGGCCACGCACGAGTCGAGCCACGCTCTCCTCCAGCTGACTGAGCTGCTGGAACTGGGGACGGCCTCCCCCGGTGACAGTCTGGCTCTTCAAATTCCGCGCCAGCTTGGCCTGCAAGAGAAAGGACGGCCTCTAAGTACAGTGTGGTGCCCTGTTGTTGTGTGCACTGCCTCCCATGGTCGAATAGCTTGGCCAGTGTGTTAAGTGCAGAGAGTGCTATTGATGATCATGCCAGTGCCATAGCTGCGGGAGGAGGGCTGGCCATTAGGCCTTTGAGGTCCCTTTGCCCATAATGTGAGGTGCACATGCAAGGATGAGGAGGACACTGGAAAGGGTACTCACCCTGACCAACCGACTGAGGTCGTTGAACTTCTTGCGGCATTGGTCAGCAGTCCTGGGGACATCGCTGTTGGCTGACACCCTCAGGGCGATTTCCCTCCAGGCTCTCCTGTACTGCCTCCTGGGAGCCTTCTTGCCACTGTCCGGGCACAAGATCTCTCTGTTCTTTTCCAACCCCCTAAGCAGCACCTTCAAAGCATGCTCTGAGAAGCGCTGCGCTCGTTCACGGGCCTTCTGCATGGCTTCAGGCGCTATTTGGGTCCACCAGCAGTGTTCAGGCCTAGCTGCAGGGCTCCACTATCCAGGGCGTGGCTGCAGACAAAGTCGACCCTTCCCCCTTTAAGAGCTGGCCGGCGTCAGGGTGTCTGCTGTCAATCAAAACATGACCGCACCTGCGCTGCGCCCGGCCTCGGCGTTATCAGTCCGCACCGCCGGCTTAGCGCCTAAAGATAGGAGTGCAACGCCAGTTTCAGCGCTCGCCCAAACTCCTTGGCCAAAGCTACTGAATTTCGGCGAAGTGGCCTCCACTTTCCGGCGGGTGCTAACTTTAGCGCCCGCCCGACTTTACCGCCCCAAAAGTGGCTATACTGAATTTCTAGGCCTATGTATGCCAGACATCTCCTAAGATCCCGCCCGCAACAGCCAGGAGAGTCTGTAGATGAATTTTTACGGGCGCTACAAACACTCGGCAGGGACTGTGACTTTAAAGCTGTAACGGCTGCAGAAAATACTGAAGGGAATATCCGCGATGCCTTCGTGAAAGGCCTTCGGTCCGACTACTCACGGCAAAGACTGCTCGAATCAAAGGACCTCAACCTGAATACAACTGCAGCCCTCGCTCGCTCTCTGGAAGTGGCCCATCGGGACCTCGAGGCGTATTCCAGGTACTGTGCTGCGCGACCCTGGGACTCGGGCCCGACCCCGGCCGCAATACCCCTCGCACCGCCACCTCTGGGACCTACCTCAGCGTCGGCGTCCCAGAACCGATCGGGACCGCCACCCCCGGTACCGGCTGCGACATCGGAGCCCCGCGATCGGGCCGCCGGCTGCTTCTTCTGTGGCCAGGCGAAACACCCGAGGACGCGCTGCCCTGCAAGAAACGCGACTTGCTCCGATTGCCACAAGAAAGGCCACTTCGCTAAGGCCTGCAGGGGGAGAGCCACAGACGCCAGCAGTGCCTCATGCGAGTTGTGGGGGCGGCCATCTTTCATCAAGGCCACAGATGCCAGTATCCCCTCGTGTGAGTCGTGGGGGCGGCCATCTTTGATCAAGGCCACCGACGCCAGCAGTGCCTCATGTGAGTTGTGGGGGCAGCCATCTCCTCCGCCATTTTATTCAACCTCGTGGGCGCCGCCATTTTGTCCACCACACTCGACCGCCACCTTGTCTCCAGACCCGACCACCGCCTCACCTGCAGACTACAGCAGCTCGCTCAGCCATACACTAGCCTCCGTCACACTGGACCAAGCTCGCCCGCATCACCTGTCCAAGTCCATGATGGACATCAAAGTAAACGGCCACGCCACAACCTGCCTGTTCGACAGCGGAAGCACAGAGAGTTTCATCCATCCAGACACGGTGAGCCACTACTCCCTCACTGTCTGGCCAACGTGCAACCGGATCTCGATGGCGTCGAGGTCCCATTCTACAGACATCAGCGGCTACTGTGTTGTGACCCTGTCGGTTAGGGGCACGGAGTATAAAAATTTTAAACTCCTCGTCCTGCCCCAGCTCTGCGCTGCTGTCCTACTAGGGCTGGACTTCCAATCCCACCTTCAAAGTGTCACTTTGGCATACGGTGGACCCCTCCCCCCACTCACAGTCGACAACCAGCAGCCTTTAAACCGCCCACTGCATACCACCTGCGGCCTATCCACCCTCAAGGTCCCGCCCCCCCTCCCTGTTCGCTAACCTCACCCGCGACTGTAAACCCGTCGCCACCAAGAGCAGGCGGTACAGCTCCGGGGACAGAGCTTTTATTAGCTCTGAGGTGCAGCGTCTCCTGAAGGAGGGCATCATCGAGAGGAGCAACAGCCCCTGGCGTGCCCAGGTCGTAGTCGTTAAGACCAGCAATAAAAACCGCCTGGTCATCGACTACAGCCAAACCATAAACCGGTACACCCAGCTGGACGCATACCCCCTTCCCCGCATATCTGATATGGTCAATCAGATTGCACAGTACCGGGTATTCTCCACCATCGACCTTAAGTCGGCCTATCACCAACTCCCTATCCGCCATGAGGACCGCCAGTATACCGCCTTCGAGGCGAATGGCCGCCTCTACCACTTCCTTAGGGTTCCCTTCGGCGTCACCAACGGGGTTTCGGTCTTCCAAAGGGAGATGGACCGGATGGTTGACCAGAACGGGCTGCAGGCCACGTTCCCCTATCTAGATAACGTCACCATCTGCGGCCGCGACCGGCAGGACCACGATGTTAATCTGGAGAAATTCCTCCGTACGGCCGAACGGCTGAACCTCACTTACAATAAGGAGAAATGTGTGTTTAACACCTCGCGTCTCGCCATCCTCGGCTGCGTAGTAGAGAACGGGGTCATCGGCCCCGACCCTGAAAGAATGCGCCCCCTCATGGAGCTACCCCTCCCCCACTGTCCAAAGACGCTGAAGAGAACCCTGGGGCTCTTCGCCTACTATGCCCAATGGGTGCCGAATTATGCGGACAAAGCCAGACCCCTCATGAAGTCCACCTCCTTCCCCCTGACGGCAGAAGCGTGCGCAGCCTTCTCCCTCATAAAGGGAGACATTGCTAAGGCCACAATGCACGCGGTGGATGAGTCTATCCCTTTCCAAGTGGAGAGCGATGCATCCGACTTCGCCCTAGCAGCAACCCTTAACCAGGCGGGGAGACCTGTGGCCTTCTTCTCAAGGACCCTCCAGGGCTTTGAGATCCGACACTCTTCGGTCGAGAAGGAGGCCCAGGCGATCGTGGAGGCAGTACGACGCTGGAGGCATTACCTGGCAGGCAAACGATTTACCCTCC
Organism: Somniosus microcephalus; assembly: GCF_052327205.1. Classification (NCBI taxonomy): domain Eukaryota; kingdom Metazoa; phylum Chordata; class Chondrichthyes; order Squaliformes; family Somniosidae; genus Somniosus; species Somniosus microcephalus. Next base: position 4,044,430 of record NC_140993.1, read on the forward strand.
TCACCAACCAGCGTTCGGTCGCTTTTATGTTTAATAACAAGCTGAGGGGCAAAATCAAGAACGACAAGATCTTGAGGTGGAGAATCGAGCTCTCCACCTATGATTATGATATCTTGTACCGGCCTGGTAAACTGAACGAACCCCCAGATGCTCTATCACGAAGTACATGCGCCAACGCGCAAATTGATAGACTGCAGACCCTCCACAACGACCTCTGCCACCCCGGGGTCACCAGACTTTACCACTTCATTAAGGCCCGCAACCTGCCCTACTCCATCGAGGAGGTCAGGACCATGACCAGGAACTGCCAAACCTGTGCCGAATGCAAACCGCATTTCTTTAGGCCGGACAGAGCAAGCCTGATCAAGGCCACCCGCCCCTTCGAGCGCTTGAGCATCGATTTTAAGGGGCCCCTCCCGTCCTCTGACCGTAATGTGTACTTCCTCAACATCATTGATGAGTACTCCCGTTTCCCCTTTGCCTTCCCCTGCCCAGACATGACCAGTACCACGGTCATCAAATGCCTGAACGACCTCTTCGCCTTGTTGGGGTTCCCGAACTATATACATAGCGACCGTGGCTCATCCTTCATGAGCGAGGAACTTCGCCAGTTCCTACTAGCGAGAGGCATTGCTGCAAGCAGGACCACCAGCTACAACCCCCGAGGGAACGGCCAGGTGGAAAGAGAGAACGCGACTGTCTGGAAGGCCGTTCTCTTAGCCTTAAAGTCTAAGGGCCTGCCAACCTCTCGCTGGCAGGAAGTCCTCCCGGCAGCGCTGCATTCCATCCGGTCACTGCTTTGCACGGCCATTAACGCCACCCCCCATGAACGAATGTTTGTTTTCCCCAGGAAGTCGACTACGGGAACCTCGCTACCAACATGGCTGACTTCTCCGGGGCCCGTCTTGCTGCGAAAGCACGTGAGGGCCCATAAAACGGACCCCCTGGTCGAGAGGGTGGACCTCCTGCACGCCAACCCCCAGTACGCCTATGTGGCATACCCAGACGGGCGGGAGGACACAGTCTCCTTACGAGACCTTGCACCCTCGGGCACCCCTGAGACACCACCGTTACCCCCCACCACCCCCCCCAAATCCACCCCAGGTAGACGGCATGCCGGAGGCCCACGAGCCTTCGCCGACCACGCAGACACCAGCATTAACATCGGATACTGCATCACCGCCGCCGCTGCTGCGCCGATCAGAGAGACTTACAAGGCCTCCGGACAGACTGACATACCCGAACTGGTAGTACACTTCACCCCGCCGGACTCAAATCTAAACAAGGGGTGAATGTGGTAAACCACTTTTATCGTTCACTATCGTTACACTATGGTTATCACTGTTTATATCGTTACACTATGGTTATCACTGTTTACACTGTTGTATCACTACACAAGGTCACCTCTTGTCACGCTGTTATACCTGGGCTGACCACAGCTGACTCCGCCCATGACTCCGCCTGCTTGCCCAGGTATAAAGGTGGTCGACTGGCTGGTATTCCTCCTTGTTGGACCCGATCACCCACGAGGGTGGGCTCTGTTATTTAGCCAATAAAAACCTATAGTTACTTTCTTAACTCGTCGCTTTTCATTGGATGAATTGATAGGTATATCAGCGGCGCAGCGCTACAGGTTAACGCCGCCAGTAGCGCCCCGCTAAATATCGCGGTAGGTTTGCACAGTGGCGCAAAGGCCCTCTTTGGGTGCAAACTGGTGGCGCAGGCCACTGAATTTCTAGGCCATAAGGTTCTGAGGGGGGCTGGACAGGGTGGATGCTGAGAGGATGTTTCCCCTCGTGGGGGAATCTAGAACTAGGGGGCATAGTCTCAGGATAAGGGGTCGTCCATTTAAGACGGAGATGAGGAGGAATTTCTTCTCTCAGAGGGTCGTGAATCTTTGGAATTCTCTACCCCGGAGAGCGGTGGAGGCGGAGTCAGTGAATATATTCAAGGCCGAGATAGACAGACATTGGAACGATAAGGAAGTCGAGGGTTATGGGGAGCGGGCAAGGAAGTGGAGTTGAAGCCAAGTCCAGATGGCAGAGCAGGCTCGAGGGGTCAAATGGCTGACTCCTGCTCCTATTTCTTATGTGATTGGGGAATGACCGGGGGGTGGGGGTCTATCGGGGGTGGGGGGGGTGGTGATTCGGGCACCTCTATGATTGGATCAGTCAGCGATTGGTTTATTCTGGGAGTGGCCCATCCATTCAACAGGAAGCCATCAGTGGTCAGATTGCTGGGTGAGTTTCTCTGTTCTAGGACGGGTAGATGTGATTGGGGTGATTCCCACTTGTGGAGGGAGAGCTCTGACTTGGACTGGATGGGCTGAATGGCCTGTTTCAATGGTGTAATTTCTGTGTATTTCTATGTTTCTTGTCACAGATTCTGTGTTGCACACTCGGCCGTAGTAGTGTGCTGGGGATGATGGAATATCGATTTGTGTGTCGGACCCTGTCTCGGGGGCGGCGATGGGGAGGTGGAGGATAGGTGAGGCCGGGTATGCCCTGGGCTGTTTCCTGGTGTCTGTAGACTCAGGCCCAGGGGGAGCCTCCCCTCGCCCTGTGTGGGCCATTCACCAGGAAGTCGTATCAGGAAATCAGCACCCCCCACAAAACCTTCCCATCCACGTTATTCTCAACATTCAGCTTCAAAAATGCTGCAGAAAAGTCTTTGTTAAAAGTGCAAGCTGGCCTGAGACTGATACTTAGCGACGGAATGTCCCGCATTGATGAACTTGTTTCTCCCACAGACAAACATGATCCCGGGCTCTCTCTCCAGCGACGAGTCAGACGGGGGCTTCAGCCGATTGCGGAGGAAGAAGCTGTCATTCCGGAGAAGGACAGAACACGGTAAGGAACGGGACACAGACTCCTAACCCCCCGACCTCCCCGACCCCATCCACCCGACCCCTGACCCACCATCCCCCCACGACTACAAATACAATCAACCAGCGATTACATTCGGAGCCCAGGACATAAGCTCCAGAGAGCAGCAGAGGCCGAGGTGAATCAGGTGCAATAGTTCGGTGGGGAGGGGCTTGACGTTCGTAGAATCATAGAATGATGCAACATTCCTCTGCTCTTTCCCAATGGCCCTGTAAATTTTTCAACTTCAAGTATTTATCCAATTCCCTTTTGAAAGTTACTATTGAATCTGCTCCCACCGTCCTGACAGGCAGCGCATTCCAGATCACAACAACTCGCTGCGTAAAGAACATTCTCATCTCCCCTCTGGTTCTTTTGCCGATTATCTTCACTCTGTGTCCTCTGGTTACCGACCCTCCTGCCACTGGAAACAGTTTCTCCTTATTTACTCTATCAAAACCCTTCATCATTTTGAACACCTCTATTAAATCTCCTCTTAGCCTTCTCTGCTCTAAGGAGAACAATCCCAGCTTCTCCAGTCTCTCCACATAACTGCAGTCCCTCATCCCTGGGACCATTCTGGTCAATCTCTTCTGCAACTTCTCTAAGGCTTTGACATCCTTCCTAAAGTGCGGTGCCCAGAATTAGACACAATACTCCAGCTGGGGCCTAACCAGTGTTTTATAAAGGTTCATCAGAACGTCCTTGCAAATGTAACCCCACTATTAAGAAAGGAGGGAGAGAGAAAACAGGGAGCGACAGACCGGTTAGTCTGACATCAGTAGCAGGGAAAATGCTGGAATCTATTATTGAGGACGTGGTAACAGAGCATTTGGAAAATAATAAAAGGATTGGGCCGAGTCAACACGGTTTTATGAAAGGGAAATTGTGTTTGACGAATCTGTTAGAGTTTTTTGAGGTTGTAACGAGCAGGGTAGATAAGGGGGAACCAGTGGATGTGGTGTATTTGGATTTTCAGAAGGCATTCGATAAGGTGTTGCACAAGAGGTCATTAGGTCATTAAACAAAATTAGGGCTCATGAGATTGGGGGTAATATACCAGCATGGATTGAGGATTGGTTAACAGACAGAAAACAGAGAGTAGGAATAAACGAGTCATTTTCGGGTTGGCAGGCTGTAACTAGTGGGGTACCACAAGGATCAGTGCTTGGGCCTCAGCTATTCACAATCTACATCAATGATTTGGATGAGGGGACCAAATGTAATATATCCAAGTTTGCTGATGATACAAAGCTGGGTGGGAATGTAAGTTATGAGGAGGATGCAAGGAGGCTTCAAGGGGAAATAGACAGGCTCAGTGAGTGGGCAAGAACATGGCAAATGGAATATAGAAACATAGAAGATAGGAGCAGGAGTAGGCCATTCGGCCCCTCGAGCCTGCTCCGCCATTCAATGCGATCATGGCTGATCATCCAAATTCAGTACCCGGTCCCTGCTTTCTCCCTATATCCCTTGATCCCCCTTAGCCTTAAGAAATATATCTAACTCCTTCTTGAATATATTTAATGAATTGGCCTCAACTGTCTTCTGTGGTAGAGAATTCCACAGGTTCTCCACTCTCTGAAATTCCTCCTCATCTCTGTCCTAAATGGCTTACCCCTTATCCTTAGACTGTGATCCCTGGTTCTGGACTCCCCCGCCATCGGGAACATCCTTCCTGCCTGACTAGTCCTGTTAGAATTTTATAAGTTTCAATGAGATCCCCTCTCATTCTCCTAAACTCTAGCGAGTATCTTATGAGGAGGTCCTCTGACCCGCCCGCTCCCCTCTGCACCGGGTGATCGAAGATCAGGAGCGTGGGACTGAAATGCAACCAAAAATCAGGGAGCAGCCCCTTTAAATAATGGAACAGGGGCTGCAACCTCACACATTGAATATAAAATGGAACACGGACTCCTCTGGGCCGCAGAAAAGGCAGGCGGCCTGGGAGTCCGTGTACCTACTTAACATGTTATTGTACGGGACTGCTCCGTGCAACACCCTCCAGGCCAAATCCCCGATAGAAAAGGGGAGGACTCCCGCGTAGAGAGCCCTCCATTGGGGACCTCTGCCGGACGGCAGGATGGCACGCCAAGGCCATATAATGTGGAGAAATGTGAAGTTATCCAATTTGGTAGGAAAAATAGAAAAGCAGAGTATTTTTTAAATGGTGAGAGATTGGGAAATGTTGGTGCTCAGAGGGACCTGGGTGTCCTTGTACACGAATCACTGAAAGTTAACATGCAGGTACAGCAAGCAATTAGGAAAGCAAATGGTATGTTGGCCTTTATTACAAGAGGATTTGAGTATAAGAGTAAAGACGTCTTACTGCAATTATATAGGGCCCTGGTGAGACCACACCTGGAGTATTGTGGACAGTTTAGGTCTCCTTACCTAAGGAAGGATATACTTGTCATAGAGGGAGTGCAACGAAGGTTCACCAGACTGGTTCCTGGGATGGGGGGCTTGTCCTATGAGGAGAGATTGAGTAGACTAGGCCTATATTCTCTAGAGTTTAGAAGAATGAGAGGTGATCTCAGTGAAACATATAAAATTCTTACAGGGCTTGACAGGGTAGATGCAGGGAGGGTGTTTCCCCTGGCTGGGGAGTCTAGAACCAGGGGTCACAGTCTCAGAATAAGGGGTCGGCCATTTAGGTCTGAGATGAGGAGAAATTTCTTCACTGAGGGTGGTGAATCTTTGGCTCAGTCGTTGAGTATATTCAAGACAGAGATCGATAGATTTTTGGATATTAAGGGAATCAAGGGATATGGGGATAGTGCAGGAAAGTGGCGATGAGGTAGAAGATCAGCCATGATCTTATTGAATGGCGGAGCAGGCTCAAGGCGCCGAATGGCCGACTCCTGCTCCTATTTCTTATGTTCTTTTGTACTCTATGGCCTAGAAATTCAGTTAAGGGCGCCCAGCTCGCCTGGGCGCCGGAATTACCGCTGCGCGCGGAGCCACTTGCGCCAGCGGGAAATTCAGTTTCAGCGCCCCAAGTGGAAGCCGGCCGCTAAACAAGGGTTTCGGCGCCCCGCTTGGGGTGCTGAAACTGAATATCGGCGTGTAAAGTGCCGCAGCGCCACCCGCTGCGGCACGGCAGCCTGCGGTACTGCAGGCCTTCCTCCCACTGTTAAGGGGGAGGTGCCTGCAACAGCGCGATCCCCGCTCGCGAGTGCCGGCAAATGAGCCCGGCACCAAGGAGAAGTGCCGGGCTCTCGGGAAACAGCCGGCAATGCCGCGGGGGGGGGGGGGGGGGTGTAGGAGGCCGGGGACGGAGGTGCGGGCAGGCGGCCGCCGAAAAAGCAGCCGGCCGCACCTCCACCTTCAATCGCCCCAGTACCGGCACAGGTAGGCCCTGTGTACCGGTCGCTGTTTGCGGCCGGCGCGGGCGAGGCGGCAGCAACCAAATATGGCCAGCGGGGCGATAGCGGGGCTTTTTCGGCGGCCGCCTGCCCGCACCTCCTTCCCCGGCCTCCTACTACACACCCCCCCCCCCCCGCGGCATTGCCGGCTGTTTCCAGAGAGCCCGGCACTTCTCCTTGGTGCCGGGCTCATTTGCCGGCACTCGCGAGCGGGGATCGCGCTGTTGCAGGCACCTCCCCCTTAAGAATGAGAGGAAGGCCTGCAGTACCGCAGGCTGCCGTGCCGCAGCGGGTGGCACTGCGGCACTTTACACGCCGATATTCAGTTTCAGCGCCCCAAGCGGGGCGCCGAAACCCTTGTTTAGCGGCCGGCTTCAACTTGGGGCGCTGAAACTGAATTTCCCGCTGGCGCAAGTGGCTCCGCGCGCAGCGGTAATTCCGGCGCCCAGGCAACCTGGGCGCCCCTAACTGAATTTCTAGGCCAATGCCTCTTAATAAAGCCAAGGATCCTGTATGCTTTTTTAACTGCTTTCTTGACCTGCCCTGCCACCTTCAATGATTTGTGCACACATACCCCCAGGTCTCTCTGTTCATGCACCCACTTTAGAATTGTACCCTTTAGTTTATATTGCCTCTCCTCGTTCTTCTTACTGTAATGATATCAGCAAATAGTGATGATATTTGTCTGTGTTTGATTACTTATGCCTTACAGCATATTTGTCTGTGTTTTTGATTACTTGTGCCTGACCAGCAGAGGTCATGTGAGAGACAAGCAGTCCAGAGGAGTTTTACTTTCAGCTTCATTCTAGATGCATCACAGCATAGTGTGTTCTGTAAAAAGCTGTAGAAAGTCTTGAACAAGACTTTAGATTAAACAACATTCTCTTTCAGAAATGAGTCTTTATTGAACCCAAAAAGAAATCAATACATGATGTCAGAAGTGGCTGAAAGAGAAAAAATCTGAAGTTAGCAACTCGATGGGACAGTGAAAGGAATTGTGGCAAGTAAGCGAAATCAGCTCTCCACATATTAGCAAGCCAGAAGAGAACATCGTTGCTTACCATTAGTGAATAGCTAACGAAGTGAAAGAATGGAAGGTTTACACCCACCGGCGACGCTTCAATTGACAGGTAATGTGGCTGAAAATTGGAGGAGATTCAAACAACGTGTAGGGTTGTATTTATCAGCAATCGGAGCTGACGATAAAAGTAATAAACAGAAAGCGTCAGTGTTCTGACATGTCGTGGGTGATGCAGCGCTGGAGGTATATAATAATTTCATATTTGCTGCTGATGGAGACAAAATGAAGCTAGATAAAATAATGGAACAGTTTGAGGCCTACTGCATACCTAAACGCAATGTGACCTTTGAGAGGCACAAATTTTTCACATGTGTACAGAAAATCGGCGAGACTATTGATCAGTATGTGACTGAACTGAGAAACCGGAGCAAATCGTGTGAATTTGGGGGACTCACAGACTCGCTGATAAAAGACAGACTGGTGTGTGGTATTCCAGATAATGGTCTAAGGGAAAGGCTGCTAAGAGAGCAAGATCTAGACCTGGGAAAAGCCATAGCATTGTGTAGGGCTACAGAGACTGTGAAGTTGCAGGCAAAGGAGCTGTTCAGTGACAGTAGCTGCAACATGGATGCAGTGAGAAAGAACGGATACAAACCGTTTAACAAAGAGAGCACCAATGTGAAAAAAGAGACGTGGCCAGCAAACGAAAATGAAAGAGACAATCGGAAGTCATGTAGTCGATGCGGTACACAGCATCCACCAAGAAAGTGTCCAGCATATGGTAAAACATGCAATAGATGCAACAAAAACAACCATTATGCCCGCTGCTGTAAGAACCAAGCGCAACAAAGCAAGGTCCATACAGTAGATGAAAGCGAGATAGAGGAATTCAATGTAGATGTTGTGTCTGAAAACAAAAAAGAAAGAGACTGGATGTTGACACTAAAAGTGAACGCCTACGTGGACATGATCACAAGTGCACTGCCCATAGCAGATGCAAAAATGGAGCTCATAAAGACTGAGACAAACAAAGATGAAACAATGAGACGACTGAGAAAAAGCATCTTGGATGGATGGCCCAACATGAAGCAAGACTGCTCACCTGATGTAGCAGAGTACTGGAACTGCAGGGCGGAACTATCAGTGGTCGAAGACATCATCTACAAAGGAAGTAAAATAGTTATCCCAAAGAGTCTGAGAAGAGAGATGCTAAAAAAGATCCATGGAGGACATCTGGGAATCGAAAAGTGTAAGAAAAGAGCACGAGAGGTGATGTACTGGCCACGAATCAACCAAGATGTGACAAATGAGGTGTCAAACTGCACAATATGCCTGAAATATCGAGCAAGCAATCCGGTAGAACCACTAAAGCCACACCCAGCACCAGACAGACCTTACCAGAAGGTAGGCGCTGACCTATTCGTATGTCAAGGGAAGGACTATCTTGTCGTCACAGACTATTACTCCCTGTATCCAGAGGTTTGTAGACTGTACACCACCACTGCAGAAGCTGTGATAAGAAGTATGAAAGCCATATTCTCCAGACATGGCGTGGCAAGCGAGGTCTTCACAGACAACGGACCCCAGTTTAACAATGCAAATTTCCGACACTTTGCCAAAGAGTGGGACTTTGTCCACACAACGTCAAGTCCTCACTATCCACAGTCCAATGGACTAGTGGAAAAATCGGTCCAGACAGTGAAAAGACTGATGTACAAGGCAAAAGACAGTGGAACTGACTTCTACCAGAGCATGCTTGTATACCGCACAACGCCGCTCGAGTGTGGTATGTCACCAGCCCAACTCCTGATGGGACGTCGGCTAAGGTCAAACCTACCCATCCCGGAGAACCTCCTGAAAACAAAAGAGGGGGAGAAAGTGAGGAAGTTCAAAGAGCAACAGAAAGAAAAGCAAAAGTACTACTATGACAGAGGAACACAAAACCTACCTGAACTCCACACTGGTGACCAAGTAAGGTTGAAAGACAAAACAAACACATGGACTCAGAAGGGAACTGTCCTGAGTGAAGTTCAACCAAGATCATACACCATTCAGACAGATGAGGGTGCTGTTCTGAGAAGAAATCGTCGAGATCTTCTCATGGGACCAGCCACAGCAGGTCAAGAGACTGATACTGGTGAACAACCTGATCACACAGCTGAGAACCAATCATCTGAGGCAACAACTCAGATTCAAGGACAATCAATCAGAAAATCCTCAAGACACATGAAGCCTCCTGAGAGACTCATTGAGCAAATTTAAGGACTATTGTTAAAGAAGGAAGTAATGTTATCTTATTCTTTCTTCAAGTTCTAGTGTATTGACATATTTCATGTGAACACACAAAGCAAGGGTAAAAAACCTTGATCATGATAATGATAATGTAAGTTCATTAAATGTTGTTAGTTAAAAGTAAAATACTTTTGTTTTAAGAAAGGGAGATGTAATGATATCAGCAAATAGTGATGATATTTGTCTGTGTTTGATTACTTATGCCTTACAGCATATTTGTCTGTGTTTTTGATTACTTGTGCCTGACCAGCAGAGGCCATGTGAGAGACAAGCAGTCCAGAGGAGTTTTACTTTCAGTTTCATTCTAGATGCATCACAGCATAGTGTGTTCTGTAAAAAGCTGTAGAAAGTCTTGAACAAGACTTTAGATTAAACAACATTCTCTTTCAGAAATGAGTCTTTATTGAACCCAAAAAGAAATCAATACACTTACCAAGATGCATCACCACACTTCTCTGCGTTAAATTTCATCTGCCATGTGTCCGCCCATTTCACCAGTCTGTCTGTGTCCTCCTGAAGTCTGTTACTATCCTCCTCACTGTTTATTACATTTCTGAGTTTCGTATCATCTGCAGACTTTGAAATTATCCCCTGTACACCCAAGTCCAAGTCCAAGCTGCAAGCCTACATTTCGTTGTACTGCACTTGTGCACTAACAATGACAATAAAAGTTGATTTGATTTGATTTGATTTTTGATTTGATTTTTGATTTTAATATAAATCTAAAAGAGCAGTGGTCCTAATATTGACCCCTGGGGGACACCACTGTACACTTCCCTCCAGTCTGAAAAACAACCGTTCACCACTACTCTCTACTTTCTGTCCCGCAGCCAGTTTTGTATCCACGCTGCCACTGCCCCTTTAACCCCATTGCCTTTAATTTTGTTAACAAGTCTATTATGTGGTAATTTGTCAAATGCCTTTTGAAAGTCCATATACACAACATCAATCACATTACCCTCATCAACCCTCTGTTACTTCACCAAAGAACTGGATCAGATTCCTTGTCGGCGCCCAGCCCCGAACCCCCCCTCGGGAACCGGCGCCTCACAACTTGAGCCATCTCGAGGAAATACCCTCCGTGCCTTTTCATTCCGCACGGAGGGGTTTCCTGTACGGGCTGCTCCTGCACACCTTCCACTTTGCCATCTTCGCCTGCCGTCCGGACACGCCGTGGCGTGCCGTTTTACCTTCTGACGGAGGCGGAGGTCCCCAATGGGGGGCTCTCTATGCGGGAGTCCTCCCTTGTTCTATTGGGGACTTGGCCTGGAGGGTGTTGCACAGGGCAGTCCCGTGCAATAGGTTCTTAAGTAGGTTTACGGACTCCCAGACCGCCTGTTTGTTCTGCGGTCTGGAGGAGTCCGTATTTCATATACATATCGATTGTGAGAGGTTGCAGCCCCTCTTCCATTATTTGAAGGGGCTGCTCCTCAAGTTTTGGTTGCACTTCAGTCCCACGCTCTTGATCTACGGTCACCCGGTGCGGAGGGGAGCAGGCGGGTTGGAAGACCTCCTCGTGGGTCTGCTCCTGGGCCTGGCTAAGAAAGCCATTAATTGGTCCAGGCAGCGGGCGGTCGAGGGGGTCGTCCGGCCGGATTGCCTCCCTCTCTTCCATGGCCATGTTCGCGCCCAGGTGGCCCTGGAGATGGAGCACGCGGTGTCCACCGGCGCACTTGATCACTTCCGTGACCGGTGGGTGCCGCGGGGACTGGAGTGCATAATTGGGCTGGAAAACCAAATTTTAATTTGATTCTTAAGGTTTATTTGAAGTTTTAATGGTTTATTTACAGTTTTATTTGTCTAATTTATGTTTTCTCAAAAAGAGGAAGAACTGGATCAGATTAATCAAACACAATTTGCCTTTAACAAATCCGTTTAGGCTGTCATTTATTAGCCCATACATTTCCAAGTGCCAATTAATTTTGTCCTGGATTATTGACTGGCCTGTAATTGCCGGGTTTATCCCTCTCCTGTTTTTTAAACAGGGGTGTAACATTTGCGATCCTCCAGTCCTCTGTCACCACCCCCCGTATCTAAGGAGGATTGGAAGATTGCGGCCAGAGCCTCCACAATTTCCACCCTTTCTTCCCTCAGTAACCTCGGATCCATCCCATCTGGACCGGGTGACTTTTCTACTTTGAACACTGCCAAACTTTTAAGTTCCTCCTCTTTATCTATTTTTATCCTGTCCAATATCACGACTGCCTCCTCCTTTACTGTGACATTGGCGGCATCCTCTTCTCCAGTGAGGACAGATGTAAAGTACTCATTTATTACCTCAGCCTCTGCCTCCACAAGAAAATCTCCTTTTCGGTCCCTCATCGGCCCCACCCTTTGACTACCCTTTCATTATTTATGTGTTTATAGTGTTCCCTTTTATGTTACCCGCTAATCTATTCTCACACGCTCTCTCTGCCCCTCTCATTCCCTTTGTTAGATCTCCTGATGGCCTCCTTCTGTGTTGTAAATGTTTATTCTATGAGTGAGAGGGTTGGGTTAAGGGTTTGATATTGGAAAGGGAAGGGGTTGATGTGAGATGGAGAGAGAAGGTTGGGACATGTTAGGAACAAATGTCTCCCAAGCAGCAAATGTCCGGTTTACTCATGGATTCTCAGCCTGTTCAAAACTCTTTGCTTTTGATTCGGAGGAAGGTTCCTGCTGAACCTTGGTGCTACTGGTTTGGTCCAATGTTGTCCAGCGTTCTGTGATTTTCCAGAACTTTCTATTTGAAATATTTATGTTTTTGTGTTTTAGATGCTGAAAGGACGGGAGAGACCACACAGGACCAGAAACCCTCAGGGACAGGGAGTGATACTCACCTGGGGGACCGAAATGGACAGGGCGGGGAGAAAGACCACAGCGGCTGGTCCTCGCTTACCCGACTGAGCAGCGGGGAGTGCAGGGCTGTGCCCTCCAATATCATCGAGCTCTCTCCAGCCAAGGCCTCTGCCGCGAACACAGACTTTCTAATCGTGCATGGAACAGAATCGCAGAGAGATGATAACAGAGGCGATTCTTGTAACCCACTCTCAGGTACGCAGTAGCATCGGTATGGTAGCATAGTGGCTATGTTAGTGGACTAGTAATCCCGAGGCCTGGACTAATGATTCCTAAGACGTGAGTTCAAATCCCACCACGGCAGCTGGGGAATTTAAATCCAGTTAATTAAATAAACCTGGAATAAAAAGCTAGTCTCAGTAATGGTAACCATGGAACCATCGCATTGTCGTAAAAACCCACCTGGTTCACTAATGTCCTTTAGGGAAGGAAATCTGCCGTCCTTACCCGGTCTGGCCTATATGTGACTCCAGACCCACAGCAATGTGGTTGACTCTTAACTGCCCTCTGAAATGGCCGAGCAAGACACTCAGTTGTAACAAACTGCTCCGAAACAAAATAATAAGAATAAAACCAGACGGCCCACCCGGCATCGACCTCGGCACTGGCTATGGACACGGCAACGACACACCCGGCCCAGTCAACCCTGCAAAGTCCTCCTCACCAACATCTGGGGACTTGTGCCAAAATTGGGAGAGCTGTCCCACAGACTGGTCCAGCAACAGCCTGACATCGTCATACTCACAGAATCATACCTTTCAGCCAATGTCCCAAACTCCTCCATCACCATCCCTGGGTATGTCATGTCCCACCGGCAGGACAGACCCACCAGGGGTGGTGGCACAGTGGTATACAGTCGGGAAGGAGTGGCCCTGGGAGTCCTCAACATTGACTCCGGACCCCATGAAGTCTCATGGATTCAGGTCAAGCCTGGGCAAGGAAACCTCCTGCTGATTACCACCTACCGCCCTCCCTCAGCTGATGAATCAGTACTCCTCCATGTTGAACACCACTTGGAAGAAGCACTGAGAGTAGCAAGGGCACAGAATGTACTCTGGGTGGGGAACTTCAATGTCCATCACCAAGAGTGGCTCGGTAGCACCACCACTGACCGAGCTGGCCGAGTCCTGAAGGACATAACTGCCAGTCTGGGCCTGCAACAGGTGGGGAGAGAACCAACACGAGGGAAAAACCTACTTGTCCTTGTCTTCACCAATCTACCTGTCACAGATGCATCTGTCCATGACAGCATTGGTAGCAGTGACCACCACACAGTCCTTGCCTTCACACTGAGGACACCCTCCATCGTGTTGTGTGGCACTACCACCGTGCTAAATGGGATAGATTCAGAACAGATCTAGGAGCTCAAAATTGGGCATCTATGAGGTGCAGTGGGCCCTCAACAGCAGCAGAATTGTATTCCACCACAATCTGTAACCTTATGTCCCAGCATACTTAAAGTTGATAAGTCACCAGGACCGGATGGGATGCATCCTAGGATGCTGAGAGGGGTAAGGTTGGAAATTGTGGAGGTACTGGTCATAATCTTCAAATCCTCCTTAGATACGGGGCTGGTGCCAGAGGACTGGAGAATTGCAAATACTACACCCTTGTTCAAAAAAGGGTGTAAAGATAAACCCAGCAACTACAGGCCGGTCAGTTTAACCTCGGTAATGGGGAAGCTTTTAGAAACGATAATCCGGGACAAAATTAACAGTCACTTGGACAAGTGTGGATTAATTAAGAAAAGCCAGCACGGATTTGTTAAAGGCAAATCATGTTTAACTGACTTGATTGAGTTTTTTGATGAGGTAACAGAGAGGGTTGATGAGGGTAATGTGGTTGATGTGGTGTACATGGATTTCCAAAAGGCGTTTGATAAAGTGCCACATAATAGGCTTACCAGCAAAGTTGAAGCCCATGGAATAAAAGGGACAGTGGCAGCATGGATACGGAATTGGTTAAGTGACAGGAAACAGAGAGTAGTGGTGAACGGTCAGCTGTGTCTCAGTTGGTAGCACACTCGCCTCTGAGTCAGAAGGTTGTGGGTTCAAGTCACACTCCAGGGACTTGAGCACAAAATCTAGGCTGACACTCCAGTGCAGTACTGAGGGAGTGCTGCACTGTCGGAGGTGCCGTCTTTCGGATGAGACGTTAAACTGAGGCCCCGTCTGCTCTCTCAGGTGGACATAAAAGATCCCACGGCATTATTTCAAAGAAGAGCAGGAGAGTTATCCCCGATATCCTGGCCAATATTTATCCCTCAACCAACGTAACAAAAACAGATTATCTGGTCATTATCACATTGCTGTTTGTGGGAGCTTGCTGTGCGCAAATTGGTTGCCGCCTTTCCCACACTACAACAGTGACTACACTCCAAAACGACTTCATTGGCTGTAAAGCGCTTTGGGACGTCCGGTGGTCGTGAAAGGCGCTGTAGAAATGCTAGGAACGTGGGTTCCTAACTAAAAGACTGAGTTCTGCTCAGGCGATCAAACAAAACGAACTTTAATAAAACAAACAGGATTTAACAAGAAACTGCAGGATACATCGAATACAGGTCTGCTCTCTCCAGAGGCTCCACGAGGACTGCTGGGTCAGTCCCGTGGCTGACGTCATGACGTCATCACGCTTCCCGCCAGTCGGGAATCACGTGATGATGGCGTGACGTCATCACGTTTTAGCCGCGCTGTTAAAGTAACCACACTCTGTACAGTTAAACAGCATAATTAAAGATACAGACTCAGGCTGTAGCTAACATGTTGTTAAAGGAATTATATACAAACGATCTGAGTCCTTTGGTGGCTCCGCCACATGTGCCCCCCCAGAATTGTCTTTAACAACAAAAGTGAGACGTCGAGGAGGCCTGACGAGTCTGTCTGAGCGACTTCGGTAACCCTGCGGAGGAAGCTGATGGACGGTGGTCGAGCTGGCGGGCGGCTGTGGTTGAGCTGGCGCGGCGTGTGTGGTCGAGCTGGCGGGCGGCAGTGGTTGGTCTGGCACGGCGGCTGCGGGCGGTCGGCCCCGCTTCGGCGGTTGAGCGATGACGACTGGACGGTCCAGGTCCAAGTGAGCCGGCTTCAACCGGTCCACCGAAATGTGATCCGGTTTACCTCAGACGTCGACTGAAAAGGATTTGTCTCCCGATTCGATGTCGCGGAAAGGGCCAGTGTAAGGAGGCTTGAGCGGGTCCCGGTGAGCGTTGTGACGAATGAAAACGTACTCGGCGCTCTTCAGCTCAGCCGGCACGTGGGAGGTCTGTAGGCCGTGATTTGATGTAGGCACCAGAGCAAAGCACCTGGCCGCTTCCTGATGACTGACGAGTTGCTGGGAGGCAGACCATGGCTCTGTGGAAGAAGGGAGGAAATCACCTGGAACTCGGAGTGGCTGGCCATAAACGAGTTCAGCCGAGGAAGATTGCAGGTCTTCTTTGGGCGCCGTACGAAGACCCAAAAGGACCCATGGGAGCCTGTCCACCCATCCCGCACCTTGAAAACTGGCCCGTAAGGCGGCTTTAAGTGACCTGTGGAATCGCTCGCACAGGCCGTTCGCCTGTGGATGATAGGCGGTGGTGCGATGAAGTTTGGTGCCGAGCCCCTGAGCTACAGCGTTCCACAGCTCCGTTAAAATTGCGGCCCACGATCTGAAGAGATGTCCACCGGAACCCCGAAATGAGCAACCCAACAGGAGATGAAAGCTCTAGCGACGTCTGCCGAAGTGGTGGAAACCAAAGGAATTGCCTCTGGCCACCTAGTGGTGCGGTCCACCATGGTGAGGCGATGCGTATAACCATGGGAAGGCGGAAGTGGCCCCACAAGGTCCACATGCACGTGGTCAAAACGATGCTCAGGAACCGCGAACGTAGCCACTGGAGCTTTTACATGACGCTGGACCTTGGCCTTCTGGCAGACCACGCAGGTGTTGGCCCAGTCACGGACATCAAGGTGCATACCCTTCCAGACGAACTTCTTCGACATTAGCCATTGTGAAGCCTTCATACCAGGGTGCGACAACCCGTGTATGGCATCAAACACTTTCTGGCGCCATGCAACTGGCACGATAGGTCGGGGAAAACCCATGGAGACGTCGCAAAGGAGCGTGGTGCCTGCGGCCTGGAAACTGACGTCGGCCGCTTGGAAACTAGATGGTGCGGTTCTGTATGATTGGACCTCTGGGTCCGAGGCCTGATCCGCAGCCATGAGGGTGTAGTCAATCCCAAGATGAACCGCCTGGACCGTCGCACGGGAGAGGTAATCCGCTACCAGGTTGTCTTTACCAGACACATGTTGAATGTCCGTGGTGAATTCAGAAATAAACATCAGGTGACGTTGTTGACGAGCTGACCACGGTTCGGTGGTCTTGGCCATGGCGAATGTCAGTGGTTTGTGGTCGACAAAAGCTGTGAAGGGACGTCCTTCTAATAAAAACCGGAAATGGCGGATGGCTAGAAAAAGGGCCAGCAACTCCCGATCGAAAGTGCTGTATTTTCATTCATTTTTCCGTAGTTGACGGCTGAAAAACGCCAGCGGTTGCCATGTGTCATTCACCCACTGCTCCTGCACTGCGCCGATTGCGTAGTCTGACGCGTCGGTGGTAAGGGCGATGGTGGCACCTGGAAGCGGGTGCACCAGCATGGTTGCGTTGGCCAAGGCGCTCTTGGTGTTGATGAACGCCTGGTCCATCTCGGCCGTCCAGCTGATGGGATCTTTACCGGACTTGCCCCTGAGGGCCTCGTACAAGGGCTGCATAAGCAGAGCCGCCTTAGGGACGAATTGGTGATAGAAGTTGACCATCCCGAGGAACTCTTGCAGGGCCCTGATGGTCTGTGGGCGCGGGAAAGAGGTAACAGCCTCCACCTTCATCAGTAAGGGGACGGCGCCGTCCGAAGTAATGCGGTGTCCCAAAAAATCGATCCGCTGCAGGCCGAACTGGCACTTGGCCGGGTTGATGATAAGACCGTGCTGACTGAGGCGTGTGAAGAGAGTACGCAAATGGCGGACGTGCTCTTCCTTGCTAGCGCTGGCGATGAGGATGTCGTCGAGGTAGACGAAGATGAAGTTTAGGTCCCGGAGTACGGAATCCATTAATCGCTGGAAAGCCTGTGCCGCGTTCTTCAAACCAAACGGCATCCGCAGGAACTCAAAAAGGCCGAACAGGGTGATTACTGTGGTTTTCGGGACGTCTTGCGGGTGCACGGGAACCTGGTGATACCCACGGACGAGGTCGGCTTTAGAAAAGACCGAATTTCCCGCCAAATGGGCCAAGAAATCCTGAATATGCGGGATCGGGTACGGATCAGGAGTAGTGGCGTCATTCAGGCATCGGTAGTCGCCGTATGGCCGCCAGCCGCCGCCCGGTTTCGGGACAATGTAGAGAGGCGAAGACCAGGGACTATTCAACCGGCGAATAATCCCCAGCCATTCCATCATGTCGAACTCCGCTTTCGCAGCCGCAAGCTTGCCGGGTTCAAGCCTTCGAGCCCGTGCATAAACTGGGGAGCCCCTGGTGGTGATATGATGTTGAACACCATGCTTCGTGGCGGAGGAGGAGAAGGTAGGCCTGGTCAGCTCCGGGAACTCTCCGAGGAGACGAGTGAATTCATCCGGGGATGGGAAAGCGCAGGCGACCGAACGCGACGCGGCGTTACCGCGGTGGCATGGAATCGAGTGGAAAGTGGCCGCGTTAACCAACCGGCGGTGCCGGACATCGACGAGGAGGCCGTTGGCACACAGAAAATCCACACCTAAGATGGCTTGCGAGATTTGGCCGTGACCAATTCCCAGTGGAAGCGCTGACCGCCGAAACACACTTGGAGCCGCCGCTTCCCGAAAGTTCGAATGGCTGCGCCATTAGCTGCCTCAAGGGAAAGGCCGTGTCCCCCAGCTTGAATATCGAGCTTCGACGCAGGTAGGATGTTGCACTGCGCCCCGGTGTCGCAAAGGAAACGTCGACCCGATAGGGAGTCGGTGATGAAAAGAAGCTTCCCCGCCGATCCGATGGCCATCGCAGCCGCAGAGCGCCCGTTAGACCCGGTCCTCCTTCGCCAGGAACGCTGCAGGAGCTGTGTTGTTTTTTGGGGTGAAAAGCTGCAGGGAGAGCGGCAGCGTCGTGCTTTCGTGCCAAAACGGGCGTGGTAGGAGCACCAGCCCGCTGCAAGAGGAGCTGGAGCCGCGTCTGTGGGGGATGGGCGCCTCGTGGCCGCGCAGCACTGCTGGGTTACTGCGAAAATCTTATCTGCTTCGGCCACAAGCTCTGCACAGTCCGTGACTTCTGAACTGGCTAGGGCTGCCTAAACATGCTCCGGCAGTTGGCAGAGGAACAGCTCCCTGAAGAGAAAGCATTCCGGTTCGGCACCTAAGAGCGTGAGCATTTGGCTCATGAGCTCGGACGGTTTGGAGTCCCCGAGGCCGGGCATAGCTAGGAGCCGGCGAGCACGCTCTGACTTGGAGAGTCCAAAGACTTGAAGCAGCCGTGCCTTTAAGGTATCATACTTGCCGTCCGCGGGTGGATTACCGAGTAGGCTGATGATCCGCGAGGCAGTGGTGCTATCGAGGGCGGAGACCACGTAGTAGTAACGGGTCGGATCCGCGACGATGTTCCGGATGGCGAACTGGGCTTCAGCCTGGATGAACCACGCGGCTGGTTGTTGCTCCCAGAACTGTGGCAGTTTAAGAGACATGGCGTTCGTTTCCAATGGTCCAGAAATTCGGGTCGGGGGCTTCCCGCAGGTGCAAGCCCCCGAGCTACACTTACCTTGCGTGCCGGCAGTTGAGCTTTAGGGCTCCGTGGATTTCCTCTCTGTGGCCCGGTCCAGCTCCCGGCGCACTGGGCTTGCGTGTCCCAGGGGCGTAGTTAGTGCGATGCGTCCCCTGGGATCACGTGAGCCATGGGCAGCCAATCAAAGGAGGGAAAAGCCCATTCATAAGATTGAGAGAAAGACCTGTCAAACTTATGAATACTGCGGCCCCCAAAACAGTAGTTAACCTTCAAATAATTTTTTTTTAAATCACACTTTTTAAATAAACTATAAATTACATTAAATAACTATTTTAAACAATAATTTAAATTTTTGAAAAAAATAATTTTATAAAAAAACGGCTAAAAATAAACTTACCTTACTTTAAAGTATTTAAAAATAATAAACCTGTGGAAAAAATGTTTTAATTTTAATTAATTGACCACTTACCTTTTAAAAAGCAAGCCTTACGCCTGCTTTTTAAATGTGTAAATCCTGCAGGCTTACCCTCACGTGAAAACCTGCAAAAAAAAACCTAAGTTCAAAGCGCACGCGCAGCCTCCCGCGCGCGCGTGTTCGACCTCTGAACCCCTGCTTTCAGCGGAACGGAAGTGCCGGTTTCCCGCGCATGCGCCGTGCATGCAAGAAACCGGCACTTCCATCAGGTCCATGCGTGAGTACCCCGTGCGTACTGACGCGTTGGGACCCGAATTTCTGGGCCATTGTGTAAATCTTCTGCGAAAACCGTTCGCAAAAGTCGGGGTCACCAATGTAGGAATGGGGGTTCCTAACTAAAAGACTGAGTTCTGCTCAGGCGATCAAACAAAATGAACTTTAATAAAACAAACAGGTTTTAACAAGAAACTGCAGGATACATCGAATACAGGTCTGCTCTCTCCAGAGGCTCCACGAGGACTGCTGGGTCAGTCCCGTGGCTGACGTCATGACGTCATCACGCTTCCCGCCAGTCGGGAATCACGTGATGATGGCATGACGTCATCACGTTTTAGCCGCGCTGTTAAAGTAACCACACTCTGTACAGTTAAACAGCATAAATAAAGATACAGACTCAGACTGTAGCTAACATGTTGTTAAAGGAATTATCTACAACGACCTGAGTCCTTTGGTGGCTCCGCCACAAGTCTTTCTTTTTTTTTTAAACAGTTGTTTTTTGGACTGGAGGAAGGTATACAGTGGTGTTCCCTAGGGGTCGGGACTAGGACCACTGCTTCTCTTGATATATATTAATGACTTGGACTTGGGTGTACGACGTGATACATTTTGGTAGGAGGAATGAGGATTGTGTAGAATGGGCCGATACTCTCTGAAGTTTAGAAGAATGAGAGGTGATCTCATTGAAACATACAAGATTCTGAAGGGATTGACAGGGTAGAGGCTAAGAGATTGTTTCCCCTGGCTGGAGAGTCTAGAACTAGGGGTCACAGTCTCAGGATAAGGTGTCGGCCGTTTAAGACTGAGATGAGGAGGAATTTCTTCTCTCAGAGGGTTGTGAATCTTTGGAATTCTCTGCCCCAGAGGGCGGTGCATGTTCAGTCTTTGAGTATATTCAAGGCTGAGATCGAAAGATTTTTGGTCTCTAGGGGAATCAAGGAATATGGAGATCGGGCGGGAAAGTGGAGTTGAGGTCGATGATCAGCCGTGATGATCTTATTGAATGGCGGAGCAGGCCCGAGGGGCTGTATGGCCTATTCCTGCTCCTATTTCTTATGTTCTTATATTCTTAAAGGCTTTTGGGAGTCATAAGAACATAAGAAATAGGAGCAGGAGTCGGCCATTTGGCCCCTCGTGCCTGCTCCGCCATTCAATGAGATCATGGCTGATCTGACCTTGGGCTCAGCTCCATTTCCCTGCCCGCTCCCCATAACCCATCACTCCCTTATTGTTCAAAAATCTGTCTCTCTCCACCTTGAATATATTCAATGACCCAGCCTCCACCGCTCTCTGGGGCAGAGAATTCCGCAGATTTATGACCCTCTGAGAGAAGAAATTCCTCCTCATCTCAGTTCTAAAAGGGCGACCCCTTTATTCTGAGACTGTGCCCCCCAGTTCTAGATTCCCCCATGGGGGGAAACATCTTCTCTGCATCTAACTTGTCGAGACCCCTCAGTTTCAATAAGATCACCTCTCATTCTTGTGAACTCCAATGAGTATAGGCCCAACCTGCTCAACCTTTCTTCACAAGTCAACCCCTTCATCTCAGGAATCAACCTTGTGAACCTTCTCAGAACTGCCTCCAGTGCAAGTATATCCCAGCTACTTATCCAATTCCCTTTTGAAAGCCATGATTGAGTCTGCCTCCACCACCCTTTCAGGCAGTGAATCCCAGATCCTAACCACTCGCTGCGTAAAACAGTTTTTCCTCATGTCGCCTTTGGTTCTTCTGCCAATCACCTTAAATCTGTGTCCTCTGGTTCTCGACCCTTCTGCCAATGGGAACAGTTTCTCTCGATCTACTCTGTCCAGAACCCTCATGATTTTGAACACTTCTATCAAATCCACCATCTCTTCAGCCAGCTCTTTTAGAACCCCAGGATGTAGGCCGTCAGGTCCAGGGGATTTGTCGGAATTTAGTCCCATTAGTTTCTCCAGTACTTTTTCTCCACTTATATTAATTACGTTAAGTTCCTCACCCTCATTAGTCCATTGGTTCCCCACACTTTTTGTGTCTTCTACTGTGAAGACAGATACAAAATAGGGCTTGGGTGGGATGGCTGTCGGTGTAGGGACCAGGTGCTAGGGTTTGGATGATCAGCTATGATCTCGCTGAATGGCGGAGCAGGCTCGAAGGGCCGAATGGCCGACTCCTGCTCCTAGTTTCTATGACAAAATATTTGTTTAACGTTTCTGCCATTTCCTTATTCCCCATAATAATTTCTCCTGTCTCAGCCTCTAAGGGACCAATGTTTACTTTTGCTACTCTCTTCCTTTTTACATACTTGTAGAAGCTCTTACAATCTGTTTTTATATTTTATAGTTTACTTTCATTCTATTTTTTCCCTTTTTATCAATTTTTTGGTCAACCTTTGCTGGTTTCTGAAACTCTCCCAATCCTCAGGCTTACTATTATTCATCTTTCAATCTAAATACTATCCTTAACTTCTTTAGTTAGCCACGGTTGAATCACTTTTCTCGCAGAGTTTTTGTTTCTCAATGGAATATATTTTTGTTGAGAATTATGAAATATTTCTTTAAATGCTAGCCACTGCTTATCTACCCCCATCCCTTTAATCTATTTTTTCCAATCTACCTTAGCCAACTCGCCCCTCATACCTCTGATAGAATTTCACGTTAAGTTTGAGAGTGACTTGCCTAAATCCGAAACTAGAGTCTTAAACTTAAATAAAGCCATTCTATCATATTATGATCACTCTGCCCCAGAGGATCCTTTACTATGAGATTGCTAAATAACCCTGTCTCATTACACAATACAAGATCTAAAATAGCCTGTTCCCTAGTTGGTTCCATGACATATTGTTCCAGGAAACTGTCCCAAATGCATTCCATGAACTCGTTCTCCAGACTACCTTTGCCAATTTGATTTGTCTGGTCTGTATGAAACATAGAAGATAGGAGCAGGAGTAGGCCATTCGGCCCCTCGAGCCTGCTCCGCCATTCAATGAGATCATGGCTGATCATCCAAATTCAGTACCCTGTCCCTGCCTTCTCCTCATATCCCTTGATCCCTTTAGCCTTAAGAAATATATCTAACTCCTTCTTGAATATATTTAATGAATTGGCCTCAACTGCCTTCTGTGGTAGAGAATTCCACAGGTTCACCACTCTCTGGGTGAAGAAATTCCTCCTCATCTCTGTCCTAAATGGCTTACCCCTTATCCTTAGACCGTGACCCCTGGTTCTGGACTCCCCTGCCATCGGGAACATCCTTCCTGCATCTAGTCTGTCCAGTCCTGTTAGAATTTTATATGTTTCAATCAGATCCCCTCTCATTCTTCTAAACTCCAGCGAATATAAGCCAATCGACCGAATCTCTCCTCATACGTCATTCCTGCCATCCCAGGTATCAGTCTGGTGAATCTTCACTGCACTCCCTCCATGGCAAGAACATCCTTCCTCAGATAAGGCTACCAAAACTGCACACAATACTCAAGGCGTGGTCTCACCATGGCCCTGTACAACTGCAGCAAGACATCCTTGCTCCTGTACTCAAATCCTCTCGCTATGAAGGCCAACATACCATTTGCCTTCTTAACCGCCTGCTGCACCTGCATGCTTACCTTCAGCGACTGGTGCACAAGGACACCCAGGTCGCGTTGCACTTCCCCTTCTCCCAATCTATTGCCATTCAGATAATAATCTGCCTTCCTGTTTTTGCCACCAAAGTGAATAACCTCCCATTTATCCACATTATACTGCATCTGCCATATCACCCAACCTGTCCAAATCATACTGGAGTTTCTCGGCATCCTCCTCACAGCACATACGCCCACCCAGCTTTGTGTCATCTGCAAACTTGCCGATATTACATCTAGTTCCCTTGTCCAGATCATTAATATATATTGTGAATAGCTGGGGTCCTAGCACCGCTTGCCACTCAGAAAAAGACCTGTTTATTCCAACTCTTTGAAGATTAAAGTCCCCCATGATTATTACATTACCTTTGTTACAAGCTCCTACTATTTCTTGATTAATATTCTGTCCAACGGTATAGCTACTGTTAGGGGGCCTATATACTACTCCTACTACTGTTTTCTGCCCCTTCTTATTCCTTATCTCCACCCATACTGATTCTACTTCCTCATCTTCCGAGCCAAGATCCTTTGGCCTAGAAATTCAGTTGTTAGCGCCAGCCGCTAGCGCCTTAGGAGGAGGAGAAGTGGGGCGCTAAGCGGCTAGCGCCCGGGCGCGGCATGATGTGCGCCTCTCGCGAACTTCACTCAAGATTTAGCGGCGGCGCAAAACCGCAGCGTCCGCTCAGCTGCGCGCGCAGATCCTGACGTCATTGGTGCGCCCCGAACCGGAACTTCAGTGGCGCCGCCCTTCTGCGCGCCTGGCGCCCCCAGCGACTGGTAGAGGGGAACGGTTCCTAGTCGCTGCGGGGCGCGGGGGGCGCTATTTAAAGGGGACTCCTCCTGCATTATAAGTGGCAGCCATTTTGTGCCAATCCTTCTGTGTGAGAGACGGATATTTGGAGAGAGACAAAGGGAGAGAGCTTTCTGCTTTGACTCAACGCTCGCACAGGTACTTCTGGCTTCAGGCCAGAGCTTTGCACTTGGATTTAACTTTCAGTGCCATAGTCTTGAGTCACCACATATAATGGGGGCTGCAATGGGTGGAAACGTTGGGCTTCTCCATTGCATTCAAAGGGCTCAGAGACGCCGTGAGAGAGTGCCAGTCATGGCCAGACGGAGAAGGGCCAACAGGCGTTGGCACAGGAGGCCTTACCCACCCAGGGTATACCGCCAGCAGTTCTCATATCTGAACATGTCTGAGGAGCAGTGTGTTCGGAGGCTGCAATTCAGAAGGGAGGTGGTCACTGAGATCTGCCACCTGCTTCGCAGAGATCTGCAGCCACAGCTGAGGAGCAGGACGTCTCTGTCGGTGGCAGTGAAGGTGACGGTGGCTCTCAACTTCTATGCCACCGGCTCCTTCCAATCCGCTACTGGGGACATTGCCAACATCTCCCAGTTCGCGGTACATTGCTGCGTCCGCCAGGTGAACAATGCCCTTTTCAGAAGGGGACGTCAGTACATCTCCTTCCCATGACCCTGGACAAGCAGCAAGAGCGTGCAATGGGATTTGGAAGAATAGCGGGCTTCCCCATGGCCCTGGGCGTAGAACTGATGAACCAGCAATGGGCAGGCCTTGCTTCAGGGTTGCAGCCAAACAAATCGACCCTCCCCCTTTAAGAGCTGACCGGCGCCAGCGTGTCTGCCTTCAATCAGCAACTCGCCGCACCTGCGCTGCGCCCGGCCTCGGTGTTAGCGCCTCGGCTCGCCGGCTTAGCGCCTTATGATAGTCGTGCATCGCCTGCTTTAGCGCAGCAGCAACCTCTTGGGGCGATGCAACTCAATTCCGGCGAAGGTGGCGCTAAGTTGCACCGGGCGCTAAATTTAGCGAACGCCCGGCTGTAGCGCCCCAAACGTGGCGATACTGAATTTCTAGGCCTTTCTCTCTACTGTCCTTATGTCATCCTTTATTATCAGGGCTACCCCACCTCCTTTTCCATTCTGCCTGTCTTTTCAAAATGTTAAGTGCCCTGGAACATTTAGTTCCCAACCTTGGTCTCCTTGCAACCACGTCTCTGTAATGGCTATCAGATCAAACTCATTTATCTCTATTTGTGCCACGAGTTCGACTATCTTGTTACGAATGCTTCATGCATTCAGATAAAGAGCCTTTAATTTAAATTTTTTACCATTATTCCCTGCTTTGACCTTATTCTCTGCTGCACTGCTACTGTTAAACTCTCTGGGGTAAGAATAGGGTAGTGCCCCCCGCCCCGGCGCTAATCTGAGGCACCTATCAACTGAATTTAGCCCCATCTGTCCCTTCCTGTCACACTGGTTATTTTTGTCCAAATCGCTACACTGCTCTATTGCCTTGACCTAACTCTTTAGATTTCTAAATTTCCCCTCACCTGACCCCTCCCCCCACTTTTTTAGTTTAAAGCCCTATCTACAGCCGTAGTTATTCGAATCACCAGGATGCTGAGCCCGTCCTAACAGATCAGCTCCCTGTTTCCCCAGCACTGGTGCCAGTGCCCCATGAACCGAAACCCCCTTCTCACACACCGCTCTTTGAGCCACGCATTTAACTCTCTGATCTGTTTGACCCTATGCCAATTTGTGCGTGGCTCAGGTAGTAATCCAGAGATTATTACCCTTGAGGTTCTGCTTATTAATTTAGACCCTAGCTTCTCAAACTCCCTCAGCAGAACCTCATTCTTAGCTCTACCTATGTCGTTGGTTCCTACATGGAGCATGATAACTGGATCCTCCCCCTCCCACTCCAAGTTCTTCTCCAGCCGCAAGGAGATATCCTTAACCCTGGCACCGGGCAGGCAACACAGCCTTCAGGACTCTCTTTCACGGCTGCAGAGAACAGTATCTATCCCCCTGACTATACTGTCCCCCCATACTACCACATTCCTTCCTTCTCCCCCCATTTGGATATCCCCCTGTACCACAGTGCCGTGGTCAGTTCGCCCATCCTCCCTGCAGTCCTTTTCCTCATCCATACAGGTAGAAAGTACCTCGTACCTGTTGGACAAGGTCCAGGGCTGAGGCTCCTCCATCTCCTGAGGCTCCTGAATTTCTTCACTCAGAGAGTGGTGAACCTGTGGAACTCATTGCCACAGAGGGCAGTGTACGCCAGCTCATTAAATATATTTAAGAGGGAATTAGATATATTTCTACGGGCAAAAGGGGTTAAGGGTTACGGAGAGAAGGCGGGGACGGGATACTGAATTAAAGGATCAGCCATGATCTCATCGAATGGCGGAGCAGGCACGAAGGGCCGAATGGCCTACTCCTGCTCCTATCTTCTATGTATCTATGTATGTATCACTATATCCTGGGTCCCCATACCTTCCTGACTCGCAGTCACACCCTCCTGTCCCTGACCACTGACGAACTCTAAAGTACGACTTAACCTAAAGGGTGTGACTGCCTCCTGGAACAAAGCGTCCAGGTAACTCTCCCCCTCCCTGATGCATCGCAATGTCTGCAGCTCGGACCCCAGCTCAACAACCCTGAGCCGAAGTCCCTCGAGTTACAGACACTTACTGCAGATGTGATTGTTCGGGATCGTGATGCTCTCCACAGACTCCCACACGCTGCAGTTACCACACACCACCCGCCCTGCCATCTCGAACCTTGTTTTATTTATTAATTCATTAGTTAAAGCTTTTATTCAATTGATATTTTAGTTTTATTGTGTGATTATTTTATCTAGTTTAAGTTATTAATGTAATAAACACGAGCAAGTTACGGTTTCTCAGCTCTTGATTTAACCCCCTTCCCTAATTAGGGAGCAAAAAGAGCGGTAAGCCTGCTCTCCTGTGACCTCAATCTTTGTTGTTGTTTTTGAATCAGAGCCTCGTCGCTGCCGCTGCTTTAATTCAGGTCCGCTCTCGGGCCGCTCTTTATCCTCTCGCCACTGTCGCTGCTTTAATTCAGCTCCGCTCTCGGGCCGCTCTTTATCCTCTCGCCACTGTCGCTGCTTTAATTCAGCTCCGCTCTCGGGCCGCTCTTTATCCTCTCGCCGCTGCCGCTGCTTTAATTCAGCTCCGCTCTCGGGCCGCTCTTTATCCTCTCGCCGCTGCTTTAATTCAGGTCCACTCTCGGGCCGCTCTTTATCCTCTCGCCGCTGCCGCTGCTTTAATTCAGCTCCGCTCTCGGGCCGCTCTTTATCCTCTCGCCGCTGCCGCTGCTTTAATTCAGGTCCGCTCTCGGGCCGCTCTTTATCCTCTCGCTGCTGCCGCTGCTTTAATTCAGGTCCGCTCTCGGGCCGCTCTTTATCCTCTCACCGCTGCCGCTGCTTTAATTCAGGTCCGCTCTCGGGCCGCTCTTTACCCTCTCGCCGCTGCCGCTGCTTTAATTTAGCTCCGCTCTCGGGCCGCTCTTTATCCTCTCGCCGCTGCTTTAATTCAGGTCCGCTCTCGGGCCGCTCTTTATCCTCTCGCCGCTGCCGCTGCTTTAATTCAGGTCCGCTCTCAGGCCGCTCTTTATCCTCTCGCCGCTGCCGCTGCTTTAATTCAGGTCCGCTCTCAGGCCGCTCTTTATCCTCTCGCCGCTCCCGCTGCTTTAATTCAGCTCCGCTCTCGGGCCGCTCTTTATCCTCTCGCCGCTGTCACTGCTTTAATTCAGGTCCGCTCTCGGGCCGCTCTTTATCCTCTCGTCGCTGTCGCTGCTTTAATTCAGCTCCGCTCTCGGGCCGCTCTTTATCCTCTCGCCGCTGCCGCTGCTTTAATTCAGGTCCGCTCTCGGGCCGCTCTTTATCCTCTCGCCGCTGTCACTGCTTTAATTCAGGTCCGCTCTCGGGCCGCTCTTTATCCTCTCGTCGCTGTCGCTGCTTTAATTCAGGTCCGCTCTCGGGCCGCTCTTTATCCTCTCGCCGCTGTCACTGCTTTAATTCAGGTCCACTCTCGGGCCGCTCTTTATCCTCTCGCCGCTGTCGCTGCTTTAATTCAGGGCCGCTCTCGGGCCGCTCTTTATCCTCTCGCCGCTGTCACTGCTTTAATTCAGCTCCGCTCTCGGGCCGCTCTTTATCCTCTCGCCGCTGCCGCTGCTTTAATTCAGGTCCGCTCTCGGGCCGCTCTTTATCCTCTCGCCGCTGCTTTAATTCAGGTCCGCTCTCGGGCCGCTCTTTATCCTCTCGCCGCTGCCGCTGCTTTAATTCAGGTCCGCTCTCGGGCCGCTCTTTACCCTCTCGCCGCTGCCGCTGCTTTAATTCAGGTCCGCTCTCGGGCCGCTCTTTATCCTCTCGCCGCTGTCGCTGCTTTAATTCAGGACCACTCTCGGGCCGCTCTTTATCCTCTCGCCGCTGCCGCTGCTTTAATTCAGCTCCGCTCTCGGGCCGCTCTTTACCCTCTCGCCGCTGCCTCTGCTTTAATTCAGGTCCACTCTCGGGCCGCTCTTTATCCTCTCGCCGCTGCCGCTGCTTTAATTCAGGTCCGCTCTCGGGCCGCTCTTTATCCTCTCGCCGCTCCCGCTGCTTTAATTCAGGACCACTCTCGGGCCGCTCTTTATCCTCTCACCGCTGCCGCTGCTTTAATTCAGCTCCGCTCTCGGGCCGCTCTTTACCCTCTCGCCGCTGCCGCTGCTTTAATTCAGGTCCGCTCTCGGGCCGCTCTTTTTCCTCTCGCCGCTGCCGCTGCTTTAATTCAGGTCCGCTCTCGGGCCGCTCTTTATCCTCTCGCCGCTGCCGCTGCTTTAATTCAGGTCCGCTCTCGGGCCGCTCTTTACCCTCTCGCCGCTGCCGCTGCTTGAATTCAGGTCCGCTCTCGGGCCGCTCTTTATCCTCTCGCCGCTGCCGCTGCTTTAATTCAGCTCTGCTCTCGGGCCGCTCTTTATCCTCTCGCCGCTGCTTTAATTCAGGCCCACTCTCGGGCCGCTCTTTATCCTCTCACTGCTGCCGTTGTTTTCTACTATCTACAAGGCACGAGAGTGGATATGATAAGGGAATCAAGGGATATGGGGATAGTGCAGGAAAGTGGAGATGAGGTAGAAGATCAGCCATGATCTTATTGAATGGTGGAGCAGGCTCGAGGGGCCAAATAACCGACTCCTGCTCCTATTTCTTATATTCTTTTGTTCTAAGTCAGGAGTGTGATGGAATACTTTCCACTTGCCTGGATGAGTGCAGTTCCAACAACATTCAAGAAGCTCGACACCATCCAGGACAAAGCAGCCCGCTTGATTGGCACCCCATCCACCACCTTAAACATTCACTCCCTCCACCACCGGCGCACCGTGGCTGCAGTGTGCACCATCTACAAGATGCACTGCAGCAACTCGCCAAGGCTTCTTCGGCAGCACCTCCCAAACCCGTGACCTCTTCCACCTAGAAGGACAAGGGCAGCAGGAGCATGGGAACACCACCACCTCCAAGTTCCCCTCCAAGTCACACACCATTCTGACTTGGAAATATTTCAGCTGTTCCTTCATCGTCGCTGGGTCAAAATCCTGGAACTCCCTCCCTAACAGCACTGTGGGAGTACCTTCACCACACGGACTGCAGCGGTTCAAGAAGGTGGCTCACCACCACCTTCTCAAGGGCAATTAGGGATGGGCAATAAATGCTGGCCTTGCCAGCGACGCTTACATCCCGTGAACGAATAAAATGAAAAGGTAACCCACTCTCAGGTAGGCAGTTTGGTACGCCGGTGGTAGCCTAGTGGTTGTGGGACTGGACCAGCAGCTCTCACACGGGGAGTTTGAACCCCACCAGGGCAAGTTGTGAAATAAAATGTTCTACACCCCCTGATCAGCGTGATTGATCTTCCCTTTCCTGTCTCACAGGAGCCTTTGCCAGTGTCTCCAACATCTTCAGTTTCTGGACCGATCCCCATGCCCGCCTGCACCAGGAGGTGCCACGATCTTCAGTGTCGACACACTGCACGACGGAGGAGCCAGCCTCAGCATTGACCAGGCGGCACTGGTCAGACATAGATTGCCAGCTCCAACTCCTTCAGAAACAGTTAAACAGGTAACGATCCCGGTCTCCGCGCTTGACCCCAGAGCTTGCGCACAGAGCTGGGAAAATCACAATTGGAGTGGAACGCAAGCAGAGTGGAAGAATTTGGTGACAGTAGGAATTGGTGGAGAGGAGGAAGACAGTTTCTCGAGTCCAACTCAAAAGGAGGACTCTAAGTTAAGTATCTAGATATCTAATATATAGTTTCTTTGTGTTTAGTACCTGTGTGGTTCTTGTTAAACTTGACTAAATTTTTGTCTTTTTTCTGTTTTAAGTTAGGTCAGTGGGTTAAACTAAGAAGTTTAGTGAGTAATCTATGAAGTAAAGGGATGGCAGGGCAGCTCAGTCCCATGGAATGCAGCTCCTGTGCCTTGTGGAGACTCCAGGACGCTTCCCTTGTCCTGGACAACCACATGTGCAGGAAGTGTCGTCAGCTGGAGGAGCTGGAGCTCTGGGTTTCGGAGCTTGAGCAGCAGCTGGCATCACTGCGATGCATCCGTGAGGCTGAGAGTGGGGTATCGCAGGGGCCGGCCCTTGGACCCCAGCTATTCACAATATATATTAATGATCTGGATGAGGGAACTAGATGTAATATCTCCAAGTTTGCAGACGACACAAAGCTGGGTGGGCGTGTGTGCTGTGAGGAGGATGCCGAGAAACTCCAGTATGATTTGGACAGGTTGGGTGATTGGGCAGAAGCATGGCAGATGCAGTATAATGTGGATAAATGTGAGGTTATCCACTTTGGTGTCAAAAACAGGAAGGCAGATTATTATCTGAATGGCAATAGATTGGGAGAAGGGGAAGTGCAACGAGACCTGGGTGTCCTTGTGCACCAGTTGCTGAAGGTAAGCATGCAGGTGCAGCAGGCGGTTAAGAAGGCAAATGATATGTTGGCCTTCGTAGCGAGAGGGTTTGAGTACAGGAACAAGGATGTCTTGCTGCAGTTGTACAGGGCCTTGGTGAGACCACATCTGGAGTATTGTGTGCAGTTTTGGTCGCCTTATCTGAGGAAGGATGTTCTTGCCATGAAGGGAGTGCAGCGAAGATTCACCAGGCTGATACCTGGGATGGCAGGAATGACGTATGAGGAGAGATTGGGTCGATTGGGCTTGTACTCACTGGAGTTTAGAAGAATGAGAGGGGATCTCATAGAAACTTATAAAATTCTAACAGGACTAGACAGACTAGATGCAGGAAGGATGTTCCCGATGGTTGGGGAGTCCAGAACCAGCGGTCACAGTCTAAGGATAAGGGGTAAGCCATTTAGGACAGAGATGAGGAGGAATTTCTTCACCCAGAGAGTGGTGAACCTGTGGAATTCTCTGCCACAGAGGGCGGTGGAGGCCAATTCATTAAATATATTCAAGAAGGAGTTGGATATATTTCTTAAGGCTAAAGGGATCAAGGGATATGGGGAGAAAGCAGGGACAGGGTACTGAATTTGGATGATCAGCCATGATCTCATTGAATGGCGGAGCAGGCTCGAGGGGCCGAATGGCCTACTCCTGCTCCTATCTTCTATGTTTCTATGTTTCTATGAGAGCTTCGTGGATAGCACGTTTCAGGAAGTGGTCACCCTGCAGATAGAGTGTGCAGGCAGAAAGGGAATGGGTGACCACTAGACAAAAGAGGACAAGGCAGGTAGTGCAGGAGTCCCCTGAGTGCATCTCGCTCTCTAGCCGGTATTGTACTGAATACTGGTAGTTCCTCTGGGAAGTACGGCCAGAGCCAAGTCCATGGCACCATGGGTGGCTCAGCTGTACAAGGTGAGGAGGACGATCGGGAAAGCAATAGCGGTAGGGGATTCGATGGTTAGTGGAGCAGACAGGCGTTTCTGCAGCCGCAGCAGTGACTCCAGGATGGTACGTTGCCTCCCTGGTGCCAGGGTCAAGGATGTCACTGAGCGGCTGAAGAACATTCTAAGGGGGGAGGGTGAACAGCCAGAGGTCGTGGTCCATATCGGTACCTATGACATAGGTAGAAAGAGGGATGAGGTCCTGCAGGCAGATTTTAGGGAGCTAGGAAAGAGATTAAAAAGCAGGACCTCAAAGGTAGTAATCTCCGGATTACTCCCGGTGCCACGTGCTAGTGAGTATAGGAATAGGAGGATAGAGCAGATGAATGTGTGGCTGGAGAGATGGTGCAGGAGGGAGGGCTTTAGATTCCTGGGACATTGGGACTGGTTCTGGGGGAGGTGGGACCTGTACAAGCCGGACAGGTTGCACTTCAACAGAGCTGGGACCAATATCCTCACGGGGGGCAGTGGGGTTTGCTAGTGCTGTTGGGGAGGATTTAAACTATCTTGGCGGGGGGATGGGCACCTGAGCGTGGATTCAGAAGGGAGAGAAGCAAAGCTGGAAATGGAGGGCAGAAAATTATTAAGTGAAACAAAAAGAAAATACTGCGAATGCTGGAAATCTGAAATAAAAACAGAAAATGCTGGAAATACTCAGCAGGTCAGGCAGCATCTGTGAAGAGAGAAGCAGAGTTAACGTTTCAGGTCGATGACCTTTCGACAGAACTGGAAAAAAGCAGGAAATGGAACAGATTTTTAAGCAAGTGTAGGAGCCGGGAAAGGGGGAGGGGGTGAAAGAACAAAAGGGAAGGTCTGTGATAGGATAGAAGGCAGGAGAGGTTAGGAGACATTAAGAGATATTCAAGGCGAGAGGAGTTGGTAATGGGACAGGTTAAGAAACAAACCTGATATCATTGGGATTACAGAAACATGGCTCCAGGGTGACCAAGGCTGGGAACTCAACATGCAGGGGTATTCAATATTCAGGAAAGACAGGCAAAAAGGAAAAGGAGGTGGGGTAGCATTGCTGGTTAAAGATGAGATTAACACAATAGTAATGAAGGATATTAGCTCTGATGATGTGGAATCTGTATGGGTAGAGCTGAGCAATACCAAGGGGCAGAAAACATTAGTGGGAATTGTATAGACCTCCAAATAGTAATGCTGATGGAGACTGAAGTATTTGACTCAGAGACTAGGGTCCTGTATTTAAATAAAGGAAACTACGATGGTATGAGGCGCGAGTTGGGTAGGATGGATTGGGGAACGTTACTTAAATGGTTGACGGTGGATGGGCAATGGCAAACATTCAAAGACCGCAAGGATGAACTACAGAATTTGTTCATCCCTGTTTGGCATAAAAATAAAACAAATAAGGTGACTCAACCGTGGCTAACAAGGGAAATTAGGGATAGCATAAGATCCAAGGAGAGGACATATAAATTGGCCAGAAAAAGCAGCAAACCTGAGGATTGGGAGCAGTTTAGAATTCAGCAAAGGAGGACAACGGGATTAATTAAGAGGGGGAAAATAGAATATGAGAGTAAGATTGCAGGAAACATAAAAACTGACTGTAAAAGCTCCTATAGATATGTGAAGAGAAAAAGATTGGTGAAGTCAAGTGTAAGTCCATTGCAGTCAGAATCAGGGGAATTTATAATGGGGAACAAAGAAATGGCAGACCAATTAAATACATATTTTGGTTCTGTCTTCACAAAGGAGGACACAAATAACCTCCCAGAGATGTCGGGGAACATAGGGTCTAATGAGAGGGAGGAACTGAATGAAATCAGTATTTGTAGGGAAATGGTGTTAGGGAAATTGACGGGATTGAAGGCCGATAAATCCCCAGGGCCTGATAATCTACACCCTAGGGTACTTAAGGATGTGGCCCTAGAAATAGAAGATGCATTGCTGGTCATCTTCCAAAATTCTATAGACTCTGGAACAGTCCCCATGGATTGGAGGGTAGCTAATGTTACCCCACTATTCAAAAAAGGTGGTAGAGAGAAACGAGGAATTGTAGACCAGTAAGTCTGACATCAATAGTGGGGAAAATGCTAGAGTCCATTATAAAAGATGTAATAGCAGAGCACTTGGAAAACAGTGACAGGATCGGACAAAGTCAACATGGATTTACAAAAGGTAAATCGTGCTTGACTAATCTACTGGAATTTTTTGAGGATGTAACTGATAGAATAGATAAGGGAGAACCAGTGGATGTGGTGTATTTGGACTTTCAGAAGGCTTTCGATAAGGTCCCACATAAGAGATTAGCATGTAAAGTTAAAACACATGGGATTGGGGGGTAAGGTACTGATTTGGATAGAGAACTGGTTGGCAGACAGGAAGCAAAGAGTTGGAATAAACGTGTCTTTTTCCGAGTGGCAGGCAGTGACTAGTGGGGTACCGCAGGGATCGGTGCTAGGACCCCAGCTATTCACAATATATATAAATGATCTAGACGAGGGAACTAGATGTAATATCTCCAAGTTTGCAGATGACACAAAGCTGGGTGGGCGTGTGTGCTGTGAGGAGGATGCTGAGAAACTCCAGTATGATTTGGACAGGTTGGGTGATTGGGCAGATGCATGGCAGATGCAGTATAATGTGGATAAATGCGAGGTTGTCCACTTTGGTGGCAAAAACAGGAAGGCAGATTATTATCTGAACGGCATTAGATTGGGAGAAGGGGAAGTGCAACGAGACCTGGGTGTCCTTGTACACCAGTCGCTGAAGGTAAGCATGCAGGTGCAGCAGGCGGTTAAGAAGGCAAATGGCATGTTGGCCTTCATAGCGAGAGGATTCGAGTACAGGATTAAGGATGTCTTGCTGCAGTTGTACAGGGCCTTGGTGAGACCACACCTTGAGTATTGTGTGCAGTTTTGGTCACCTTATCTGAGGAAGGATGTTCTTACCATGGAGGGAATGCAGCGAAGATTCACTAGACTGATAACTGGGATGGCAGGAATGACGTATGAGGAGAGATTGGGTCGATTGGGCTTATATTCACTGGAGTTTAGAAGAATGAGAGGGGATCTGATTGAAACTTATAAAATTCTAACAGGACTAGACAGACTAGATGCTGGAAGGATGTTCCCGATGGTCGGGGAGTCCAGAACCAGGGGTCACCGTCTAAGGATAAGGGGTAAGCCATTTAGGACAGTGATGAGGAGGAATTTCTTCACCCAGAGAGTGGTGAACCTGTGGGCTTCTCTACCACACAGGGCAGTTGAGGCCCATTCATTAAATATATTCAAAAAGAGTTGGATATATTTCTTGAGGCTAAAGGGATCAAGGGATATGGGGAGAAGGCAGGGACAGGGTACTGAATTTGGATGATCAGCCATGATCTCATTAAATGGCGGAGCAGGCTCGAGGGGCCGAATGGCCTACTGCTGCTCCTATCTTCTATGTTTCTTAAGGATGGCTCTAGATGGGGTGTGAATTGCGCTGGCGGAATGAAAGACAGCTGCCAAGTGGGAGAGAAGAAAAAAAAACACAAAAAAAAGTAAGTGTGGAAAAAAAATTATATATAAAGGACAGGGGTCGAGGTTATGGCCTGAAATTGTTGAACTCTATGTTGAGTCCGGAAGGCTGTAAAGTGCCTAATCGGAAGATGAGGTGCTGTTCCTCGAGTTTACACTGAGCTACATTGGAACAGTGCAAGAGGCCGAGGACGGTGAGGTCCGAGTGGGAATGGAGTGGAGAATTAAAGTGACAGGTGACCGGAAGCTCAGGGTCGCCCTTACGGACTGAACGGAGGTGTTCCGGAAAGCGGTCAC
Source organism: Somniosus microcephalus (assembly GCF_052327205.1). NCBI lineage: Eukaryota > Metazoa > Chordata > Chondrichthyes > Squaliformes > Somniosidae > Somniosus > Somniosus microcephalus. The sequence goes on from NC_140993.1 coordinate 4,080,310, forward strand.
CCAATCTGCGTTTGGTCTCCCCAATGTAGAGGAGACCACATCGTGAGCAGCGAATACAGTATACTAGATTGCAAGAAGTACAAGTAAATCGCTGCTTCACCTGGAAGGGGTGTTTGGGGCCCTGGACAGTGGGAAGGGGGGAGGTATAAGGGCAGGTGTTACATCTCCTCTGCTTGCACGGGAAGTGCCAGGCGAAGGGGAAGGGGTGCTGGGGGTGATAGAGGAGTGGACTAGGGTGTCTCGGAGGGAGCAGTCCCTACGGAATGCTGAAAGGGGAGGGGAGGGGAAGATGCGTTTGGTGGTGGGATCACGCTGGAGGTGGTGGAAATGGCGGAGGATGATCTGTTGAATGTAGAGGCTGATGGGGTGAAAGGTGAGGACAAGGGGAACTCTATCATGGTTCCGGGAGGGAGGGGCGGGGGTGAGGGCAGAAGTGCGGGAGATAGAACGGACACGGTCAAGGGCCGTGTCCACCACAGTAGAGGGGAATCCTCGGTAGAGGAAAAAGAAAGACATGTCGGAAGCACTGGTGTGGAAGGTGACATCGTCGGAGCAGATGCGGCGGAGACGGAGAAACTGGGAGAATGGAATAGAGTCCTTACAGGAGGCGGGGTGGGAGGAAGTGTAGTCCAGGTAGCTGTGGGAGTCAGTGAGCTTGTAGTGAATATTTGTCAATAACCTATCCCTAGAGATGGAGACAGTGAAGTCGAGGAAGGGAAGGGAAGAGTCGGAGATGGACCATGTGAAGGTGAGGGAAGGGTGGAAATTGGAAGCAACGTGAATGAAATTGTCTAGTTCAGGGCGAGAGCAGGAAACGGCACCGATACAGTCATCAATGTACCGGAAAAAGAGGTGAGGGAGGGGACCCGAGTAGGACTGGAACAAAGAGTGTTCCACATATCCCACGAAAAGGCAGGCATAGCTAGGACCCATGCGGGTTCCCATAGCAACACCTTTAATTTGGAGGAAATGAGTGGAGTCAAAGGAGAAGTTGTTCAATGTGAGAACAAGTTCAGCCAGGCGGAGGAGGGTGGTGGTGGATGGGGACTGGTTGGGCCTCTGTTCAAGGAAGAAGCGGAGTGCCCTCAGGCCATCCTGGTGGGGGGTGGAGGTGTAGAGGGATTGGACGTCCATGGTGACAAGGAGGCGGTTGGGGCCGGGAAACCGGAAACTGTTAAATTAGTGAGTGAGTTTGGAAGGCAGAGGAAACAAAGGCTTGAAAATAGACACAAGGGAGTTTGTCAGTGCTAAATGGGATACACTTCAATGCAAGGCGCCTAGGGAATAAGGCAGATGAGCTGAGGGCACAGATAGACACGTGGCAGTATGATATTATAGCTATTACTGAGACATGGTTGAAAGAGAAGGCAGGAATGGCAGCTCAACATTCCTGTTACAGGGTTTTGAGATTAAAGACAGGATAAAAAAGGAGGGGGGTCGCAATATTGGTTAAAGAAACAATTACAGCTGTGAGGAGGAATGGTATCTTAGAAGGATCATCAAAGGAGGCCATATGGGTTAAACTGAAGAACAACAAAGGGACAATGACACTGCTGGGAGTGTACTGCAGACCGCCAAACAGTCCAAGGCAGCTAGAAGAACAAATATGTAGGCACATTTCTGAGAAATGCAAAAACAATAGAGCAGCAATCGTCAGGGATTTCAACTACCCTAACATTAACTGGGATAAAATCAGTGCATAAGGTATAGAGGGAGCAGAATTCATAAAATGCACTCAGGAGAACTTTTTTAGCCAGTACGTAGCAAGCCTGACAATAGTTCTGGACTTAGTTTTAGGGAATGAAGCTGGGCAGGTGGAAGAGGTATCAGTGGGAGAGCATGTTGGTGGTAATAATCATAATTCAGTTAGATTTAGCGTAGTTATGGAAAAGGACAGAGATAGACCAGGAGTAAAAGTTCGCAATTGGGGAAAAGCTAATTTTACTAAACTGAGAGAGAGGTGATTTAGCCAAAGTGGACTGGAGACAGAAACTTGAAGGTAAATCAGTGTCAGAGCAGTGGGAGGCATTCAAGGAGGAGATAGCGAGGGTTCAGAGCAAGTATGTTCCCTTAAAGAAAAAGGGTGGGACTAACAAACCTAGAGCTCCCTGGATGTCAAAGGGCACACGGGGTAGGATAAGGCAAAAAAGGGAAGCTTATGACAGATACTGAGGGCTCAATACTGCAGAAACCCTAGAGGAGTATAGAAAGTGCAGGGGTGAAATTAAAAAGGAAATTAAGAAAGCAAAGAGAGGGCATGGAAAAATATTGGCAAGTAAAATCAAGGAAAACCCAAAGATGTTTTATATAAATATATAAAGAGTAAGAGGATAATTAAAGAAAGAGTCGGGCCTATTAGGGACCATAATGGTTACCTGTGTGTGGAGGTGGAAGACATGGGTAGGGTTCTTAATGAATACTTTGCATCTGTTTTCACACAAGAGAGGGACGATGCAGAAATTGCAATCAGGGAGGAGGGGTGTGAAATATTAGATGAAATAAACATAGTGGGAGAGGAAGTATTAAGGGGTTTAGCATCTTTGAAAGTGGATAAATCGCCAGGCCCGGATGAAATGTATCCCAGACTGTTAAGAGAATTAAGAGAGGAAATAGCAGAGGCTCTGACCATCATTTTCCAATCCTCTCTGGCTACAGGTGTGGTGCTGGAGGACTGCTAATGTGGTACCGTTGTTCAAAAAGGGAGAAAGGGATAGACCGAGTAATTACAGGCCAGTCAGCCTAACCTCGGTGGTGGGAAAATTATTGGAAAAAATTCAGTGGGACAGGATAAATCTTCATTTAGGAAGACACAGATTAATCAGGGACAGTCAGCATGGATTTGTTAAGGGGAGGTCGTGTCTGATTAACTTGATTGAATTTTTTGAGGAGGTAAGAAGGAGGGTCGATGAGGGTAGTGTGTTTGATGTAGTCTATATGGATTTTAGCAAGGCTTTTGATGAGGTCCCACATGGCAGACTGGTCATGAAAGTAAAAGCCCATGGGATCCAAGGCAAAGTGTCAAGTTGGATCCAAAACTGGCTCAGAGGCAGGAAACAAAGGGTAATGGTCGAAGGGTGTTTTTGTGACTGGAAGGCTGTTTCCAGTGGGGTTCTGCAGGGCTCAGTACTGGGTCCCTTGCTTTTTGTGGTATATATCAATGATCTAGACTTGATTGTAGGAAGTATGATTAAGAAGTTTGCAGATGATGCAAAAGTTGGCTGTGTGGTTGATAATGAAGAAGAAAGCTGTAGACTGCAGGAAGATATCAATGGACTGGTCAGGTGTTCAGAACAGTGGCAAATGGAATTCAATCCGGAGAAGTGTGAGGTAATGCATTTGGGGAGGGCTAACAAGGAAAGGGAATACACATTAAATGGTAGGACACTGAGAAGTGCAGAGGAACAAAGGGACCTTGGAGTGCATGTCCACAGATCCCTGAAGGTAGCAGGACAGGTAGATAAGGTGGTTAAGAAGGCACACGGGATACTTGCCTTTATTAGACGAGGCATAGAATATAAGAGCAGGGAGGTTATGCTGGAACTGTATAAAACACTAGTTGGGCCTCAGCTAGAATACTGCGTGCAGTTCTGGTCTCCACATTACAGGAAGGATGTGATTGCTCTAGAGAGGGTGCAGAGGAGATTTACGAGGATGTTGCCTGGTCTGGGGAATTTTAGCTATAAGGAAAGATTGGATAGGCTGGGGTTGTTATCTGTGGAACAGAGGAGGCTGAGGGGAGACCTTATTGAGGTGTATAAAATTATGAGGGGCCTAGATAGAGTGGATAGGAAGGACCTATTTCCCTTAGCAGAGAGGTCAAAAACCAGAGGGCACAGATTTAAAATAATTGGTCGGAGGTTTAGAGGGGATTTGAGGAGAAATGTTTTCACCCAGAGGGTGGTGGGAGTCTGGATCTCACTGCCTGAAAGGGTGGTCGAGACAGAGACCCTCATCACATTTAAAAAGTACTTGGATATGCTCTTGAAGTGCCGTAACCTACAAGGCTACGGACCAAGAGCTGGAAAGTGGGATTAGGCTGGAGAGCTCTTTGTCGGCCGGCACGGACACGATGGGCCGAATGGCCTCCTTCTGTGCTGTAAATTTCTATGATTGAACCCGGTCTCTGTGATTGACTGCGGACGCTTTGATTTGCTGCTGTGTGGATTCCCATATTCCTGACGCATTTGCTCCTATTTTTAGGGTGGAATCCAGAATGACGAGCGACATGAATACCATTCTGCAGCTGTTACAGAGGCAGCTGGTGCTGATCCCACCAGCCTACAGCACAGTGTCGTCTCCCTCGCCACCCAGCCACACTGACCAGGAGAGCACGGCATCCTTCGCCATGGCATCGGCAACTGTTGGTCCACTCTCTCAGGTAGGTCGCTCTCTCAGGCGGGTCGCTCTCTCAGGCGGGTCCCTCTCTCGGGCGGGTCGCTCTCTCGCTCTCTCGGGCGGGTCGCTCTCTTGGGCGGGTCGCTCTCTCGGGCGGGACGCTCTCTCGGGCGGGTCGCTCTCTCGGGCGGGTCGCTCTCTCACTCTCTCGGGCGGGACGCTCTCTCGGGCGGGACGCTCTCTCGGGCGGGTCGCTCTCTCGGGCGGGTCGCTCTCTCGCTCTCTCGGGCGGGACGCTCTCTCGGGCGGGTCCCTCTCTCGGGCGGGACGCTCTCTCGGGCGGGTCGCTCTCTCGGGCGGGTCGCTCTCTCGCTCTCTCGGGCGGGACGCTCTCTCGGGCGGGTCCCTCTCTCGGGCGGGACGCTCTCTCGGGCGGGTCGCTCTCTCGGGCGGGACGCTCTCTCGGGCGGGTCACTCTCTCGCTCTCTCGGGCAGGTCGCTCTCTCGGGCGGGTCGCTCTCTCGCTCTCTCGGGCGGGTCGCTCTCTCGGGCGGGTCGCTCTCTCGGGCGGGTCCCTCTCTCGGGCGGGTCCCTCTCTCGGGCGGGTCGCTCTCTCGGGCGGGACGCTCTCTCGGGCGGGTCGCTCTCTCACTCTCTCGGGCGGGTCGCTCTCTCGGGCGGGTCGCTCTCTCGGGCGGGACTCTCTCTCGGGCGGGTCGCTCTCTCGGGCGGGTCGCTCTCTCGGGCGGGTCGCTCTCTCGGGCGGGTCGCTCTCGGGCGGGTCGCTCTCTCGGGCGGGTCGCTCTCTCGGGCGGGTCGCTCTCTCGGGCGGGTCGCTCTCTCGGGCGGGTCGCTCTCTCGCTCTCTCGGGCGGGTCGCTCTCTCGGGCGGGACGTCTCGGGCGGGACGCTCTCTCGGGCGGGTCGCTCTCTCGGGCGGGTCGCTCTCTCGGGCGGGTCGCTCTCTCGGGCGGGTCCCTCTCTCGGGCGGGTCGCTCTCTCGGGCGGGACGCTCTCTCGGGCGGGTCGCTCTCTCGGGCGGGACGCTCTCTCGGGCGGGTCGCTCTCTCGGGCGGGACGCTCTCTCGGGCGGGACGCTCTCTCGGGCGGGTCGCTCTCTCGGGCGGGACGCTCTCTCGGGCGGGTCGCTCTCTCGGGCGGGTCGCTCTCTCGGGCGGGTCCCTCTCTCGGGCGGGTCGCTCTCTCGGGCGGGTCGCTCTCTCGGGCGGGTCCCTCTCCTCCCCCTAATTCCATACCAAATAATCTTCTCCAGTAATCAAACATTTTCTCTCTGTCTCTCTCCGTCTTTCGGATGAGACATTAAACCGAGGCCCCGTCTGCTCTCTCAGGTGGATGTAAAAGATCCTATGGCACTATTTCGAAGAAGAACAGGTGAGTTCTCCCCAGTGTCCTGGCCAATATTTATCCCTCAATCAACATAACAAAAAAACAGATGATCTGGTCTTTATCACATTGCTGTTTGTGGGAGCTTGCTGTGCGCAAATTGTCTGCCGTGTTTCCTACATTACAACAGTGACTACACTTCAAAAGTATTTCATTGGCTGTAACCGGTGGTCGTGAAAGGTGCTGGAGAAATGCACGTCTTTCTTTTCTCTATCTCTTTTTGTCTATTCCTTTCTTTCTCTCTCTCCCAGTCACTCTCTCTATCTTTTTCTCTATTCCTCTTGCTCTTTCTCTTTCCTCTCTCTCTCTCTTTCTCACCCTCACCCACTCCTCTTCATGTTTGTTCTCTATATTCCAGAACTCTGATTATCTCCAACCGGAAGTGGTCCAGCTGAAACTGTGCGATTCTCTGATTGGTGAAGTGGAGCTGGGGAGCGACATTTTGGGGTGTTACTCCGGGCCACGAGGGTCTCTGGGAGCCCCCTCACACAGGCCAGAAACAGTGAGCTTGGGCCGGGAGCGCCTGCACCCAGCACCACTGTATGATGCAGATCGACGCTTCTCTCTGCCGGAACAGCTGAGGGCCCCGCTCGACAATCCGAAGCCCCAGAGATATTCATCTGTTCCTGGCAGCTAATGGAAGGGTCCCTGCCTCTCACAGACAGGCCACTGCTCCTCCACTGGTCCTGTCAGATATGAAGGGGCAGGATGCTGAGCACCGACTCCGGGAGGTCAACAAGGATGTTCCTGAGAAAGAACTGTTCCAATTGGCTACTGGATGGAGAGGAAAGTCTAAAAGTCTAACACAGAACCCCTCTCCCCTCAATAACTGACCGCGACTCATCAAGTCCTTGTGTGATGACAGTTTGGTCCAAAGACTTTGCAGCCTGGGTCATCGGGACCTGCAGCTCCCACTTGGCTCCGCGGGACCCTTCTTTGTCTGAGCTACACCTTGTAAGGCCCATTCACATTTACTGTCCATTGTCATAAGCACCAATGATCTGAAGGCTTCTCCATGGGACTCAGCGAGAGTTAGCTGGACTAACGTGGATCGCAGAGTGTGGCAACCTGCTGCCTCAAATGGCACTGGCCAGTGACCGGCCGGAGTGTGGGACCAGACAGACTGTGGGAGTGAGGGATTGGCCGGAGAGTGGGACCAGACAGACTGTGGGAGTGAGGGATTGGCCGGAGAGTGGGAAACAGCCAGGCTCCACCTGGTGCAGCTACTCCCACTTCCAGGGCAGGCTCCTGCTGTAAACTAGGCCCAGTCTGGGTGATGGACTCTGATTATAGTCGCCTGCCCACGCTCCAAGGGCCTGTGGACATAGCTTGACAAAGACTGTGTTTGTGTAACAGGAGCGTGTCTGTATAAGAGCGGGATCCCACAGAGAGCACGTGTGTTTGAGACAATCCAGCAGACGACTGGTGTGACAGCATCCCATGATTGCAATAGATCACAGAGCACAAAATAAACAGGTGTTCAAACTGGCTTCTGACCTCTCGCAGTGTTAGCAGGGCCTGTGACACACTCGCTCACTGTTAGCGGGCCCTGTGACACACTCGCTCACTGTTAGCGGGGCCTGTGATACACTCGCTCACTGTTAGCGGGGCATGTGACACACTCGCTCACTGTTAGCGGGGCCTGTGACACACTTGCTCACTGTTAATGGGGCATGTGACACACTCGCTCACTGTTAATGGGGTCTGTGACACACTCGCTCACTGTTAATGGGGCGTGTGACACACTCGCTCACTGTTAGCGGGGCCTGTGACACACTCGCTCACTGTTAGCGGGGCCTGTGATACGCTCGCTCACTGTTAGCGGGGCCTGTGACACACTCACTCACTGTTAGCGGGCCCTGTGACACACTCGCTCACTGTTAGCGGGGCCTGTGATACACTCGCTCATTGTTAGCGGGGCCTGTGATACACTCGCTCACTGTTAGCGGGGCCTGTGATACACTCGCTCACTGTTAGCGGGGCCTGTGATACACTCGCTCACTGTTAGCGGGGCCTGTGATACACTCGCTCACTGTTAATGGGGCCTGTGACACACTCGCTCACTGTTAGCGGGGCCTGTGATACACTCGCTCACTGTTAATGGGGCGTGTGACACACTCGCTCCCTGTTAATGGGGCCTGTGACACACTTGCTCACTGTTAGCGGGGCCTGTGACACACTCGCTCACTGTTAGCGGGGCCTGTGACACACTCGCTCACTGTTAGCGGGGCCTGTGACACACTCGCTCACTGTTAGCGGGGCGTGTGACACACTCGCTCACTGTTAGCGGGGCCTGTGACACACTCACTCACTGTTAGCAGGGCATGTGACACACTCGCTCACTGTTACCGGGGCCTGTGACACACTCGCTCACTGTTAATGGGGCATGTGACACACTCGCTCACTGTTAATGGGGTCTGTGACACGCTCGCTCACTGTTAGCGGGGCATGTGACACACTCGCTCACTGTTAGCGGGGCCTGTGACACACTCGCTCACTGTTAGCGGGGCCTGTGACACACTCGCTCACTGTTAGCGGGGCATGTGACACACTCACTCACTGTTAGTGGGGCATGTGACACACTCGCTCACTGTTAATGGGGCATGTGACACACTTGCTCACTGTTAATGGGGCGTGTGACACACTTGCTCACTGTTAATGGGGCGTGTGACACACTCGCTCACTGTTAGCGGGCCCTGTGACACACTTGCTCACTGTTAGCGGGCCCTGTGACACACTCGCTCACTGTTAGCGGGGCCCGTGATACGCTCGCTCACTGTTTGCGGGGCCTGTGACACACTTGCTCACTGTTAGCGGGGCCTGTGACACACTCGCTCACTGTTAGCGGGGCCTGTGACACACTCGCTCACTGTTAATGGGGCGTGTGACACACTCACTCACTGTTAGCGGGGCATGTGACACACTCACTCACGGTTAGCGGGGCCTGTGACATACTCGCTCACTGTTAATGGGGCATGTGACACACTCGCTCACTGTTAATGGGGTCTGTGACACACTCGCTCACTGTTAATGGGGCGTGTGACACACTCGCTCACTGTTAGCGGGGCCTGTGACACACTCGCTCACTGTTAGCGGGGCCTGTGATACACTCGCTCACTGTTAGCAGGGCCTGTGACACACTCGCTCACTGTTAGCGGGCCCTGTGACACACTCGCTCACTGTTAGCGGGGCCTGTGATACACTCGCTCATTGTTAGCGGGGCCTGTGATACACTCGCTCACTGTTAGCGGGGCCTGTGATACACTCGCTCACTGTTAGCGGGGCCTGTGATACACTCGCTCACTGTTAGCAGGGCCTGTGACACACTCGCTCACTGTTAGCGGGGCCTGTGATACACTCGCTCACTGTTAATGGGGCCTGTGACACACTCGCTCACTGTTAGCGGGGCCTGTGATACACTCGCTCACTGTTAATGGGGCGTGTGACACACTCGCTCACTGTTAATGGGGCCTGTGACACACTTGCTCACTGTGAGCGGGGCCTGTGACACACTCGCTCACTGTTAGCGGGGCCTGTGACACACTCGCTCACTGTTAGCGGGGCGTGTGACACACTCGCTCACTGTTAGCGGGGCCTGTGACACACTCACTCACTGTTAGCAGGGCCTGTGAGACACTCGCTCACTGTTACCGGGGCCTGTGACACACTCGCTCACTGTTAATGGACCCTGTGACACACTCGCTCACTGTTAGCGGGGCATGTGACACACTCGCTCACTGTTAATGGGGCATGTGACACACTTGCTCACTGTTAATGGGGCGTGTGACACACTCGCTCACTGTTAATGGGGCGTGTGACACACTTGCTCACTGTTAATGGGGCGTGTGACACACTCGCTCACTGTTAGCGGGCCCTGTGACACACTCGCTCACTGTTAGCAGGGCCTGCGACACACTCGCTCACTGTTGGTGGGGTGTGTGACACACTCGCTCACTGTTGGTGGGGCGTGTGACACACTCGCTCACTGTTGGTGGGACGTGTGACACACTCGCTCACTGTTAGCGGGGCCTGTGACACACTCGCTCACTGTTAGTGGGGCGTGTGACACACTCGCTCACTGTTAGTGGGACATGTGACACACTCGCTCACTGTTAGCGGGGCCTGTGACACACTCACTGTTGGTGGGGCGTGTGACACACTCACTCACTGTTCGCGGGGCCTGTGACACACTCGCTCACTGTTAGCGGGGCCTGTGATACACTCGCTCACTGTTAGCAGGGCCTGTGACACACTCGCTCACTTTTGGTGGGGCGTGTGACACACTCGCTCACTGTTAGTGGGGCATGTGACACACTCGCTCACTGTTAGTGGGGCCTGTGACACACTCGCCCACTGTTAGCTGGGCGTGTGACACACTCGCTCACTGTTAGCAGGACGTGTGACACACTCGCTCACTGTTAGTGGGGCGTGTGACACACTCGCTCACTGTTAGTGGGGCATGTGACACATTTGCTCACTGTTAGTGGGGCATGTGACACACACGCTCACTGTTAGCAAGGCCTGTGACACACTCGCCCACTGTTAGTGGGGCATGTGACACACACGCTCACTGTTAATGGGGCCTGTGAAACACTTGCTCACTGTTAGGGGGCGTGTGACACATTCGTTCACTGTTAGCAGGGCCTGTGACATACTCACTCACTGTTAGCGGGGCGTGTGACACACTTGTTCACTGTTAGTGGGGCGTGTGACACACTCGCTCACTGTTAGCGGGGCGTGTGACACACTTGTTCACTGTTAGCGGGGCCTGTGACACACTCGCTCACTGTTAGCGGGGTGTGTGACACACTCGCCCACTGTTAGCGGCTCATGTGACACACTCGCTCACTGTTAGCGCGTGTGACACACTCTCTCACCGTTAGCGGGGCGTGTGACACACTCGCTCACTGTTAGCAGGGCCTGTGACACACTCGCCCACTGTTAGAACATGAGAAATAGTAGCAGGAGCAGACCATTCGGCCCCTCGTGCCTGCTCTGCCATTTAATGAGATCATGGCTGATCCAATTTTGGCGTCAACTCCACTGTCCTGCCAGTGGGGCCTGTGACACACTCGCAGTGAACCTACGCGTCAGCCAGTGGCTGCGTTGGTAGCTCCCTCACCACTAAATCAGAAAGTTGTTGGTTCAAGTCACACTCCAGGGACTCGAGCACAAAAGTCTAGGCGGACACTCCAGTGCAGTACAGCGGGAGTGCCGCGCTGTCAGACGGGCAGTACTGAGGGAGTGCTGCACTGTCAAAGGGGCAGTACTGAGGGAGAGCTGCACTGTCGGAGGGTCAGTACTGAGGGAGTGCTGCATTGTCGGAGGGGCAGTACTGAGGGAGCGCCGCACTGTCGGAGGGTCAGTACTGAGGGAGTGTTGCACTGTCAAAGGGGCAGTACTGAGGGAGAGCTGCACTTTCGGAGGGTCAGTACTGAGGGAGCGCCGCACTGTCGGAGGGGCAGTACTGAGGGAGCGCCGCACTGTTGGAGGGGCAGTACTGAGGGAGCGCGCACTGACGGAAATGCAGTACTGAGGGAGCGCCGCACTGTCGGAGGGTCAGTACTGAGGGAGTGCTGCACTGTCAAAGGGGCAGTACTGAGGGAGAGCTGCACTGTCGGAGTGTCAGTACTGAGGGAGTGCTGCACTGTCGGAGGGGCAGTACTGAGGGAGCACCGCACTGTCAGAGGGGCAGTACTGAGGGAGCACCGCACTGTCAGAGGGGCAGTACTGAGGGAGCGCCGCACTATCAGAGGGGCAGTACTGAGGGAATGCCGCACTGTCGGCGGGGCAGTACTGAGGGAGTGCCGCACTGTCAGAGGGGCAGTACTGAGGGCGCACCGCACTGTCGGAGGTGTAGTTCTGAGGGAGCGCCGCACTGTCAGAGGGGCAGTACTGAGGGAGCGCCGCACTGTCAGAGGGGCAGTACTGAGGGCGCACCGCACTGTCGGAGGGGCACTACTGAGGGAGAGCAGCACTGTCGGAGGGGCAGTACTGAGGGAGTGCTGCACTGTGGGAGGGGCAGTACTGAGGGAGCGCTGCACTGTGGGAGGGGCAGTACTGAGGGAGCGCTGCACTGTCGGAGGGGCAGTACTGAGGGAGAGCTGCACTGTGGGAGGGGCAGTACTGAGGGAGCGCCGCACTGTCGGAGGGGCAGTACTGAGGGAGCGCCGCACTGTCGGAGGGGCAGTACTGAGGGAGCGCTGCACTGTCTGAGAGGCAGTACTGAGGGAGCGCTGCACTGTCGGAGGGGCAGTACTGAGGGAGCGCTGCACTGTCGGAGGGGCAGTACTGAGGGCGCACCGCACTGTCGGAGCTGGCCGCACTGTCAGAGGGGCAGTACTGAGGGAGCGCTGCACTGTCAGAGGGGCAGTACTGAGGGAGCGCCGCACTATCAGAGGGGCAGTACTGAGGGAATGCCGCACTGTCGGCGGGGCAGTACTGAGGGAGTGCCGCACTGTCGGAGGTGTAGTTCTGAGGGAGCGCCGCACTGTCAGAGGGGCAGTACTAAGGGAGCGCCGCACTGTCAGAGGGGCAGTACTGAGGGCGCACCGCACTGTCGGAGGGGCACTACTGAGGGAGAGCTGCACTGTGGGAGGGGCAGTACTGAGGGAGCGCCGCACTGTCGGAGGGGCAGTACTGAGGGAGCGCCGCACTGTCGGAGGGGCAGTACTGAGGGAGCGCTGCACTGTCTGAGAGGCAGTACTGAGGGAGCGCTGCACTGTCGGAGGGGCAGTACTGAGGGAGCGCTGCACTGTCGGAGGGGCAGGACTGAGGGAGAGCTGCAATGTCGGAGGGGTAGTACTGAGGGAGAGCTGCACTGTCGTAGGGGCAGTACTGAGAGAGCGCTGCACTGTCGGAGGGGCATTACTGAGGGAGCACCGCACTGTGGGAGGGGCAGTACTGAGGGAGCGCGGCACTGTCGGAGGGGCAGTACTGAGGGAGCGCCGCACTTTCGGAGGGGCAGTACTGAGGGCGCACCGCACTGTCGGAGGTGTAGTACTGAGGGAGTGCCGCAATGTCAGAGGGGCAGTACTGAAGGACCGGCACTGTCGGAGGGGCAGTACTCAGGGAGAGCTGCACTGTCGGAGGGGCAGTACTGAGGGAGCGCTGCACTGTCGGAGGGGCAGTACTGAAGGACCGGCACTGTTGGAGGGGCAGTACTCAGGGAGCGCTGCACTGTCGGAGGGGCAGTACTGAGGGAGCGCCGAACTGTCGGAGGGGCAGTATTGAGGGAGCGCTGCACTGTCTGAGGGGCAGTACTGAGGGAGCGCTGCACTGTCGGAGGGGCAGTACTGAGGGAGAGCTGCACTGTGGGAGGGGCAGTACTGAGCGAGTGCCGCACTGTCGGAGGATCAGTACTGAGGGAGCGCCGCACTGTGGGAGGGGCAGTACTGAGGGAGCGCCACACTGTGGGAGGGGCAGTACTGAGGGAGCGCTGCACTGTGGGAGGGGCAGTACTGAGGGAGCGCTGCACTGTGGGAGGGGCAGTACTGAGGGAGCGCCGCACTGTCGGAGGGGCAGTACTGAGGGAGCGCAGCACAGTCTGAGGGGCAGTACTGAGGGAGCGCCGCACTGTGGGAGGAGCAGTACTGAGGGAGCGCTGCACTGTCAGAGGGGCAGTACTGAGGGAGCGCCGCACTGTCGGAGGGGCAGTACTGAGGGAGAGCTGCACAGTGGGAGGGGCAGTACTGAGGGAGCGCTGCACTGTCGGAGGGGCAGTACTGAGGGAGCGCCGCACTGTGGGAGGGGCAGTACAGAGGGAGCGCCGCACTGTCGGAGGGGCAGTACTGAGGGAGCCCCGCACTGTCGGAGGGGCATTACTGAGGGAGCGCCGCACTGTCGGACGGGCGGTACTGAGGGAGCGCCGCACTGTCGGAGGGGCGGTACTGAGGGAGCGCCGCACTGTCGGAGGGGCAGTACTGAGGGAGCGCTGCACTGTCAGGGGGGCAGTACTGAGGGAGCGCCGCACTGTCGGAGGGGCAGTACTGAGGGAGCGCCGCACTGTCGGAGGGGCAGTACTGAGGGAGCGCCGCACTGTCGGAGGGGCAGTACTGAGGGAGCGCCGCACTGTCAGAGGAGCAGTACTGAGGGAGCACCGCACTGTCGGAGGGGCAGTACTGAGGGAGCGCCGCACTGTCGGAGGGGCAGTACTGAGGGAGCGCCGCACTGTCGGAGGGGCAGTACTGAGGGAGCGCCGCACTGTCAGAGGAGCAGTACTGAGGGAGCACCGCACTGTCGGAGGGGCAGTACTGAGGGAGCGCCGCACTGTCGGAGGGGCAGTACTGAGGGAGCGCTGCACTGTCAGAGGGGCAGTACTGAGGGAGCGCCGCACTGTCGGAGGGGCAGTACTGAGGGAGCGCTGCACTGTTGGAGGGGCAGTACTGAGGGAGCGCTGCACTGTCGGAGGGGCAGTACTGAGGGAGCGCCGCACTGTCGGAGGGCCGGTACTGAGGGAGCGCTGCACTGTCAGAGGGGCAGTACTGAGGGAGCGCTGCACTATCGGAGGGGCAGTACTGAGGGAGCGCCGCACTGTCGGAGGGGCAGTACTGAGGGAGCGCCGCACTGTCGGAGGGGCAGTACTGAGGGAGCGCTGCACTGTCGGAGGGGCAGTACTGAGGGAGCGCTGCACTGTCTGATATGCCGTCTTTTGGATATCGAAGAAGAGCAGGGGAGTTCTCCCCGGTGTCCTGGGCCAGAATTTATTCCTCAAATCTACATCACTAAAACAGATTATCCTGTCATTATCACATTGCTGTTTGTGGGAGCTTGCTGTGCGCAAATTGGCTGCTGCGTTTCCTACATTACAACAGTGACTACATTTCCGAAGTACTTCATTGGCTGTAAAGTGCTTTGGGATGTCCGATGGTTGTGAAAGGCAGAATAGAAATGAAAGTCTGTCTTTTCCTTTTGCACTGACTGCTGCCGTCTGAAAGGAATATTGCAGAGCCCGTGTTATTGGGGGACTGAGACTCAATCGATGGCTCCGGATATTCTCAAAGCGTTGCCCAACGGCCTTGAACTTCAATCAATAACAAGTTATTGACAGATTTCCACTGCTGTCTAATATTGTGTGATGTCAAAGAGAGGGAAGCTGAGAGAGTTTTAGGAAAATTTTACTGACATTACGTTCATGGAATGCAAATTACAAATGTTTTTAAAGCCATTGGAGGGTGATGTGACTTGGCGCGATAGCGAATCGGAATCCTGCTTTACACACAGCTCATTGGTCAATGGAAATGGGGCGGGGTGGGAGGAGGCTCGAGTGGAGCATAAACACCGGCACGGACACTTTGGGCCGAATGGCCTGTCTTCGTGTTATAAATACTATGTACAGTAATGCTATGAATGTATGTAATGTGATACTGTCGTCCATCTTACACTATCACGCTAAGTCGAAACTACCTGTGGGCATCAGTAAGTCCTGACTCCTGACCTTATCACTCCCTGTGTCCTCAAACCTATCCCTGATCAGCACCATTCTCACCCTCTCTTACTGCCCCGCCGCTTCCTCAACCCTCCCTGCACACCAGCTCCTGAGAAAGCAAACTCCTCGCACCATCCAACTACCCCTGTCTGACGTTACCTGGGCACTCTGCCAGACTCCCCTCACCATCCAACTACCCCTGTCTGACGTTACCTGGGCACTCTGCCAGACTCCTCTCACCATCCAACTACCCCTGTCTGACGTTACCTGGGCACTCTGCCAGACTCCTCTCACCATCCAACTACCCCTGTCTGACGTTACCTGGGCACTCTGCCAGACTCCTCTCACCATCCAACTACCCCTGTCTGACGTTACCTGGGCACTCTGCCAGACTCCTCTCACCATCCAACTACCCCTGTCTGACGTTACCTGGGCACTCTGCCAGACTCCCCTCACCATCCAACTACCCCTGTCTGACGTTACCTGGGCACTCTGCCAGACTCCTCTCACCATCCAACTACCCCTGTCTGACGTTACCTGGGCACTCTGCCAGACTCTGCTCACCATCCAACTACCCCTGTCTGACGTTACCTGGGCACTCTGCCAGACTCCCCTCACCATCCAACTACCCCTGTCTGACGTTACCTGGGCACTCTGCCAGACTCCTCTCACCATCCAACTACCCCTGTCTGACGTTACCTGGGCACTCTGCCAGACTCCCCTCACCATCCAACTACCCCCGTCTGACGTTACCTGGGCACTCTGCCAGACTCTGCTCACCATCCAACTACCCCTGTCTGACGTTACCTGGGCACTCTGCCAGACTCTGCTCACCATCCAACTACCCCTGTCTGACGTTACCTGGGCACTCTGCCAGACTCCTCTCACCATCCAACTACCCCTGTCTGACGTTACCTGGGCACTCTGCCAGACTCCCCTCACCATCCAACTACACCTGTCTGACGTTACCTGGGCACTCTGCCAGACTCCTCTCACCATCCAACTACCCCTGTCTGACGTTACCTGGGCACTCTGCCAGACTCTGCTCACCATCCAACTGCCCCTGTCTGACGTTACCTGGGCACTCTGCCAGACTCTGCTCACCATCCAACTACCCCTGTCTGACGTTACCTGGGCACTCTGCCAGACTCTGCTCACCATCCAACTACCCCTGTCTGACGTTACCTGGGCACTCTGCCAGACTCCTCTCACCATCCAACTACCCCTGTCTGACGTTACCTGGGCACTCTGCCAGACTCCTCGCACCATCCAACTACCCCTGTCTGACGTTACCTGGGCACTCTGCCAGACTCCCCTCACCATCCAACTACCCTGTCTGACGTTACCTGGGCACTCTGCCACACTCCCCTCACAATCCAACTACCCCTGTCTGACGTTACCTGGGCACTCTGCCAGACTCTGCTCACCATCCAACTACCCCTGTCTGACGTTACCTGGGCACTCTGCCAGACTCCTCGCATCATCCAACTACCCTGTCTGACGTTACCTGGGCACTCTGCCAGACTCCTCTCACCATCCAACTACCCCTGTCTGACGTTACCTGGGCACTCTGCCAGACTCCGCTCACCATCCAACTACCCCTGTCTGACGTTACCTGGGCACTCTGCCAGACTCCCCTCACCATCCAACTACCCTGTCTGACGTTACCTGGGCACTCTGCCAGACTCCTCTCACCATCCAACTACCCCTGTCTGACGTTACCTGGGCACTCTGCCAGACTCTGCTCACCATCCAACTACCCCTGTCTGACGTTACCTGGGCACTCTGCCAGACTCTGCTCACCATCCAACTACCCTGTCTGACGTTACCTGGGCACTCTGCCAGACTCCTCTCACCATCCAACTACCCCTGTCTGACGTTACCTGGGCACTCTGCCAGACTCTGCTCACCATCCAACTACCCTGTCTGACGTTACCTGGGCACTCTGCCAGACTCCTCGCACCATCCAACTACCCCTGTCTGACGTTACCTGGGCACTCTGCCAGACTCCCCTCACCATCCAACTACCCCTGTCTGACGTTACCTGGGCACTCTGCCAGACTCCTCTCACCATCCAACTACCCCTGTCTGACGTTACCTGGGCACTCTGCCAGACTCTGCTCACCATCCAACTACCCTGTCTGACGTTACCTGGGCACTCTGCCAGACTCCTCGCACCATCCAACTACCCCTGTCTGACGTTACCTGGGCACTCTGCCAGACTCCTCTCACCATCCAACTACCCTGTCTGACGTTACCTGGGCACTCTGCCAGACTCCTCTCACCATCCAACTACCCTGTCTGACGTTACCTGGGCACTCTGCCAGACTCCCCTCACCATCCAACTACCCCTGTCTGACGTTACCTGGGCACTCTGCCAGACTCCTCTCACCATCCAACTACCCTGTCTGACGTTACCTGGGCACTCTGCCAGACTCCTCTCACCATCCAACTACCCTGTCTGACGTTACCTGGGCACTCTGCCAGACTCCCCTCACCATCCAACTACCCTGTCTGACGTTACCTGGGCACTCTGCCAGACTCCTCTCACCATCCAACTACCCCTGTCTGACGTTACCTGGGCACTCTGCCAGACTCCCCTCACCATCCAACTACCCCTGTCTGACGTTACCTGGGCACTCTGCCAGACTCCCCTCACCATCCAACTACCCCTGTCTGACGTTACCTGGGCACTCTGCCAGACTCCCCTCACCATCCAACTACCCCTGTCTGACGTTACCTGGGCACTCTGCCAGACTCCTCTCACCATCCAACTACCCCTGTCTGACGTTACCTGGGCACTCTGCCAGACTCCCCTCACCATCCAACTACCCCTGTCTGACGTTACCTGGGCACTCTGCCAGACTCCTCTCACCATCCAACTACCCCTGTCTGACGTTACCTGGGCACCCTGCCAGACTCCCCTCACAATCCAACTACCCTGTCTGACGTTACCTGGGCACTCTGCCAGACTCCTCTCACCATCCAACTACCCCTGTCTGACGTTACCTGGGCACCCTGCCAGACTCCCCTCACAATCCAACTACCCCTGTCTGACGTTACCTGGGCACTCTGCCAGACTCCTCTCACCATCCAACTACCCCTGTCTGACGTTACCTGGGCACTCTGCCAGACTCCTCTCACCATCCAACTACCCCTGTCTGACGTTACCTGGGCACTCTGCCAGACTCCTCTCACCATCCAACTACCCCTGTCTGACGTTACCTGGGCACTCTGCCAGACTCCTCTCACCATCCAACTACCCTGTCTGACGTTACCTGGGCACTCTGCCAGACTCCTCTCACCATCCAACTACCCCTGTCTGACGTTACCTGGGCACTCTGCCACACTCCCCTCACAATCCAACTACCCCTGTCTGACGTTACCTGGGCACTCTGCCAGACTCCTCTCACCATCCAACTACCCCTGTCTGACGTTACCTGGGCACTCTGCCAGACTCCTCTCACCATCCAACTACCCCTGTCTGACGTTACCTGGGCACTCTGCCAGACTCCGCTCACCATCCAACTACCCCTGTCTGACGTTACCTGGGCACTCTGCCAGACTCCTCTCACCATCCAACTACCCTGTCTGACGTTACCTGGGCACTCTGCCAGACTCTGCTCACCATCCAACTACCCCTGTCTGACGTTACCTGGGCACTCTGCCAGACTCTGCTCACCATCCAACTACCCTGTCTGACGTTACCTGGGCACTCTGCCAGACTCCCCTCACCATCCAACTACCCCTGTCTGACGTTACCTGGGCACTCTGCCAGACTCCCCTCACCATCCAACTACCCCTGTCTGACGTTACCTGGGCACTCTGCCAGACTCCCCTCACCATCCAACTACCCCTGTCTGACGTTACCTGGGCACTCTGCCAGACTCTGCTCACCATCCAACTACCCCTGTCTGACGTTACCTGGGCACTCTGCCAGACTCCTCTCACCATCCAACTACCCCTTACCTGGGCACTCTGCCAGACTCTGCTCACCATCCAACTACCCCTGTCTGACGTTACCTGGGCACTCTGCCAGACTCCCCTCACCATCCAACTACCCCTGTCTGACGTTACCTGGGCACTCTGCCAGACTCCCCTCACCATCCAACTACCCCTGTCTGACGTTACCTGGGCACTCTGCCAGACTCCGCTCACCATCCAACTGCCCTGTCTGACGTTACCTGGGCACTCTGCCAGACTCTGCCATGTCCTTCAGTCTTCTCCTTCAACCTGCAGTCATCCACGGTATTGATTTAGAAATACACTGGGTAAAGTACAGTGGGGTAGAGTTTTCACTTTGGATCCAATCCGGAAATTGCGCCCAACATGCACTGGTTACATCACAGGTCATGTTTCCGCTAACATTTATTTGCATAATCACAAACATAAAACCTTCCAGAAACCAGGCCATCGGGCAGCGTAAGACAATGGAACCCTTTCCGTTTTCTTTTATTAAAACCTGTTCCTTGATGTATTTCACAGCGGTAACTTGTTGCAGTTTGATTAATGCAGCTGAAAATAGGTTCATCACAAAAATAACCTCTTTAGTAAGTGTCCGTTCCTCCACCTGTGTAACCTGAATTAAAATCACTGGCATTGTTGTACACTAGTCAGTTTCTCAGTAAATTAAATATTTTTTGATTGGAAAAAGCTTTTAAAATGTGTCTCTAGTGCGTGTAAGAGTGGAGGAGAAGCATTCGGGAAGGCGCCGAACACCTCGAGTCTCTTCGCCGGGAGCAAGCGGAAGCCAAGCGCAAACAGCGGAAGGAGCGCACGTCAACCCAAGCACCCCACCCACCCGCCCCTTCAACCACCGTCTGCCCCACCTGTGACAGAGACTGTAGGTCCCGCATTGGACTCATCAGTCACCTGAGAACTCATTGTTAGTGTGGAAGCAAGTCATCCTCGGTTCCGAGGGACTGCCTAAGAAGAAGAAGAGCAGGAGTAGGCCATTCGGCCCCTCGAGCCTGTTCTGCCATTCAATGAGATCATGGCTGATCATCCAAATTCAGTACCCTGTCCCTGCCTTCTCCCCATATCCCTTGATCCCTTTAGCCTTAAGAAATATATCTAACTCCTTCTTGAATATATTTAATGAATTGGCATCTACTGCCTTCTGTGGTAGAGAATTCCACAGGTTCACCACTCTCTGGGTGAAGAAATTCCTCCTCATCTCTGTCCTAAATAGCTTACCCCTTATCCTTAGACTGTGACCCCTGGTTCTGGACTCCCCTGTCATCGGGAACAGCCTTCCTGCATCTAGTCTGTCTAGTCCTGTTAGAATGTTATAAGTTTCAATGAGATCCTCTCTCATTCTTCTAAACTTTAGCGGATATAAGCCTAATCGACCCAATTTCTCCTCATACGTCATTCCTGCCATCCCAGATATCAGTCTGGTGAATCTTCGCTGCACTCTCTCCATGGCAAGAACATCCTTCCTCAGATAAGGTGACCAAAACTGCACACAGTACTCAAGATGTGGTCTCACCAAGGCCCTGTACAACTGCAGCAAGACATCCTTGTTCCTGTACTCAAACCCTCTTGCTACGAAGGCCAACATACCATTTGCCTTCTTAACCGCCTGTTACATCTGCATGCTTACCTTCAGCGACTGGTGCACAAGGACACCTAGGTCTCTTTGCACTTCCCCTTCTCCCAATCTACTGCCATTCAAATAATAATCTGCCTTCTTGTTTTTGACACCAAAGTGGATAATCTCGCATTTATCCACATTATACTGCATTTGCCATGCATCTGCCCAATCACCCAACCTGTCCAAATCATACTGGAGTTTCTCTACATCCTTCTCACAGAAAACACGCCCACCCAGCTTTGTCTCGTCTGCAAACTTGGAGATATTACATCTAGTTCCCTCATCTAGATCATTTATATATATTGTGAATAGCTGGGGTCTTAGCATCGATCCCTGTGGTGCCCCACTAGTCACTGCCAGCCACTCGGAAAAAGACCCGTTTATTCCAACTCTTTGCTTTCTGTCTGCCAACCAGTTCTCTATCCAAGACAGTACCTTACCCCCAATCCCGTGTGCTTTAACTTTGCACACTAATCTCTTATGCGGGACCTTATCGAAAGCCTTCTAAAAGTCCAAATACATCACATCCACTGGTTCTCCCTTACCTACTCTACCAGTTGCATCCTCAAAAAATTCCAGTAGATTAGTCAAGCATGATTTACCTTTTGTAAATCCATGTTGACTTTGTCCGATCCTGTCACTGTTTTCCAAGTGCTCTGCTATTACATCTTTTATAATGGACTCTAGCATTTTCCCCAGGCTTACCGGTCTATAATTCCCCGTTTTCTCTCTAACACCATTTTTAAATAGTGGGGTTACATTAGCTACCCTCCAATCCATGGGTACTGTTCCAGAGTCTATAGAATTTTGGAAGATGACCCGCAATGCATCTACTATTTCTAGGGCCACTTCCTTAAGTATCCTAGGATGTAGATTATCAGGCCCTGGGGATTTATCGGCCTTCAATCCCATCAATTTCCCTAACACCATTTCCCTACAAATACTGATTTCATTCAATTCCTCCCTCTCATTAGACCCTATCTTCCTCGACATCTCTGGGAGGTTATTTGTGTCCTCCTTTGTGAAGACAGAACCAAAGTATGTATTTAATTGGTCCGCCATTTCTTTGTTCCCCATTATAAATTCCCTGATTCTGACTGCAAGGGACCTACGCTTGACTTCACCAATCTTTTTCTCTTCACATATCTATAGAAGCTTTTACAGTCAGTTTTTATGTTCCCTGCAAGCTTACTCTCATATTCTATTTCCCCCCTCTTAATTAATCCCGTTGTCCTCCTTTGCTGAATCCTAAACTGCTCCCAATCCTCAGGTTTGCTGCTTTTTCTGGCCAATTTATATGTCCTCTCCTTGGATCTTATGCTATCCCTAATTTCCCTTGTTAGCCACGGTTGAGTTACCTTTTTTGTTTTTTCATACTCAGGACACACTCAGCCACCTGTACGCCCTGCAGTGCCTCCAGCTGCTCCTCGAGCTCAGAAGCCCTCAGCGTGAGTTCGAGCAGCTGGAGGCACTTCCTGCAAACATGGGCCTCCGGGACACATGAAGTGTCCTGAAGTTCCCACATGGCGCAGGAACTGCAGGCTATGGGTCGTAGCTGTCTCCATGCTAATTAGAAACTTAAAATAAGCTACTTAGATACAAGGTGATTTGCTGTTAACGAGTTCTAAACTCCACTGCTGTTTCTATCAAAGCGATCTAGCCAGAGACTAAATTACTCAAGCTTAACAAGAACCACTGAGATACTGAATACAAAGAACCTAAATATTAGGTACTTAACTTAGAGTCATCGGGTTCTGTTGCTCCACTCCTTCTTTTGAGTTGGATGTGAGAAACCGCCTTCCTCCTCTCCACCGAATTCATACCATCACCAAATTCCCAGCTTCCACTCTGTTTGCGATTCACTCCCATTGCGATTTACCCAGCTCTGTCTCCAAGCTTCGCTCAACAGCCCCGCCCAGATCACCCTCAACGCCCACATCTTCGAGGGGGGGTCCCAGGGGCACCATAAACATCACCAACCATACCCCAACATGTATAGAACCCCAGCATGAAGTGATCTCCCCCACATGAACCGAACCCCCACATAGAATCATAGAATGGTTACAGCACAGAAGGAGGCCATTCGGCCCATTGAGCCCATGCCAGCTCGCTGCAAGAACACTTCAGCTAGTCCCACTCCCCATATAAAAGCCCTTTCATACTCGCACCATCTGCCTGAGTGATGGAGCAGCCTCGGGATTCAGACTTTGCCCAGGAGACCCTCGGCCGGGGGGAGACCCCCAGGCGAGGGGGCGTTGGAGGTCTGTTAGGTGGTTGGGGGGATTATGGGATGCTGCTGGAAGATGTCATGATGACCCCATCAGTTGGGGACTCTGAGTTCTGTCGAAGTTTACTAATTGTCCACCTGTAACTCTCTGCCCGCAACTCTCCATCCTTCTCATCCTATCATTTTGACCACCTCAGTCTTCCCACCTCACTCTTCCCATCTCCCCTCTTCCACCTCGGGTCATCCGCCCAAGCCTGAAAATTTTCCAGGTCTTGTTGCATGCGGGCATGGACTGCTTCTTTACCTGAGGAGTTACGAATGGAACTGAACTCTGTGCAATCATCAGCAAACATCCCCATTTCTGACCTTATGATGGAGGGAAGGTCATTGATGAAGATGGTTGGGCCTAGGACACTGCCCTGAGGAACTCCTGCAGCGATGTCCTGGGGCTGTGATGATTGACCTTCAACCACCACAACCATCTTCCTTTGTGCTAGGTATGACTCCAGCCAGTGGTGTGTTTTCCCCCCAATTCCCATTGACTTCAGTTTTACTAGGACTCCTTGATGCCACACTCGGTCAAATGCTGCCTTGATGTCAAGGGCAGTCACTCTCACCTCACCTCTGGAATTCAGCTCCTTTGTCCATGTTTGGACCAAGGCTGTAATGAGATCTGGAGCCGAGTAGTCCTGACGGAACCCAAACTGAGCATCGGTGAGCAGGTTATTGGTCCGCTTTATTGACAGTGTAAGTGTGTGAGTCCCATAATTCCTGCAAGTAGCAGAGGGGTCAACAGCCAGGGGGCATAGATTTAAAGTCATTGGTGGAAGGTTTAGAGGGAATTTGAAGGGAAATGTCTCCACCCAGAGGGTGGTGGGGGTCTGGAACTCACTGCCTGAAAGGGTGGTAGAGGCAGGAACCCTCATCACTAAAAAGTACTTGGATGTGCGCTTGAAGTGCTGGAACCTACAAGGCTACGGACCAAGAGCTGGAAAGTGGGATTAGGCTGGAGAGCTCCTTGTTGACCGGCGTGGACACGATGGGCCGAATGGCCTCCTTCCGTGCTGTAAATTTCTATGATTCTATGAGTGCTGACAGTCTCTGGTTAGTGAGCGTGACCGTGTGCAGTTCTGAATTTTATTGAAAATTTCGTACAGAGATCATTGTTTCTTGTACCAGTTTCTAACACCCCCACATCGATGGTTCCTCATTTCAATCAGTCAGGAATTTTAAACCGGTTCATTTTCAAACTACAAGAACATAGGATGAGGGGCCCCTTTAACAGGAGGGAGGGCAGAGTGCCCCTTTAACCCCCCAGCCAGCTGGCCCAATCAGCCTCTGTTCTGCCCGGTGTATCCTTGATCCCCACAGAAGATGTCCCCAGTCCGATTGCTGGTCTCCAGGGAGGGAACAGAACTCAGGCAATAAGACAACGGGGGAGTTGAAACAGGTCTCTGAATCTCTGGGCTGGGGAGGCAGCTCATGATCACTAACCAGGGGGAGGGAAAGAATTCATGTAGGATGTCACGGCCCTGGAGAGGGTGCCGAGGAGATTTACTAGAATGGTTCCAGGGATGAGCGACTTCAGTTATGTGGAGAGACTGGAGAAGCTGGGATTGTTCTCCTTAAAGCAGAGAAGGCTAAGAGGAGATTTAATAGAGGTGTTCAAAATCATGAAGGGTTTAGACAGAGTAAATAAGGAGAAACTGTTTCCAGTGGCAGGAGGGTCGGTAACCAGAGGAGAATTTTTTAATGAGTGAGTTGTGATCTGGAATGCGCTGCCTGAAAGGGCGGTGGAAGCGGAGTCAATAATAACTTTCAAAAAGGAATTGGATAAATACTCGAAGGGGAAAAATTCACAGGGCTGTGGGGACAGAGCAGAGGGGAGTGGGACTAATTGGAGAGCTCGTTCAAAGAGCCGGCACAGGCACGATGGGCCGAATGGCCTCCTTCTGTGCCGTGTGATTCTATAATTTCCAGTCTCTCCGAGTCTGGGGCTGAGAATTCATCTCCTCGGGTGGTCTGGGGCAATCTGAGGTTCTATACTGGGTGTACTGGGTGTGGGTGACTAGTGTTGACCAGTTCTATACCAGGTGTGGGTGACTAGTGTTAACCAGTTCTATACCAGGTGTGGGTGACTAGTGTTGACCAGTTCTATACCAGGTGTGGGTGACTAGTGTTGACCAGTTCGATACCAGGTGTGGGTGACTAGTGTTGACCAGTTCTATACCAGGTGTGGGTGACTAGTGTTGACCAGTTCTATACCAGGTGTGGGTGACTACTGTTAACCAGTTCTATACCAGGTGTGGGTGACTAGTGTTGACCAGTTCTATACCAGGTGTGGGTGACGAGTGTTAACCAGTTCTATACCAGGTGTGGGTGACTAGTGTTAACCAGTTCTATACCGGGTGTGGGTGACTAGTGTTGACCAGTTCTATACCAGGTGTGGGTGACTAGTGTTAACCAGTTCTATACCAGGTGTGGGTGCCTAGTGTTGACCAGTTCTATACCAGGTGTGGGTGACTAGTGTTAACCAGTTCTATACCGGGTGTGGGTGACGAGTGTTAACCAGTTCTATACCGGGTGTGGGTGACTAGTGTTGAGCAGTTCTATACCGGGTGTGGGTGACTAGTGTTAACCAGTTCTATACCGGGTGTGGGTGACTAGTGTTGACCAGTTCTATACTGGGTGTGGGTGACTAGTGTTGACCAGTTCTATACCGGGTGTGGGTGACTAGTGTTGACCAGTTCTATACCGGGTGTGGGTGACTAGTGTTGACCAGTTCTATACCAGGTGTGGGTGACTAGTGTTGACCAGTTCTATACCGGGTGTGGGTGACTAGTGTTGACCAGTTCTATACCGGGTGTGGGTGACTAGTGTTAACCAGTTCTATACCGGGTGTGGGTGACTAGTGTTGACCAGTTCTATACCAGGTGTGGGTGACTAGTGTTGACCAGTTCTATACTGGGTGTGGGTGACGAGTGTTGACCAGTTCTATACCGGGTGTGAGTGACGAGTGTTGACCAGTTCTATACCGGGTGTGGGTGACGAGTGTTGACCAGTTCTATACCGGGTGTGAGTGACGAGTGTTAACCAGTTCTATACCGGGTGTGGGTGACTAGTGTTGACCAGTTCTATACCGGGTGTGAGTGACGAGTGTTAACCAGTTCTATACCGGGTGTGGGTGACTAGTGTTGACCAGTTCTATACCGGGTGTGAGTGACGAGTGTTAACCAGTTCTATACCGGGTGTGGGTGACTAGTGTTGACCAGTTCTATACTGGGTGTGGGTGACGAGTGTTGACCAGTTCTATACCGGGTGTGAGTGACGAGTGTTAACCAGTTCTATACCGGGTGTGGGTGACTAGTGTTGACCAGTTCTATACCGGGTGTGGGTGACTAGTGTTAACCAGTTCTATACCGGGTGTGGGTAACTAGCGTTGACCAGTTCTTTCCCGGGTGTGGGTGACTAGTGTTGACCAGTTCTATACCAGGTGTGGGTGACTAGTGTTGACCAGTTCTATACCAGGTGTGGGTGACTAGTGTTAACCAGTTCTATACCGGGTCTGGGTGACTAGTGTTGACCAGTTCTATACTGGGTGTGGGTGACGAGTGTTGACCAGTTCTATACCGGGTGTGGGTGACTAGTGTTGACCAGTTCTATACCAGGTGTGGGTGACTAGTGTTGACCAGTTCTATACCGGGTGTGGGTGACGAGTGTTGACCAGTTCTATACCGGGTGTGGGTGACGAGTGTTGACCAGTTCTATATCGGGTGTGGGTGACTAGTGTTGACCAGTTCAATACCGGGTGTGGGTGACTAGTGTTGACCAGTTCTATACCGGGTGTGGGTGACTAGTGTTAACCAGTTCTATACCGGGTGTGGGTGACGAGTGTTGACCAGTTCTATACCAGGTGTGGGTGACTAGTGTTGACCAGTTCTATACCGGGTGTGGGTGACTAGTGTTGACCAGTTCTATACCGGGTGTGGGTAACTAGTGTTGACCAGTTCTATACCGGGTGTGGGTGACCAGTGTTGACCAGTTCTATACCGGGTGTTGGTGACCAGTGTTGACCATTTCTATACCGGGTGTGGGTGACTAGTGTTGACCAGTTCTATACCGGGTGTGGGTGACCAGTGTTGACCAGTTCTATACCGGGTGTGGGTGACCAGTGTTGACCAGTTCTATACCGGGTGTGGGTGACTAGTGTTAACCAGTTCTATACCGGGTGTGGGTGACTAGTGTTGACCAGTTCTATACCGGGTGTGGGTGACTAGTGTTAACCAGTTCTATACCAGGTGTGGGTGACTAGTGTTGACCAGTTCTATACCGGGTGTGGGTGACTAGTGTTGACCAGTTCTATACCAGGTGTGGGTGACTAGTGTTGACCAGTTCTATACCAGGTGTGGGTGACTAGTGTTAACCAGTTCTATACCGGGTGTGGGTGACTAGTGTTGACCAGTTCTATACCAGGTGTGGGTGACTAGTGTTGACCAGTTCTATACCGGGTGTGGGTGACTAGTGTTGACCAGTTCTATACCAGGTGTGGGTGACTAGTGTTGACCAGTTCTATACCGGGTGTGGGTGACCAGTGTTGACCAGTTCTATACCGGGTGTGGGTGACGAGTGTTGACCAGTTCTATACCAGGTGTGGGTGACTAGTGTTAACCAGTTCTATACCGGGTGTGGGTGACTAGTGTTGACCAGTTCTATACCGGGTGTGGGTGACTAGTGTTGACCAGTTCTATACCGGGTGTGGGTGACTAGTGTTGACCAGTTCTATACCGGGTGTGGGTGACTAGTATTGACCAGTTCTATACCAGGTGTGGGTGACTAGTGTTGACCAGTTCTATACCGGGTGTGGGTGACTAGTGTTAACCAGTTCTATACCGGGTGTGGGTGACTAGTGTTGACCAGTTCTATACCGGGTGTGGGTGACTAGTGTTGACCAGTTCTATACCGGGTGTGGGTGACTAGTGTTGACCAGTTCTATACCAGGTGTGGGTGACTAGTGTTGACCAGTTCTATACCAGGTGTGGGTGACTAGTGTTGACCAGTTCTATACCAGGTGTGGGTGACTAGTGTTGACCAGTTCTATACCCGGTGTGGGTGACTAGTGTTGACCAGTTCTATACCGGGTGTGGGTGACTAGTGCTGACCAGTTCTATACCGGGTGTGGGTGACTAGTGTTGACCAGTTCTAAAGCAGGTGTGGGTGACTAGTGTTGACCAGTTCTATACTGGGTGTGGGTGACTAGTGTTGACCAGTTCTATACTGGGTGTGGGTGACTAGTGTTGACCAGTTCTATACCAGGTGTGGGTGACTAGCGTTGACCAGTTCTATACCGGGTGTGGGTGACTAGTGTTGACCAGTTCTATACCGGGTGTGGGTGACCAGTGTTGACCAGTTCTATACCGGGTGTCAGTGACGAGTGTTGACCAGTTCTATACTGGGTGTGGGTGACTAGTGTTAACCAGTTCTATACCGGGTGTGGGTGACTAGTGTTGACCAGTTCTATACCGGGTGTGGGTGACGAGTGTTGACCAGTTCTATACTGGGTGTGGGTGACTAGTGTTGACCAGTTCTATACCAGGTGTGGGTGACTAGTGTTAACCAGTTCTATACCGGGTGTGGGTGACTAGTGTTGACCAGTTCTATACTGGGTGTGGGTGACTAGTGTTGACCAGTTCTATACCGGGTGTGGGTGACGAGTGTTGACCAGTTCTATACCGGGTGTGGGTGACTAGTGTTGACCAGTTCTATACCGGGTGTGGGTGACTAGTGTTGACCAGTTCTATACCGGGTGTGGGTGACTAGTGTTAACCAGTTCTATACCGGGTGTGGGTGACTAGTGTTGACCAGTTCTATACCAGGTGTGGGTGACTAGTGTTGACCAGTTCTATACTGGGTGTGGGTGACGAGTGTTGACCAGTTCTATACTGGGTGTGGGTGACGAGTGTTGACCAGTTCTATACCAGGTGTCGGTGACTAGTGTTGACCAGTTCTATACCGGGTGTGGGTAACTAGCGTTGACCAGTTCTATACTGGGTGTGGGTGACGAGTGTTGACCAGTTCTATACCGGGTGTGGGTAACTAGCGTTGACCAGTTCTATACTGGGTGTGGGTGACGAGTGTTGACCAGTTCTATACTGGGTGTCGGTGACTAGTGTTGACCAGTTCTATACTGGGTGTGGGTAACTAGTGTTGACCAGTTCTATACCGGGTGTGGGTGACTAGTGTTGACCAGTTCTATACCGGGTGTGGGTGACGAGTGTTGACCAGTTCTATACCGGGTGTGGGTGACGAGTGTTGACCAGTTCTATACCGGGTGTGGGTGACTAGTGTTGACCAGTTCTATACCGGGTGTGGGTGACGAGTGTTGACCAGTTCTATACCGGGTGTGGGTGACTAGTGTTGACCAGTTCTATACCGGGTGTGGGTGACGAGTGTTGACCAGTTCTATACCGGGTGTGGGTGACTAGTGTTGACCAGTTCTATACCGGGTGTGGGTGACTAGTGTTGACCAGTTCTATACCGGGATAACAACAGAAAATGCTGGAAAAACTCAGCAGGTCAGGCAACATCCGTGGAGAGAAATTTGAGTTGACGTTTCAGGTTGAAACCCTTCTTCAAAACTGGAAAGAAAAGAAAATAGATCGAAGGCAGGGCTGCGATCCAACAAAAGAGACAATAAACGGTATTTGAAGCCAGACAAGATGGTAATAGGCCCATGGAGACAAAAGGCAGCTGAGATTAGGTGTGAAGTGCACTGGCAGGATAGGAGACAGCTGCCAGGTGAGAGAGAGAAACAAAAGGAAAGTGGGGGGGGGGGGGGAAAGGAGGATCCAAAACAAAGGGGTGGAAAAAATTATAAGTAAGAAAGTAATAGGGGTCGAGGTTATGATCTGAAATTGTTGAACTCGATATTGAGTCCGGAAGACTGCAGAGTGCCTAATCGGAAGATGAGGTGCTGTTCCTCGAGCTTACGTTGAGCTTCCGTGGAACAATACAAGAGGCCAAGGACGGTGAGGTCCGAGTGGGAATGGAGCGGTGAATTAAAATGACAGGCGACCGGAAGCTCGGGGTCACCCTTACGGACTGAACGGAGGTGTTCCGCAAAGCGGTCACCCAATCTGCGTTTGGTCTCCCCAATGGTGCTGTTGTTGTTTGGCGTACTGACCTCTACCTAGCGGAAGCTGAACGCCAACTCTCCGACACCTCCTCCTACCTCCACCTGGACCATGACCCCACTACCGAACATCAAACCACCGTTTCCAAGACTGTCACTGACCTCAATTCCTCTGGAGATCTTCCCCCCGCTGCCACCAACCTCATAGTTCCCCAACCCCGCACAGCCCGCTTCTACCTCCTTCCCAAGGTCCACAAACAGGACTGCCCTGGTAGACCCATCGTTTCAGCCTGTTCTTGCCCCACGGAACTTATCTCTTCCTATCTCGACTCTATCTTTTCTCCCCTTGTCCAGACTCTTCCCACCTACATCCGCGACTCTTCGGACGCCCTCGGCCACTTTAACAGTTTCTGGTTTCCTGGTTCCAACTGTCTCCTTTTCACTATGGACGTACAATCCCTCTACACCTCCATCCCCCACCAGGATGGCCTGAGGGCGCTCCGCTTCTTCCTTGAACAGAGGCCCAACCAGTCCCCATCCACCACCACCCTCCTCCGCCTGGCTGAACTTGTTCTCACATTGAACAACTCCTCCTTTAACTGCACTCATTTCCTCCAAATTAAAGGCGTTGCTATGGGTACCCGCATGGGCCCTAGCTATGCCTGCCTTTTCGTGGGCTATGTGGAACAATCTTTGTTCCAGTCCTACTCAGGTCCCCTCCCTCACCTCTTGTTCCGATACATTGATGACTGTATCGGTGCCGTTTCCTGCTCTTGCCCAGAACTAGACAATTTCATTCACTTTGCCTCCAATTTCCACCCTTCCCTCACCTTCACATGGTCCATCTCTGACTCTTCCCTTCCCTTCCTCGACTTCTCCGTCTCCATCTCTGGGGATAGATTATCGACCAATATTCACTACAAGCCCACTGACTCCCACAGCTACCTGGACTACATTTCCTCCAACCCCACCTCCTGTAAGGACTCTATTCCATTCTCCCAGATTCTCCGTCTCCGCCGTATCTGCTCCGACGATGCCACCTTCCACACCAGTGCTTCCGACATGTCTTCCTTTTTCCGCAACCAAGGGTTCCCCTCTACCGTGGTCGACACGGCCCTCGACCGTGTCCGTTCTATCTCCCGCACTTCTGCCCTCACCCCTGCCCCGCCTTCCCGGAACCACGATAGGGTTCCCCTTGTCCTCACCTTTCACCCCACCGGCCTCCACATTCAACGGATCATCCTCCGCCATTTCCGCTACCTCCAAAGTGATCCCACCACCAAACACATCTTCCCCTCACCTCCCCTTTCAGCATTCCGCAGGGACCGCTCTCTCCGAGACACCCTAGTCCACTCCTCTATCACCCCAAACAGCCCTTCCCCTTCGCCTGGCACCTTCCCGTGCAAGCGCAGGAGATGCAACACCTGCCCCTATACCTCCCCCCTTCCCACTGTCCAGGGCCCCAAACACCCCTTCCAGGTGAAACAGCGATTTACTTGTACTTCTTGCAATCTAGTATACTGTATTCGCTGCTCACGATGCGGTCTCCTCTACATTGGGGAGACCAAACGCAGATTGGGTGACCGCTTTGCGGAACACCTCCGTTCAGTCCGTAAGGGTGACCCCGAGCTTCCGGTCGCCTGTCATTTTAATTCACCGCTCCATTCCCACTCGGACCTCACTGTCCTCGGCCTCTTGTATTGTTCCACGGAAGCTCAACGTAAGCTCGAGGAACAGCACCTCCTCTCCCGATTAGGCACTCTGCAGCCTTCCGGTCTCAATATCGAGTTCAACAATTTCAGATCATAACCTCGGCCCCGATTACATTTTTACTTATAATTTTTTCCACCCCTTTGTTTTGGGTCCTCCTTTCCTCCCCCCCACCCCGCCCTTTCCTTTTGTTTCTCTCTCTCACCTGGCAGCTATCTCTTACCTGCCAGTACACTTCACACCTAATCTCAGCTGCCTTTTGTCTCCACGGGCCTATTACCATCTCGTCTGGCTTCGAATACCTTTTATTGTCTCTTTTGTTCGATCGCAGCCCTGCCTTCGATCTATTTTATTTTCTTTCCAATTTTGAAGAAGGGTTTCAACCCGAAAAGTCAACTCAAATTTCTCTCTACGGATGTTGCCTGACCTGCTGAGTTTTTCCAGCATTTTCTGTTGTTATTTCGGATTTCCAGCATCTGCAGTATTTTGCTATAGTTCTATACCGGGTGTGGGTGATTGGAGTTGACAGGCTCTGTGTCCACACACTGAGGGGTTCAGTCAGATAAATAGGTGCCGTTATATGTGAAGGGGGAGTTGGACAGGCAGTGTCCAGGGGCGGCCGGAGTCCATCTCTGGATCTTCACTCTGGAGAAGGATTCATCCTCCGGACGCACGATCACCACACCCCTCGAGGCAACTGAGGGATCTTCCTGGAAAAAGTTGAAAGGGCGCAGGAGGAATCCGACAGCATTGCCAGGAGTGCTTGTGTTCGGCACGTCTTCCGAATGTGGAATGTGCAAAAAGCCAACGGTTACCCAGGCAACCAGATCCTGAAATAAACAGAAAAACAAACCCAATCAATAACCAACGGATTCCCCAAGTGAGGGCGGAAAATTCCCTTAAAAACTCTCCCTGGGACCAGCTGCCGTTAACAGGGCTGGGGCTCAGTGCTGGGACCGCCAATCAGACCCATTACTGGGGGCCCCTCCTGTGTGGAGTCCCATTACTGGGGGCCCCTCCTGTGTGGAGACCCATTACTGGGGGCCCCTCCTGTGTGGAGTCCCATTACTGGGGGTCCCTCCTGTGTGGAGTCCCATTACTGGGGGTCCCTCCTGTGTGAAGTCCCATTACTGGGGGTCCCTCCTGTGTGAAGTCCCATTACTGGGGGTCCCTCCTGTGTGGAGTCCCATTACTGGGGGTCCCTCCTGTGTGGAGTCCCATTACTGGGGGACCCTCCTGTGTGGAGTCCCATTACTGGGGGCCCACCCTGTGTGGAGTCCCATTACTGGGGGTCCCTCCTGTGTGGTGTCCCATTACTGGGGGTCCCTCCTGTGTGGAGTCCCATTATTGGGGGTCCCTCCTGTGTGGAGTCCCATTACTGGGGGTCCCTCCTGTGTGGAGTCCCATTATTGGGGGTCCCTCCTGTGTGGAGTCCCATTACTGGGGGTCCCTCCTGTGTGGAGTCCCATTACTGGGGGTCCCTCCTGTGTGAAGTCCCATTACTGGGGGTCCCTCCTGTGTGGAGTCCCATTATTGGGGGTCCCTCCTGTGTGGTGTCCCATTACTGGGGGACCCTCCTGTGTGGTGTCCCATTACTGGGGGTCCCTCCTGTGTGGAGTTCCATTACTGGGGGACCCTCCTGTGTGGAGTCCCATTACTGGGGGTCCCTCCTGTGTGGTGTCCCATTACTGGGGGTCCCTCCTGTGTGGTGTCCCATTACTGGGGGTCCCTCCTGTGTGGAGTCCCATTACTGGGGGTCCCTCCTGTGTGGAGTCCCATTACTGGGGGACCCTCCTGTGTGGTGTCCCATTACTGGGGGTCCCTCCTGTGTGGAGTCCCATTACTGGGGGACCCTCCTGTGTGGAGTCCCATTACTGGGGGTCCCTCCTGTGTGGAGTCCCATTACTGGGGGTCCCTCCTGTGGTGTCCCATTACTGGGGGTCCCTCCTGTGTGGAGTCCCATTACTGGGGGTCCCTCCTGTGTGGAGTCCCATTACTGGGGGTCCCTCCTGTGGTGTCCCATTACTGGGGGTCCCTCCTGTGTGGAGTCCCATTACTGGGGGTCCCTCCTGTGGAGTCCCATTACTGGGGGTCCCTCCTGTGTGGAGTCCCATTACTGGGGGACCCTCCTGTGTGGAGTCCCATTACTGGGGGACCCTCCTGTGTGGAGTCCCATTACTGGGGGTCTGTCCTGTGTGGTGTCCCATTACTGTGGGTCCCTCCTGTGTGGAGTCCCATTACTGGGGGTCCCTCCTGTGTGAAGTCCCATTACTGCGGGTCCCTCCTGTGTGGAGTCCCATTACTGCGGGTCCCTCCTGCGTGGAGTCCCATTACTGGGGGCCCCTCCTGTGTGGAGTCCCATGACTGGGGGTCACTCCTGTGTGAAGTCCCATTACTGGGGGTCCCTCCTGTGTGAAGTCCCATTACTGGGGGCCCCTCCTGTGTGGAGTCCCATTACTGGGGGCCCCTCCTGTGTGGAGTCCCATTACTGGGGGTCCCTCCTGTGTGAAGTCCCATTACTGCGGGCCCCTCCTGTGTGGTGTTCCATTACTGGGGGTCCCTCCTGCGTGGAGTCCCATTACTGTGGGTCCCTCCTGTGTGGAGTCCCATTACTGGGGGTCCCTCCTGTGTGGAGTCCCATTACTGGGGGTCCCTCCTGTGTGGTGTCCCATTACTGGGGGTCCCTCCTGTGTGGAGTCCCATTATTGCGGGCCCCTCCTGTGTGGAGTCCCATTACTGGGGGCCCCTCCTGTGTGGAGTCCCATTACTGGGGGTCCCTCCTGTGTGGAGTCCCATTACTGTGGGTCCCTCCTGTGTGAAGTCCCATTACTGGGGGTCCCTCCTGTGTGGAGTCCCATTACTGCGGGTCCCTCCTGTGTGGAGTCCCATTACTGCGGGTCCCTCCTGCGTGGAGTCCCATTACTGGGGGTCACTCCTGTGTGAAGTCCCATTACTGGGGGTCCCTCCTGTGTGAAGTCCCATTACTGGGGGCCCCTCCTGTGTGGAGTCCCATTACTGGGGGTCCCTCCTGTGTGGAGTCCCATTACTGGGGGTCCCTCCTGTGTGAAGTCCCATTACTGCGGGCCCCTCCTGTGTGGAGTCCCATTACTGGGGGCCCCTCCTGTGTGGAGTCCCATTACTGGGGGTCCCTCCTGTGTGGAGTCCCATTACTGGGGGTCCCTCCTGTGTGAAGTCCCATTACTGCTGGCCCCTCCTGTGTGGAGTCCCATTACTGGGGGTCCCTCCTGTGTGAAGTCCCATTACTGCGGGCCCCTCCTGTGTGAAGTCCCATTACTGCGGGCCCCTCCTGTGTGAAGTCCCATTACTGGGGGTCCCTCCTGCGTGGTGTCCCATTACTGGGGGTCCCTCCTGCGTGGTGTCCCATTACTGGGGGACCCTCCTGTGTGGTGTCCCATTACTGGGGGACCCTCCTAT
Organism: Somniosus microcephalus; assembly: GCF_052327205.1. NCBI lineage: Eukaryota > Metazoa > Chordata > Chondrichthyes > Squaliformes > Somniosidae > Somniosus > Somniosus microcephalus. Next base: position 4,115,572 of record NC_140993.1, read on the forward strand.
GTGGGGTCCCATTACTGGGGGTCCGCCCTGTGTGGGTTCCCATTACTGGGGGTCCGTAATGTGAAGTCCCATTACTGTGGGTCTCTCCTGTGTGAGGTCCCATTACTGGGGGTCCCTCCTGTGTGGAGTCCCATTACAGGGGGCCCCTCCTGTGTGGAGTCCCATTACTGGGGGCCCCTCCTGTGTGGTGTTCCATTACTGGGGGTCCCTCCTGTGTGGAGTCCCATTATTGGGGGTCCCTCCTGTGTGGAGTCCCATTATTGGGGGTCCCTCCTGTGTGGAGTCCCATTACTGGGGGTCCCTAATATGAAGTCCCAATACTGGGGGTCCCTCCTCTGTGAAGTCCCATTACTGGGGGACCCTCCTATGTGGGGTCCCATTACTGGGGGTCCGCCCTGTGTGGGTTCCCATTACTGGGGGTCCGTAATGTGAAGTCCCATTACTGTGGGTCTCTCCTGTGTGAGGTCCCATTACTGGGCGTCCACCCTGTGTGGAGTCCCATTACTGGGGGTCCGCCCTGTGTGGTGTCCCATTATTGGGGGCCCCTCCTGTGTGGAGTCCCATTACTGGGGGTCCCTCCTGTGTGAAGTCCCATTACTGGGGGTCTGTCCTGTGTGGAGTCCCATTACTGGGGGCCCCTCCTGTGTGGAGTCCCATTACTGGGGGTCCCTCCTGCGTGGTGTCCCATTACTGGGGGTCCCTCCTGTGTGGAGTCCCATTACTGGGGGTCCCTCCTGTGTGGTGTCCCATTATTGGGGGTCCCTCCTGTGTGGAGTCCCATTACTGGGGGTCCCTCCTGTGTGAAGTCCCATTATTGGGGGTCCCTCCTGTGTGGAGTCCCATTACTGGGGGTCTGTCCTGTGTGGAGTCCCATTACTGGGGGCCCCTCCTGTGTGGAGTCCCATTATTGGGGGTCCCTCCTGTGTGGAGTCCCATTACTGGGGGTCCCTCCTGTGTGAAGTCCCATTATTGGGGGTCCCTCCTGTGTGTTGTCCCATTACTGGGGGTCCCTCCTGTGTGGAGTCCCATTATTGGGGGTCCCTCCTGTGTGTTGTCCCATTACTGGGGGTCCCTCCTGTGTGGAGTCCCATTACTGGGGGTCCCTCCTGTGTGGAGTCCCATTACTGGGGGTCCCTCCTGTGTGGAGTCCCATTATTGGGGGTCCCTCCTGTGTGGAGTCCCATTACTGGGGGTCCCTCCTGTGTGGAGTCCCATTATTGGGGGTCCCTCCTGTGTGGAGTCCCATTACTGGGGGTCCCTCCTGTGTGAAGTCCCATTACTGGGGGTCCCTCCTGTGTGGAGTCCCATTATTGGGGGTCCCTCCTGTGTGGAGTCCCATTACTGGGGGTACCTCCTGTGTGGTGTCCCATTACTGGGGGTCCCTCCTGTGTGGTGTCCCATTACTGGGGGTCTCTCCTGTGTGGTGTCCCATTACTGGGGGCGCCTCCTCTGTGGAGTCCCATTATTGGGGGTCCCTCCTGTATGAAGTCCCATTACTGGGGGTCCCTCCTGTGGAGTCCCATTATTGGGGGTCCCTCCTGTATGAAGTCCCATTACTGGGGGTCCCTCCTGTGGAGTCCCATTACTGGGGGTCCCTCCTGTGTGGAGTCCCTTTACTGGGGGTCCCTCCTGTGTGGAGTCCCATTACTGGGGGTCACTCCTGTGTGGAGTCCCATTATTGGGGGTCCCTTCTGTGTGGAGCCCCATTACTGGGGGTCCCTCCTGTGTGGTGTCCCATTACTGGGGGTCCCTCCTGTGTGGTGTCCCATTATTGGGGGCCCCTCCTGTGTGGAGTCCCATTACTGGGGGTCCCTCCTGTGTGGAGTCCCATTACTGGGGGTCCGTCCTGTGTGGAGTCCCATTACTGGGGGTCCCTAATGTCGAGTCCCATTACTGGGGGACCCTCCTGTGTGGTGTCCCATTACTGGGGGACTCTCCTGTGTGGAGTCCCATTACTGGGGGTCCCTAATATGAAGTCCCAATACTGGGGGTCCCTCCTGTGTGAAGTCCCATTACTGGGGGACCCTCCTATGTGGGGTCCCATTACTGGGGGTCCGCCCTGTGTGGGTTCCCATTACTGGGGGTCCGTAATGTGAAGTCCCATTACTGTGGGTCTCTCCTGTGTGAGGTCCCATTACTGGGGGTCCCTCCTGTGTGGTGTCCCATTACAGGGGGCCCCTCCTGTGTGAAGTCCCATTACTGGGAGTCCCTCCTGTGTGGTGTCCCATTACTGGGGGTCCCTCCTGTGTGAAGTCCCATTACTGGGAGTCCCTCCTGTGTGGTGTCCCATTACAGGGGGCCCCTCCTGTGTGGAGTCCCATTATTGGGGGTCCCTCCTGTGTGGAGTCCCATTATTGGGGGTCCCTCCTGTGTGGAGTCCCATTATTGGGGGTCCCTCCTGTGTGGAGTCCCATTACTGGGGGTCCCTAATATGAAGTCCCAATACTGGGGGTCCCTCCTCTGTGAAGTCCCATTACTGGGGGACCCTCCTATGTGGGGTCCCATTACTGGGGGTCCGCCCTGTGTGGGTTCCCATTACTGGGGGTCCGTAATGTGAAGTCCCATTACTGTGGGTCCCTCCTGTGTGGAGTCCCATTACTGGGGGTCCGTAATGTGAAGTCCCATTACTGGGGGTCCCTCCTGTGTGGAGTCCCATTACTGGGGGTCCGCCCTGTGTGGGTTCCCATTACTGGGGGTCCGTAATGTGAAGTCCCATTACTGTGGGTCCCTCCTGTGTGGAGTCCCATTACTGGGGGTCCGTAATGTGAAGTCCCATTACTGTGGGTCCCTCCTGTGTGGTGTCCCATTACTGGGGGCCCCTCCTGTGTGGAGTCCCATTACTGGGGGCCCCTCCTGTGTGGTGTTCCATTACTGGGGGTCCCTCCTGTGTGGTGTCCCATTACTGGGGGTCCCTCCTGCGTGGTGTCCCATTACTGGGGGTCCCTCCTGTGTGGAGTCCCATTATTGGGGGCCCCTCCTGTGTGGAGTCCCATTACTGGGGGTCCCTCCTGTGTGGAGTCCCATTACTGGGGGCCCCTCCTGCGTGGTGTCCCATTACTGGGGGTCCCTCCTGTGTGGTGTCCCATTACTGGGGGTCCCTCCTGTGTGGAGTCCCATTACTGGGGGTCCCTCCTGTGTGGAGTCCCATTACTGGGGGTCCCTCCTGTGTGGTGTCCCATTACTGGGGGTCCCTCCTGTGTGGAGTCCCATTACTGGGGGTCCCTCCTGTGTGGAGTCCCATTACTGGGGGTCCCTCCTGTGTGGTGTCCCATTACTGGCAGTCCATCCTGTGTGGGGTCCCATTATTGGGGGTCCGTCCTGTGTGGAGTCCCATTACTGGGGGTCCCTCCTGTGTGGAGTCCCATTACTGGCAGTCCATCCTGTGTGGGGTCCCATTATTGGGGGTCCGTCCTGTGTGGGGTCCCGCTATTGGGGGTCCCTCCTGTGAAGTCCCATTACTGTGGGTCCCTCCTGTGTGGGGTCCCACTACTGGGGCGTCCCTCCTGTGAAGTCCCATTACTGGGGGTCCCTCCTGTGTGAAGTCCCATTACTGGGGGTCCCACCTGTGGGGTCCCAGTATTGGGGGTCCCGCCTGTGTCAAATCCCATTACTGGGGGTCCCTCCTGTGTCAAGTCCCATTACTGGGGGTCCCTTCTGTGTCAAATCCCATTACTGGGGGTCCCTCCTGTGTCAAGTCCCATAACTGGGGGTCCCTCCTGTTTGGGGTCCCATTACGGGGGGTCCCTCCTGTATGAAGTCCTATTACTTCGGGTCCCTCCAGTGTGGGGTCCCATTACTGGGGGTCCGTCCTTTGGATTCCCATTACTGGGGGTCCCACTACTGGGGGTCCCTCCTGTGAAGTCCGAATACTGGGGGTCCCTCCTGTGTGAATTCCTATTACTGGGGGTCCCTCCTGTGGATTTCCATTACTAGGGGTCCCTCCTGTGAAGTCCCATTACTGGGGGTCCGTCCTGTGTTAAGTCCCATTACTGGGTGTCCCTCCTGTGTGGGGCCCCATTACTAGGGGTCCCTCCTGTGGGGTCCCTCCTGTGTGGGGCCCCATTACTGGGGGTCCCTACTGTGTGGGGCCCCATTACTGGGGGTCCCTACTGTGTCAGGCCCCATTACTGGGGGTCCCTCCTGTGTGGGGTCCCATTACTGGGGGTCCCTCCTGTGTGAAGTCCCATTACTGGGGGTCCCTCCTGTGTGGGGTCCCATTACTGGGGGTCCCTCCTGTGTGAAGTCCCATTACTGGGGCTCCATCCTGTGTGGGGTCCCATTACTGGGGGTCCTACCTGATTGGTGATGTTTTCGTTGTTGCGAATAAAGTTCTCGAAGCTGACAGTCGGATCCCACGGGTCGTTCTGAATATATAGGCTGCTGCTGCTCTCCTCGTTCTCCCGGAAACGAGTCACTGCCAACTGGTACCTGACAACAGAAACACAATGGTCAGAGGGAGGGAGTGAGGGGGAGGCGGGGCAGGTGAGAGAGAAATAGGGACTGAATGACAAACAGAGAAAAAGAGAGGGAGTGTAATAGAGACAGACAGAGAGAGGTGGGGAGAGATAGAGATACCTTGAGAGAAAGATAGATAGATAGAGAGAGTGGGGAGGGAGACAAAGAGAGACCGAGGGAGGGACGTAGGGACAGACAGAGAGAGAGTTAGAAAGATTGAGATAAATATGATTACAATTATTTGTTGCATGAGGGATCTGAACCCACACAACCTGCACCAGTCACCCCCGGGATTGCATGGTTGGCACGTTTTGGAAAGGATTGATTCAACCCTGTCAAAGCTGGTTGATTGGGGATTGGCTGGTTGGGGATTGGGGGGTTGATTGGGGATTGGGGGGGTTGATTGGGGGGTTGATTGGGGATTGGCTGGTTGGGGATTGGCTGGTTGATTGGCGATTGGCTGGTTGATTGGGGGTTGATTGGAGATTGGGGGGTTGATTGGGGGGTTGATTGGCGTTTGGCTGATTGATTGGGGGGGGTTGATTGGGGGGTTGATGGGGGGTTGATTGGGGATTGGCTGGTTGGCGATTGGCTGGTTGATTGGTGATTGGCTGGTTGATTGGGGGGTTGATTGGGGGGTTGATTGGCAATTGGCTGGTTGATTGGGGTTGATTGGCGATTGGCTGATTGATTGGGGGGTTGATTGGGGATTGGCTGGTTGGGGATTGGCTGGTTGATTGGGGGGTTGATTGGCGATTGGCTGATTGATTGGGGGTTGATTGGCGATTGGCTGATTGATTGGGGGGTTGATTGGGGATTGGCTGGTTGGGGATTGGCTGGTTGATTGGGGATTGGCTGATTGATTGGGGGGTTGATTGGTGATTGGACAGGGATCCTACCTGCCCCAGGTGATTGCTTTCTCCTCCCTCCAATTCCGTGGCAGCACACGGTCAGCATGTGAGTTGACCTGGATGCGATAGGCTCGCTGGTTTTGCCACTTGTTCTGCTGCTTGGGGTTATAAAAGACCAAGTATCTGGGCAGTGGTTTCCTGAAGGGGAAGGCGGCCAAACGCTCTGTGTCTCTCCGCACCCTCTCCAGTCTCGGCTGCACAACGTAATCTCCCGGACTCCACGGGTTACTGATGTTTTCAAACTTAAGTCCAATTGTTTCAAAACTGTTCTCCGTTCCTACATAAAAATATTAAATTCAACAAATTCAAGCTGGCTGCCAATACACAGCGAGCACTTTAACATGCTCAGTCTTTCCTTGGGATAATTATTCACCCAACACACCCAGGGCCAGGTTCACAAGACATTAAAAACTACACCTCAAGTGGATAAGACCATAAAAATGTTAATATAATGCAGGGTTTTATGGCGAGAGAATATAAACATTGAGATGTAATGGGGAATCTATGAAACCTCAGGAAGATTGTGTGCAGATCATAGGATCATAGAAAGTTACAGCACGGAAGGAGGCCATTTCGGCCCATCGTGTCCGCGCCGGCCAACAAAGAGCTCTCCGGCCTAATCCCACTCCCCAGCTCTCGGTCCGTAGCCCTGCAGGTTACAGCATCCCAAGTGCACATCCAAGTACTTTTTAAATGTGGTTCGGGTTCCTGCCTCTACCACCCTTTCAGGCAGTGAGTTCCAGACCCCCACAACCCTCTGGGTGAAGAAATTTCCCCTCAAATCCCCTCTAAACCATCCACCAATTACTTTAAATCTGTGCCCCCTGGTTTTTGACCCCTCTGCTAAGGGAAATAGGTCCTTTCTATCCACTTTATCTAGGCCCCTCATAATTTTATACACCTCAATAAGGTCCCCCCTCAGCCTCCTCTGTTCCAAGGAAAACAGACCCAGCCTATCCAGTCTTTCCTCATAGCTAAGATTCTCTACTCCCGGCAACATCCTTGTAAATCTCCTCTGTACCCTCTCTAGTGCAATCACATCTTTCCTGTAATGTGGTGACCAGAACTGCACGCAGAACTCTAGCTGAGGCCTAACTAGTGTTTTATACAGTTGAAGCATAACCCTCCTGCTCTTGTATTCTATGCCACGGCTAATAAAGGTAAGCATTCCGTATGCCTTCTTAATCACCTTATCTACCTGGCCTGCTACCTTCAGGGATCTGTGGACATGCACTCCAAGGTCCCTTTGTTTCTCTACACTACTCAGTGTCCTACCATTTAATGTGTATTCCCTTTCCTTGTTAGCCCTCCCCAAATGCATTACCTCACACTTCTCCGGATTGAATTCCATTTGCCACTGTTCTGCCCACCTGACCAATTTATTGATATCTTCCTGCAGTCTACAGCTTCCTTCTTCAGTATCAACCACACAGCCGATTTTAGTATCATCTGCAGACTTCTTAATCATACCCCCTATATTCAAGTCTAGATCATTGATATATACCACAAAAAGCAAGGGACCTAGTACTGAGCCCTGCGGAACCCCACTGGAAACAGCCTTCCAGTCACAAAAACACCCATCAACCATTACCCTCTGCTTCCTGTCTCCGAGCCAGTTTTGAATCCAACTTGACACTTTGCCCTGGATCCCATGGGCTTTTAACTTCGTGACCAGTCTGCCATGTGGAACCTTATCAAAAGCCTTGCTAAAGTCCATATACACTACATCAAATGCACTACCCTCATCTACCCTCCTTGTTACCTCCCCGAAAAATTCAATCAAGTTTGTCAGACACGACCTTCCCTTAACAAATCTGTGCTGACTATCCTTGATTAATCCGTGTCTTTCTAAATGAAGATTTATCCTGTCCTTCAGAATTCTTTCCAATAATTTTCCCACCACCGAGGTTAGGCTGACTGGCCTGTAATTACTCGGTCTATCCGTTTATCCCTTTTTAAACAAGGGTACCACATTAGCAGTCCTCCAGTCCTCTGGCACCACACCTGAAGCCAGAGAGGATTGGAAAATGATGGTCAGGGCCTCTGCTATTTCCTCTTTTGCTTCGCTTAACAGCCTGGGATACATTTCATCCGGGCCCAGGGATTTATCCACTTTTAAAGCTGCTAAACCCCTTAATACTTCCTCTCTCACTATGTTTATTTCATTTAATATTTCACACTCCTCCCCCTGATAGCAATGTCTGCTTCGCCCCTCTGCTTTGTGAAAACAGACGCAAAGTATTCATTAAGAACCCTACCGACATCTCCCGCCTCCACACACAGATTACCCCCATGATCTCTAATAGGCCCTACCCTTTCTTTAGTTATCCTCTTACTCTTAATATATTTATAAAACATCTTTGGATTTTCCTTGATTTTACTTGCCAAGAATTTTTCATGCTCTCTCTTTGCTTTCCTAATATCATTTTTAATTGCACCCCTGCACTTTCTGCATTCCTCTAAAGATTCTGGAGTATTGAGCCCTCGGTATCTGTCATACGCCTCCCTTTTTTCTTTATCCTACCCTGTATGTCCCTAGTTTAACTGAGATGCGTCAGTTTGGCTCAGTGGGTAGCATTCTCGCCTCTGAGCCAGAATGTTATGGGTTCAAATTCCATTCCACAGACTGCACTGTCGGAGGGGCAGTACTGAGGGAGCACTGCACTGTCGGAGGGGCAGTACTGAGGGAGCGCCGCACTGTCGGAGGGGCAGTACTGAGGGAGCACTGCACTGTCAGAGGGGCAGTACTGAGGGAGCACTGCACTGTCGGAGGGGCAGTACTGAGGGAGCGCCGCACTGTCGGAGGGGCAGTACTGAGGGAGCACTGCACTGTCAGAGGGGCAGTACTGAGGGAGCACGGCACTGTCGGAGGGGCAGTACTGAGGGAGCGCCGCACTGTCGGAGGGGCAGTACTGAGGGAGTGCCGCACTGTCGGAGGGGCAGTACTGAGGGAGCGCCGCACTGTCGGAGGGGCAGTACTGAGGGAGCGCCGCATTGTCGGAGGCGCAGTACTGAGGGAGTGCTACACTGTCGGGGGGGCAGTACTGAGGGAGCGCCGCACTGTCGGAGGGGCAGTACTGAGGGAGTGCTGCACTGTCGGAGGGGCAGTACTGAGGGAGGGGCAGTACTGAGGGAGCGCTGCACTGTCGGAGGGGCAGTACTGAGGGAGCGCCGCACTGTCGGAGGGGCAGTACTGAGGGAGCGCCGCACTGTCGGAGGGGCAGTACTGAGGGAGCGCCGCACTGTCGGAGGGGCAGTACTGAGGGAGCGCCGCACTGTCGGAGGGGCAGTACTGAGGGAGCGGCGCACTGTCGGAGGGGCAGTACTGAGGCAGCGTTGCACTGTCGGAGGGGCAGTACTGAGGGAGCGCCGCACTGTCGGAGGGGCAGTACTGAGGGAGCGCCGCACTGTCAGAGGGGCAGTACTGAGGGAGCGCCGCACTGTCGGAGGGGCAGTACTGAGGGAGCGCCGCACTGTCGGAGGGGCAGTACTGAGGGAGCACCGCACTGTCAGAGGGACAGTACTGAGGGAGCGCCGCACTGTCGGAGGGGCAGTACTGAGGGAGCGCCGCACTGTCGGAGGGGCAGTACTGAGGGAGCGCCGCACTGTCGGAGGGGGAGTACTGCGGGAGCGCTGCACTGTCGGAGGGGCAGTACTGAGGGAGTGCCGCACTGTCGGAGGGGCAGCACTGAGGGAGCGCTGCACTGTCGGAGGGGCAGTACTTAGGGAGCACCGCACTCTCAGAGGGACAGTACTGAGGGAACGCTGCACTGTCGGAGGGGCAGTACTGAGGGAGCACCGCACTGTCGGAGGGACAGTACTGAGGGAGCGCCGCACTGTCGGAGGGGCAGTACTGAGGGAGCGCCGCACTGTCGGAGGGGCAGTACTGAGGGAGCACCGCACTGTCAGAGGGACAGTACTGAGAGAGCGCCGCACTGTCGGAGGGGCAGTACTGAGGGAGCGCCACACTGTCGGAGGGGCAGTACTGAGGGAGCACCGCACTCTCAGAGGGACAGTACTGAGGGAGCGCCGCACTGTCAGAGGGACAGTACTGAGGGAGCACCGCACTGTCGGAGGGGCAGTACTGAGGGAGCACCGCACTGTCAGAGGGACAGTACTGAGGGAGCGCTGCACTGCCGGAGGAGGAGCCCAAGCTCATTGGTGTTACACTCAAGGGTGGAGCAATATCAGGTGCAGTCTAATCGCAAGTCATGATTGCCACAGGCTTTTCTCAGTACTTAAAGGGAAGGTTCATTCATGCTGCAGAACCTCATTCTCAGCATTGCTGATGATGTGCCTCAATAAATCCGAGACTCGATGTTAGCGAAACAAAACAAGGCTTTTATTGACTTAGAAGGTAACACACAGAGGAGAATGTATCTTCCATCCAGAGGTTTGCCGTACTGGATGTGCTGCAGGCTGGGCCAGCTTACATAGGAGCCAGGTATGGGCGGAGCCCTACACACAGTACAATACAATGGAAATGAAACTGAAACCAACCACAGTCACAGGCAGAGAAATACTGATGAGTGATGAATGGAATATTTCATCACATTCACCCCTTCTATAGATTTAGTCTGTTCGGGGGTTTGATAGTCCTCTGCGACCGACGTGGCTGTTGTGGTGCCGCGGGTGTCGGCTGGGTGACCCCGGTGGCCTCCTGGGTCTCTGCCGGGGGTGCCGCCAGGGTTGTTGAAGGGGTAGTTGGTGGGGGTACCGTTGGTCGATGTTCTTCCGGGGGTGATGAAAGAGTAGTGGGTGGGTAAGAGTTGCTGTGGTCGTTGTTGCTGCTGTTGTCATGGTTGTTGTCGTTACCGGCTGGGGCGACGTCTTTTATGGACACGGTGCCCTCCCTTCCGTCGGCGTGCCAAACATACGCGTATTGGGGGTTGGCGTGGAGTAGGTGCACTGACTCCACGAGAGGGTCCGTCTTGTGGCCCCTCACATGCCTTCGCACGAATACCGGACCTGGGGTGGAGAGCCATGACGGCATGGATACGCCTGAGGTGGATTTCCGGGGAAAGACAAACATTCGCTCGTGAGGCGTGGCATTAGTGGCAGTACACAATAGCGACCGTATCGAATGGAGCACATCTGGGAGGACTTCCTGCCAGTGGGAGATAGGGAGGCCTTTGGTCCTTAGAGCTAGAGTGACTGCTTTCCATACTGTCCCGTTCTCTCGCTCCACTTGACCGTTACCCCGGGGGCTGTAGCTGGTGGTACGGCTCGTGGCGATCCCCCTGGACAGCATGTACTGGCGTAGCTCTTCACTCATGAAGGACGCCCCCCATCCGTATGGATGTAGCTCGGCATACCGAACAGGCAGAACAGGCTGTTGAGGCATTTAATGACCGTGGCGCTGGTCATGTCTGGGCAGGGGAATGCGAATGGGAAACGAGAGTATTCGTCCACAATGTTCAGGAAGTAAACATTGCGGTCGACGGACGGGAGGGGGCCCTTGAAATCTAAGCTGAGCCGCTCAAAGGGCCGTGTAGCTTTGATTAAGTGGGCTCTATCTGGGCGGTAGAACCGAGGCTTGCACTCAGCGCAAGTGCGACAGTTCCTGGTCAGGGACCGAACTTCCTCAATCGAGTAGGGTAAGTTGCGGGACTTTATGAAGTGGAACAGCCGCGTGACCCCTGGGTGGCAGAGGTCATTGTGGAGGGTCTGTAGCCGATCCCCGGTGGCGCTGGCACACATCCCTCGTGAGAGGGCGTCGGGGGATTCGTTAAGGGCCCCTGGCCGGTAAATGATGTCATAATCGAAGGTGGAGAGCTTGATCCGCCACCTAAGAACCTTATCATTTTTAATCTTCCCCCTCTGTTTATTATTGAACATAAACGCTACCGACCGCTGGTCGGTAAGTAGGGTGAAGCGTTTGCCGGCTAGGTAGTGGCGCCAGTGGCGCACTGCCTCCACGATGGCTTGGGCCTCCTTTTCTACGGAGGAGTGTCTGATCTCGGGCCCTTGGAGGGTCCTCGAGAAGAAAGCTACGGGCCGCCCCGCCTGGTTGAGGGTGGCCACCAAGGCAAAGTCAGACGCATCACTTTCCACTTGAAAGGGAGTGTTCTCGTCCACTGCCTGTAGCGTGGCCCGCTCAATATCCTGCTTAATGCTTTTGAAGGCGGCATGGGCCTCAGCAGAGAGCGGAAAAGAGGATGCTTTCAAGAGGGGGCGGGCTTTGTCGGAGTAGTTGGGGACCCATTGGGAATAATAAGAAAATAACCCCAGGCACCTTTTCAGGGCTTTGGGAGTGTTGGGCAGGGGCAGCTCCCGTAGGGGGCGCAATCGGTCGGGGTCTGGTCCGATTTCCCCATTCTCCACCACGCTGCCTAGTATGCAGAGGCGCGTGGTGTTGAAAATGCACTTGTCCTCATTGTAGGTGAGGTTGAGTTTTTGTGTGGTTTTCAGGAACCTCTCGAGGTTCGAGTCGTGATCCTGCTGGTTGTGACCGCAGATGGTGACGTTGTCGAGGTAGGGGAAGGTTGCCTGCAAGTGGTGGATCGACCATGCGGTCCATCTCCCTCTGGAAGACCGAGACCCCATTCGTCACCCCAATGGGGACTCTGAGGAATTGGTAGAGGCGTCCGTTCGCCTCGAAGGCGGTGTACGGGCGGTCCTCTGGTCTGATAGGGAGCTGGTGGTACGCTGACTTGAGGTCGATGGTGGAGAACACCCGGTATTGGGCGATTTGGTTCACCATTTCTGATATGCAGGGTAGCGGGTAGGCGTCTAGTTGGGTGTACCTGTTGATCATTTGGCTATAGTCGATCACCATCCGTTTCTTCTCGCTACCTCTTACCACCACCACTTGGGCGCGCCACGGGCTATTGCTGCGTTCAATAATGCGCTCTTTCAGGAGCCTGTCTACCTCGGTCGCGATAAACCGCCTGTCCTCCCAGCTGTACCTCCTGCTTTTGGTCGCTATTGGCCGGCAGTTAGGGGTAAGGTTCGCGAATAGCGAAGGCGGCTTTACCTTCAGGGTAGCCAGACCGCACACTGTGAGGGGCGGCTGGGACCCACCGTAATTGAGCGTGATGCTTTGGTGGTAGCACTGGAAATCCAGGCCCAAGATCACGCTCGCACATAGATTCTTCATGATTAATACTTTAAAATTATCGTATACAGTTCCGTTAACGGACAATTGTACCGTGCAGTAACCCATAATGGTCGATGTCTGGGTTTTATCAGCCATAGAGATGGTACCCCGAGTAGGGACAACCTTTAGGGAGAGTTGTTGTACCAGTTCAGGGTGGATAAAACTCTCCGTGCTTCCACTGTCAATTAAACATTTAACCCTGCACCCGTTTACCTTGATGTCCACCATTGATTTGGATAGCGGGTGCGGCCTGGTCTGATCCACTGTGACCGGTGCCACTGTAGGGCCCTGATCGAGACAAGATGGCGTCCACGCTGTCTGCTCACAAGATGGCGGACCCCACGAGGTCGGGCAAGATGGCGTCCAAGATGGCCGCTCCCACGGCGCACACGCGGCGGTGGCGGGTTTTCCGGCGGGGTTCCCTCTGCACACCTTCCCGAAGTGCCCCTTCTTACCGCACTTAAAGCAGGTGGTGCCTTTCGCCGGGCACAGGTTTCTGGTGTGCTTCGGCTGCCCGCAGAAGTAGCAGTTGGGTCCCCGACGCGTCACGGCTGTCGTAGGGCTTCTGGGGGGAGAGCGGGGCCCCGACGGTGTCAGGCTGCCGGGCGGGGAAGATGCCTTCCAAGATGGCGGCGCCCTTGGTGCACACGTGGCGGCGTGGACGGCGCGGGCTGAAGAGTAGGCGTCCGAGTTTCTCTGGGCCACATCCAGGGATCGTGCTGTGTCCACAGCCTGTTTCAGGTCCAATCCCGTTTTTTCCAGCAGTCTCTGCCGGATGTAAGTGGGGCTGAGGCCTGTGATAAAGGCATCGCGAACAAGCTCGTCAGTGTACACTGCGGCTTTTACATCTTGGTACTTGCAGTCTTTGCCAAGCGTTTTCAGGGTGCCTAGGAACTCCTCCACCGATTCCCCAGGTCGCTGTGCGCGAGTAGCGAGCAGATGCCTAGCATACACCTCATTTGTAGGCTGCTGGTAATGCGCCTTTAAGATGTCACAGGCGGCTGGGTACGTGTCGGCGTCTTGGATGAGGGGGTAAACCCGGTGGCTTACCCAATTCCGCAGAATTCCGAGTTTCATACTCGCAGCGTCCGTAGCGTCTTTGACGGCTGCGGAATTGTCCAGGAAGAATTCCATACACATAAACCAGTGTCCGAAGTGTGCCGATGCGTCCGAAGCATGCTGGTCCAAATCCAAACGTTCGGGTTTCAAGAGCTGATCCATTGTGTTGAAAATTAAGTCAATAAAATTGATGTGCCTCAACAAATCCTAGACTCGATGTTAGCGAAACAAAACAAGGCTTTTATTGACTTAGAAGGTAACACACAGAGGAGAATGTATCTTCCATCCAGAGGTCTGCCGTACTGGATGTGCTGCAGGCTGGGCCAGCTTACATAGGGGCCAGGTATGGGCGGAGCCCTACACATAGTACAATACAATGGAAATGAAACTGAAACCAACCACAGTCACAGGCAGAGAAATACTGATGAGTGATGAATGGAATATTTCATCACAGCTGCCTGAGCAAGCAGCAGCAGGACAAGCAGAAGGAGCCGGAGGACTGAAGCAGCTGTACTCATGGGAGATCCACGCCCCAGGGAGAGAGCCCCCAGATTCTGTGATCAAGCGTTGGAAGCGTTGGTTTTTGCTATTGAGAGACGGAGGATGGTTCTCTACCCGGCAAGTGGCAGGAGGCCCTTGCCGCAAGTCTTCCGCACCATGTGGAGGGAGGTGGCGCAGCACGTCTTGGGCAGAACTGTGGTCCCCATGACCCACACACAGTGCAGGAAGAAATTTAACCACCTCACTCAGCTGGTCAATGTGAGTGAATGCTTCAACAAATGTTACATACCACCATCTGAACCAGTCTTCACACACTGTGGGAGTACCTTCACCACACGGACTGCAGCAGTTCAAGAAGGCTGCTCAGCACCACCTTCTCGAGGGCAATTAGGGATGGGCAATAAAAGCTGGCCTTACCAGCGACGCCCACATCCCATAAACAAATTTTTAAAAAACACTGGCCAAAGCACCACACCCCCAGCACTCACCCACCAACAATCTCTACCTACCAACACTCACACCCACATCTCACACCTTGCACCAGCTATTCAACTATGGCAGGCACATCACCCAACACATTGCTCCACACTCACTCACACACTTTCCTTTCTCTTGCAGGCCAAGGTGGCTCACAACAGGAGGGAGCAGGAGTGCACAGGCGGGGGACAAGCCGACACCCAACCACTGTCTGTGCTGGAGAATCGAGTGCGGCAGATTATTGGGTGCCAGGTGGTGGGCGCCATGGCGATATTGACCCCCTTGGGGACACCAATGGTGTGTTCATCACTACTCCTTCTTCTCACATCCCACTTCCCCCTCACCCCACAAGGTTTTCCCACTTTCCAGCTAATCATGCTGTATGCATTTCTCTCTTCCTGCCCCCCTCCCCTCACCTTAACCCGACTCTTGCACCTTTAGGCTTTCAGATAATGAGCAAGCACCTGAGCCGCCTGTCCCTGAGGGCATCATTGAGAGCGAGGTGGGAGAAGAGGAGGTGGAAGAACACATCACGTCACTGCATGTCTCACCTGCAGGCACCAGCTCAGATACTGGCACTACGTGTTCTTTAGAGGCTAGTATAGTAGCAGGATCTGCACAGGGCGAGGCACCGGGGACGAGTGGGCTGCAGCAAGGCCGGGGGGAAAGGGTAGCTTGGGGTCCAGCTCCCCGGAGGGTGAGTTCGCGCACGAGTTCTGCTGCACAGGACTCAGATGAGGACCTCGATGGGGAGGCCTTTAGAAGAAGGGTGATGGGCATGCACACAGAGATGACAGGTGCAATGGCAAGGGTGCCCGAGAGCCTGTCGGCAATGGTAAGGAGCATGGAGGAGTCCGCCTCCAACATTGCACAAGGCTGTGCGCACACCATGGAGCCCATCCTTGGCAGTCTGCAAAAGATGGTAGACTCCCAGAGAGACTGTGGCAATGCAGACCTGATAAAGCGTGTGATGAGCGCTCTGGCAGCTTCCATTGCAGCACAGGCAGAAGCGACGCAATGTCTTAGTGCTGTAATGCAGTCTATGGTTGGTGCCATTCAAACCCAGACTGCTCTCATGCAGTTTCAGCTTGATGCCACGCAAGGTCTGACTGCTGCCATTGTGGCTGGGTCTACCACCGTCAACCGGGGTTTTCATGGTGTTGCAGCAGGCCAGCAACCTTTGCTCCAACAGAGTGATAGGGATGCTGAGGTTCTGCCCTGGGGGAGTGGCAGTGGGTCAGTGGAGCAGCAACCTGCCGTCCTCTCTCAGGATGACAGCATTCCTGCTCCCACCATTGCCAGTCCGCCACTGCCCATGTCGCTGCCTGTCATCCAGCCAGCCCAGACTGCTGCCGCCCATGCTGAGGTGGTGCAGTCTACAGCCGGACCTTCCAGGTCCACAGCAAGTCGAGGGCGTCCTGCAGGGCCATCTGAAGTCTCCCGCACGGACACTCAGCAGCCTCCCACCAGCCCTGCTGCAGCCACTGGGCTAACACTGCGTACAGTAGGCAAAGGCACAGTAACACGAGGCAGTAAGGGATTGCACAAGGGTGAATAGTTAATATTTTTGGTGTAAGTATGTTTTCACTCATTTTTGATAAATTTATTCATTCAGTTTGGATTCTTTTATGGTGTGTTTTATTTCAGCTTTGCGCTGTGATATGGCCTCCGACAGGGATGGAATGATAGGGATGTGGTGAGCAATGGGGATCTGCGATTTAATTCATTCGAACTGCAGTCTGATGAGGTGGTCACGGACTGCCCTTCCGGAAGGCCGATTGAGTGGCTGCCTCCTCTCTTATTCCTGTTCCTCCTTCTCCTCCTCATCCTCCTCTCCCTCTTCCTCCTCCTGAGGTGGTCCCACAATCCCTGATGGCAAGGGCTGGGCCCTCATGATGGCCAAGTTGTGGAGCATGCAGCAGACCACCACAAAATGGGACACCCACTCCGGCGAGTACTGGAGGGTTCCTCCCGAGCGGTCAAGGCAGCGGAACCATTGCTTGAGCACCCCGATGGTCTGCTCGATGATGTTCCTGGTGGCAGCATGGCTCCCATTATATGAGTGCTGAGCAGGAGTGTTGGGGTTGCAAAGGGGAGTCCTGAGCCAGGTGGAGAGCGGATAACCCTTGTCTCTGACCATCCAGCCACGAGCTGTGGCAGCTGGAAGAGTGCTGGCACACTGGTCTGGCGCAGGATGAAGGCATCGTGGCTGCTGCCAGGATAACGGGCATTGACGGTGAGTATTCGCAGTCTGTGGTCGCACACCAACTGCACCTTAACTGAGTGGTAGCCTTTGTGGTTACGGAAGATCTCTGTATTGTTATGCGGTGCCTGCAAAGCCACGTAGGTGCAGTCAATGGTGCCCTGCACCATGGGGAATCCTGCTATCCTGGCAAAGCCACATGCACACTCGTCCTGCTTCTCTCTGGTACTGGGGAAGCCAATGTAGTCCCTTCTCCGGCTGTAGAGAGCCTCTGTGACCTCCCGAATGCAGTGATGGATGGCAAACTGTGAGATGTTAGCTATGTCTCCTGTTGCAGACTGGAAGGAACCACTGTCGAAGAAATGGAGGGCCACGGTGACCTTGAGGGCCACTGAGAGAGCCGTGGTCGCCCTGGTCAGAGGTTGGAGGTTTGGCTGCAAGAGGTGGCAGAGTTTTGTGACCACCTCCTTGGTAAAGCAAAGCCTTCTAATACACTGCTCCTCACTTAATTGAAGGTAGGAAAAGTGCTCGAGGAAGACCCTCAGAGGGTAAGGCCTCGATGGCCCTCCTCCTCCCTCTGGCCACATGTTCCTGTCTTTCTCGCTGCCTCCGCTCTTCCCGCTGTAAATCCTGGAGAGCGTGGTCGACTGTCAGTACAGCCCCCATTAACGTAACCAAGTGTGGCAGTTTGATTCCTTGAAGAATAAATGTAGCTACTTTTTAGTTGCCACAACACTCCTGATACAAAAGAACCTTGAAATTACTGAATGAAACTGTTGGACTATGTGAAACTGACAAGAAACCATTGAAACTGCACTAACCTGACAGCTGCGAGTCATTACTGATAATCCCTTTAAATAAAGTCCCTGGAGCCGGCTTCCTGATGCTTCACGCCAGCTCTCCCTGTCGGTGTTTACTCCAGGCGCTAAGGCAGGCGATAACAATCAATTTAGCAGATCGGGCGCTCAGTGAGCGTTGCACACCCACTGACGTCACCAACCACCTAGTGTCGACGTTACCGATGATAGCTCTTACCGGCGGCACTATGGGAGGGCGGGGGCAGCCGGCCGGATTTGGTGTGCAGCGCTGGATTTGCCTCACCCCGGCGACACTGCTGTAGCACCCCACTAGCACCATCTGCTGGCACTAATGGGAGGCGCTAAGGGGAGGAATTTTTCCCCCAGACTGTTTCCAGCAGTCTAGAACGAGGGGACATGGATATAAGATTAAATGTAAGAGATTTAGGACAGAGAGCAGGAGGAACTCTTTGGGCTCAATGGGGTCAATGTTAACCTACCGGGCCAGCGGTCAAAAGAAGCAAAGTTCCTTCAAGTTTGATTCTAACCTGATGGATATGTCACCTGACTTTGACCCGTCCCAATGGATTGGGAATATGGGACTGCGGGGGATCATTTTCATCCACAGTCACTGACCTCGCCCCCCCCTCCCCATTAACAGACCCATCCGTCAAACTTTTATCCATCGTGCTGCCCCTCAATTTATAACATGCTCTGCTAGCAGGGCCTTCTGTGGTGGAATATCCGAAACAAACCCTCTTCACCACAGCTCACTGAAAACCATTGTCCCCAGCCCCCCACGCCATGCACCGGCGGTGCTAATGTTCATCGTCTCGCTGTGGACACGCTTAGCTCCTCCCATCTGCTTCTTAGTGGAAGGTAAACAGGAGAAAATAGACAGACATCGAGGGGCGAGGAGGGGGGAGGGAGGGCAGAGGGAGGGGAAGGAGGGGCGAGGAGAGGGGGGAGGGAGGGCAGAGGGACGGGAAGGAGGGGCGAGGTGAGGGGGGGAGGGAGAGAAGAGGGAGGGGAAGGAGGGTGAGGAGAGGGGGGGAGGGAGGGCAGAGGGAGGGGAAGGAGGGGCGAGGTGAGGGGAGGGAGGGGCGAGGTGAGGGGAAGGAGGGGCGAGGAGAGGGGGGGAGGGAGGGCAGAGGGAGGGGAAGGAGGGGCGAGGTGAGGGGGGGAGGGAGAGCAGAGGGAGGGGAAGGAGGGGCGAGGAGAGGGGGGGAGGGAGGGCAGAGGGAGGGGAAGGAGGGGCGAGGAGAGGGGGGAGGGAGAGAAGAGGGAGGGGAAGGAGGGGTGAGGAGAGGGGGGAGGGAGGGCAGAGGGAGGGGAAGGAGGGGCGAGGTGAGGGGGGGAGGGAGGGAGGGCAGAGGGAGGGGAAGGAGGGGCGAGGTGAGGGAGGGCAGAGGGAGGGGAAGGAGGGGCGAGGTGAGGGGAGGGAGGGAGGGCAGAGGGAGGGGAAGGAGGGGCGAGGTGAGGGGGGGAGGGAGAGAAGAGGGAGGGGAAGGAGGGGCGAGGAGAGGGGGGAGGGAGGGCAGAGGGAGGGGAAGGAGGGGCGAGGAGAGGGGGGGAGGGAGGGCAGAGGGAGGGGAAGGAGGGGCGAGGTGAGGGGGGGAGGGAGGGCAGAGGGAGGGGAAGGAGGGGCGAGGTGCGGGGAGGGAGGGAGAGCAGAGGGAGAGGAAGGAGGGGTGAGGAGAGGGGGGGAGGGAGGGCAGAGGGAGGGGAAGGAGGGGCGAGATGAGGGGGGAGGGAGAGCAGAGGGAGGGGAAGGAGGGGCAGGAGAGGGGGGGAGGGAGGGCAGAGGGAGGGGAAGGAGGGGCGAGGAGAGGGGGGAGGGAGGGCAGAGGGAGGGGAAGGAGGGGTGAGGAGAGGGGGGAGGGAGAGCAGAGGGAGGGGAAGGAGGGGCGAGGTGAGGGGAGGGAGGGAGAGCAGAGGGAGGGGAAGGAGGGGCGAGGAGAGGGGGGAGGGAGAGCAGAGGGAGGGGAAGGAGGGGCGAGGTGAGGGGAGGGAGGGAGATGGAGGTAGAGAAGAGGGAGGGGAGAGGGGACCAGGAGGGGAGTGGAGTGAAGCGGGGATAAGGGGAGGTATAGAGCTGGGAAACGAACAGGAGCGGGAGGGCAGGAATGGGAGGGGGGGGAGGGAGGGAGGGGGAGGGAAAAGGGTGGAGGCTGGAGGAATAATAGGGAAGTGAGGAAATTTGAAGGTTACTGGAATCGGCTGATTGACTGAAGTTTGAGGTAAAGGGCGGGGTGGAGGAGGAAGGGGAG
This sequence comes from Somniosus microcephalus, assembly GCF_052327205.1. Taxonomy (NCBI): domain Eukaryota; kingdom Metazoa; phylum Chordata; class Chondrichthyes; order Squaliformes; family Somniosidae; genus Somniosus; species Somniosus microcephalus. Next base: position 4,135,344 of record NC_140993.1, read on the forward strand.
GGAGAGAAAGGAAGGGGTGGGGTGCAGGAAGGAAAGGGAAAGGGGAAAGGGAAGGAGAGGGTATGAGTTAAGGGGTACGGGAGACAATTAGCGAAGAGTAAAAAAGCTCAAAAGCAGAGTGACATTAGGGAAGAGTCCGACCTTTGCCTCCTGTGCCCAGGACTCAATCCTTTATCTCCTTCCTGTATGGCTGTCCTTCTAACTGTGGAACCAGCTCAGGATGACCCACCTGCCACATCCAGATCCACTTTATAATGGACGAGGTGAGTGTGGAGATTGCCCAGGACATGGCCATAGACTTTGTTCCCGTAGTTTGCACCCTCAGGTGTGAAGAAGGTTGCGTGTATGTAGCCAGTGGCATGGACTTTAACCTCGATCACCCCATTCTGGTAGAAGATGAAGTCCCAGAGATAGTCATAGTTATAGACGGTGGAGGTGGTCCTGATCACAAGCACATGGCTGTCTAGACCTCCATAGAAGTTGTAGCCTCCTTTGAAGTTGCTGTTGAAATGTCTCCTGAGTGGGACTGCGGTGGAGTATTCGAATACACACAAAGCATTCTTGTAGCGGACAGGCTGGTCTGTGTCCAGGAAATGATACACATCTCTGTAGGTGGCGAACTCTGGGCAGTCGATTCCTTTCGCCAGTTCATAGTCCATCACGCCCATCCCCCAAGCGGTGTCGATGTACTTGGTCTGCATTGCCGCGGGGCTGTGGCCAGCGTAGAACGCAACGGCTTCCTGAAGACTGATCTCGTATGCGATTGGCTCGTCATTGAACCTGACGTCGAAAAGTTGGATCCCGGCGGAAGATCGCATTCTGAAGGCGAAACTCCACCCCGCGTAGACGACAGAATTTCCATTTACCGTGTACCTCTTCCCCTGCGGCTGCCAGTGCTTGGGACCAGGAATGTCGGTGGGGGTTTTGAAATGGCCTCTGGGAATGTAGGTGGAGAACACGTCCTCACTACTGAATTCAGGCAGCTTGATCTTAGCCACCAGCCCCCTGTCGTACTTCTCCACCAGCTCTTCCACACTGTCGAAGAATTGTCCATTGTACCAAACCTTCTCCACCGCCCAATGCCTGGGGTCCAGAGCCTTGTGGTTCAGCAGGATCTCAAAGCCGATTGGATGAAGGAAAGCGCCTTCCACAGCTCGTTGCAGTATGAACCATGACTTCCTGTCCCCGGACCTCTGACCCCTGGGCGCAATATCAGCAAAGGTCAGACAGCGGTTGGTGCAATTGTGGTACCAGAATCCGCTGGACTCCTTCAGCAGTTGGCTCGCGACCTGGGTGACCTCGGCTAGCTTCTCATGAATGAGCGTGTACTCCACAAAGGTCGTTGGTCGGGAGGTGAACTTTATGGGCCGGTTGCTGTTCAGTGTTATGGGATGGTAATACTTGGGCACTGGCAATGGCCCTACAATGTATTCGGTGACATTGGGCATTTGTTCGGCGCCGAAGAAGATGATCACCTTGGCGTTGCGTTTCGGAGCACAGTTCAACCCGTTGAGGAAATTCAGGACGTGCCGTTTCTTGGGGATCTGAAGCTCGATGAGGAAGATGTAATTTTTGTCGAGTGTTTGTGTTTTTGCGGCCGACAGGTTGAGGTTTCTCTGGGACGTGAGGAAGGTCCTCACCGCTTGCATCTCTGTAGGGCTGAGGTCAGCAAACACGGACGCCTTGAACCGGTATCGATCGGTGCTCTCAGGATGTTGGAAACTGGCTGCACAACACACCATCGCAGTCCAAAGCCAGGCCCACTGGATCCTCACTACGCCGTTCATATCTCCACCTGCAGGGGAAGAAATGTGGAGACTCAGAACCCCGACTGTAACAACACCAAGGCTCAGAAATCACAATGACCCTGTTAAACAGATCAGTGCTGTTGAAAGAACACCATAGCTGGATATCACAGCTGGATTATTAAGAGTCTTCCACCCAGCTTGTGCCCAGAGCACCACAGGCAACACGTCAGAAATCAGAACTTGATTCATCCCAGGGAATTGGGTCAAAGAACTGCCTGTCCTCCAGTGGGTATTGTTCAGTTCACTGGACTCGGGCCAGATCCCAGGGGACTGGAAAATAGCAAATACAAAACTTCCACCTTCAAAGAAGAGGCGAGGGATGAACCATCAAATTATAGACCTGTAAGCCTTAATTCCACTGTTGGGAAAGCGTTTGAAAGATAAGGGAGTGAAGAGTTATGGGGAGCAGGCAAGGAAGTGGCTTTGAGCCCAAGATCAGCCATGATCTTATTGAATGGTGGAGCAGGCTCGAGGGGCCAAGTGGCTTATTCCTGTTCCTATCTTATATTCTTATGTTCTTATGAGAGTATTATGAGGGATAATATAATGGGTCATCTTGAGGGGCGTGAGTTAATCTGAGGCAGTCAGCATGGTTTTAGCAGTGGGAGGTCATGCTTGGCTAATTTATTGAATTTCTGCAAGGGGATGATTGACCTCGTAGATAGAGGAGAAACTGGGGATGTTAGCTACCTGGATTTCTGAAGTTATTTAACACTGTCCCACATAATAGGCTCCTGCATAAGGTGCAAGCCCAGGGGATAGATGGGAATGTATTAAAGTGGATTGATAAATGTGGGTGGTAGACACAATGGCCTAGAAATTCAGTTAAGGCCCGCCAGCAGGCTAACGCCCAAAAGTTAGCGCTGCGTGCGGAGCCAGGTGCGCCCGTCAGATATTCGGCTTTTGCGCCCCAAGTCGGAACCGGGCGCTATTCCAGGGTGTGCCCGCCCCCGCTTGGGGCGCTGAAACTGAATTTCTGCGCTGTAGGCGCCGCTGCGCCACCCGCTGCGGAGCGGCAGGCTGCGGTACTGCAGGCCTCCTCCTTCTCTTAAGGGGGAGGTGCCTGCAACAGCGAGATCGCCGCTGGATTGTGCCGGCAAATGAGCCCGGCACCACGGAGAAGTGCCGGGCTCGCGGAAAGCAGCCGGCAATGCCGCGGGGGGGCGGGGGGTGGAGGAGGCCGGGGAAGGAGGTGCGGGCAGGCGGCCGCCGAAAAAGCGGCCGGCCGCACCTCCACCTTAAAGCGCCCCAGTAGCGCAGCAGTACGGCCCCGTTTTTCAATCGCTATTTGCGGCCGCTGCAGAAGAGGCGGCCGCAACTAAATATGGGGTTTGGGCCGGAAGCGGGGCGGAACCGGGGCACTGCGCACACCGATGATGTCATCGGTGTCGGCGCAGCGCTACCGGCTACCGCCGCCATTACCGCAGCGCTGAATATCAGCGCACCCTCTTACACTGACGCAGAAACCCTATTTGGGCGGTAACTGGGCGCAAAGCCCACTGAATTTCTAGCCCAATGGGTATTGGTGCATGGGCAGGTATCTGGTGAGCAGCCAGCTACCAGTGGACGCCGCAAGTTGTTTATAATTTTTATAAATGATTTAGAGGAAGGAATTGTGTCCAAATTTGCATGAGATAGCAAACTGGGAGCAAATGATAAATATTGATGGGCACAAATGTTAAAAGATCGGGCCAAGCTCGATCTGTGGGCAGAGAAATGGCAGATACAGTTTAACACAGAGAAATATATGGTTGTGAGATCTGGCAGAGGGAGGGTTCATGTGAATGATGTGCTAAATGGGTAAGTACTGGAGGTGTGGGAGCAGGAGAGAGATCTTGGGGCTTTAGTGGACTGGTCACTAAAACCATCAGCACAATGTTCCCAGGCTGTTAAAGAAAATAGAATGTTGGGATTCATGGCAATGGATATAAGATATAAATCCAGAGAGGTAACTTTAAAACAGCATCTGGCTCTGGTAAGACCACATTTATTTCGAAAAGGATATTCAGTTTTTGGAGGGGGTACAGAGAAGGATATTCAGTTACTGAGGTACAGAGAAAGACATCCACTCCCTCCACCACCGGAGCACCGTGCCTGCAGTGTGTACCATCTACAAGATGCACTGCAGCAACTCGCCAAGGCTTCTTTGGCAGCACCTCCCAAACCCGCGACCTCTTCCACCTAGAAGGACAAGGGCAGCAGGTGCATGGGAACACCACCACCTCCAAGTTCCCCTCCAAGTCACACACCATCCTGACTTGGAAATATATCGCTGATCCTTAATCGTCGCTGGGTCAAAATCCTGGAACTCCCTCCCTAACAGCACTGTGGGAGCACCTTCACCACACGGACTGCAGCGGTTCAAGGCGGCTCACCACCACCTTCTCGTAGGGGTAATTAGGGATGGGCAATAAATGCCAGCTTTGCCAGTGACGCCCACATCCCATAAAGAAATAAAAAAATCAGCCCCTTAACGAGTCTCTAGGCGGCTGTTCATCATCAACTCCTTTACCAAGGTGGCGTTTTGCGCTAAACGCGGGCTAAACCAGTGTTACAGCTTAAGACCCCATCTTGGCCACCACAGAGGCTCTTTAGGGCTTAAAGTGTTTGTCGAAAATCACCCCTTAAGGGTTATATTTACAAATTAAGGATAAGAAAAGAAAATAGGAAATGCAAGAAGATACAATCTATATTAACGATTTGGAGGAAGGGACCGAGTGCAAAGTATCCAAGTTTGCCGACGATACAAAGATGGGAAGGAAAGCAGTGAGTGAGGAGGACATAAAAAACCTGCAAAAGGACATAGACAGGCTAAGTGAGTGGGCAAAAATTTGGCAGATGGAATATAATGTTGGAAAGTGTGAGGTTGTGCACTTTGGCAGAAAAAATCAAAGAGCAAGTTATTATCTAAATGGAGAGAAACTGCAAAGTGCTACAGTACAAAGGGATCTGGGGGTCCTGGTGCATGAAACACAAAAAGTTAGTATGCAGGTACAGCAGGTGATCAGGAAGGCCAATGGAATCTTGGCTTTTATTGCGAGTGGGATGGAGTATAAAAGCAGGGAAGTCTTGCTGCAGTTATACAGGGTACTGGTGAGGCCACACCTGGAATACTGCATACAGTTTTGGTTTCCATATTTAAGAAAAGATATACTTGCTCTCGAGGCAGTTCAGAGAAGGTTCACTCGGTTGATTCCGGAGATGAGGGGGTTGACTTATGAGGAAAGGTTGAGTAGGTTGGGCCTCTACTCATTGGAATTCAGAAGAATGAGAGGCGATCTTATCAAAACATATAAGATTGTGAGGGGGCTTGATCGGGTGGATGCGGTGAGGATGTTTCCACTGATGGGTGAGACTAGAACTAGGGGGCATAATCTTAGAATAAGGGGCTGCTCTTTCAAAACTGAGATGAGGAGAAACTTCTTCACTCAGAGGGTAGTAAATCTATGGAATTTACTACCTGGGACGAGGGACAGGGTCACTGGTCAAGGCTTGTGAAGCTAAGCTAGAGCCAGGTCTGGTTAGTACCTGGAGGGGTGACCATCAAGGAAGATCAGGTGCAGAAGGTCACGGAAGGAGCCCCGAGGAGGGGTCAGAAGGAGGGGCGGCTGGTGAGCAGGCCTGGGCGTTGGGCTGAAGATTGTCAGACAGGAGGAATGGTGGAAATGGAATGGCAGCGCACACAGGTGCAGCGGCTTTGCTTCTCCCGGGACGGTGCTATTTACGTTTAATGTTATTTATACTGGACTCATGGGAGCTGGCAAGGTCACATTTTGTTGTTCATGTACTTGTGCAATGACAATAAAGTTGAATTATTATTATTATTATTACCTCAGAGAGCTGTGGAAGCTGCAACATTAAATAAATTTAAAACGGAGATAGACAGTTTCCTAGCTGATAAGGGAATAAGGGGTTACGGGGAGAGGGCAGGGAAGTGGACGTGAGTCTAGGTTCGGATCAGCCATGATCCTATTGAATGGTGGAGCAGGTCCGAGGGGCCGTATGGCCTACTCCTGCTCCTACTTCTTATGTTCTTATGTTCTTATGTAAGAGGAAGTGTTTTACTAAAAGGGTGGGCACTATGAGGAACAGATTAACGGCACCGCGGGGGCGGGGGGGGGGCGCTGTGGGGGGGATTTGAGAAACCGGAATGGGCTTCAGGAAGGAACTTGATAGGTTCCTGTCGACCAATGGAATTCTGGGTTATTAGAAATTGATCACGGGTTTTTTAGAATCATTCTTGGAGTGTGGGTGACAGTAGCATGGCAGCATTAATTGCCCCATCACGTGGTGTGGGACTGGAGTCACGTGTAGCCCAGACCGGGTAGGGGCGGCAGGTTCCCTTCCCTCAAGGACATTAGTGACCCAGTTGGGCTTTTACGACAGTCCTGCAGTTTTCATGTTCATTTCCTGGTGGGATTTGAACTTACGATCTCTGGATTGCTAGTCCAGGAGCAGGACCACTGGACTACGATATCATGGATATATAGACTCGATGGACCGAAGGCCTTCTCTTGTCACACCTTGGCGGCATCATATCTATGGGTCACACCTCAGACTCATTACACATCACAGCTCATCGTTCAGCAGCCAGGTTCAGTGAGACAGTGATTCCTGCTGTTGGCTGATGAACTTGCACTGATTCTAGACTCCTTCCTCAGTCTAGCTTACCCACAGAAAGAAGTTCTCAATCCCTTTAAAGTTATCAGAGAACAGAATCTCACAGCACACATGCTCCCCCACTGAGTCACGCTCCGCTTCATTCCCCACAGCCCGACCCAGCACTGCTTCCTTCTTCATTGGGCTGGAAACACACCAAAGTTCTCTTCAACACATTTCAGGAATTCCTCCCCCTCTCTGCCCTTTACACTGTTGCTATCCCAGTCTATATCAGGGTCATTGAAGTCCCCCATTATCATCACTCTAAAGTTCTTGCATCTTTCTGCAATTTGTCTGCAGATTTGTTCCTCTATCTCCTATCATAATCAGCCGGGGCTCAGTGGGCAGCACCCTGGCCTCGGAGTCAGAAGGTGGTGGGTTCAAGTCCCACTCCAGAGACTTGAGCACAAAAAGCTAGGCTGACTCTCCCAGTGCAGTGCTGAGGGAGTGCTGCACTGTCGGAGGTGCCGTCTATCAGATGAGACGTTAAACCGAGGCCCCGCCTGCTCTCTCAGGTGGACATAAAAGATCCCACGGCACTATTTCGAAGAAGAGCAGGGGAGTTCTCCCCGGTGTCCTGGGGCCAATATTTATCCCTCAACCAACATCACTAAAACAGATTATCTGGTCATTATCACATTGCTGTTTGTGGGAGCTTTCTGTGCACTAATTGGCTGCCACGTCATAGAGTCATAACGGCACAGAAGGAGGCCATTCGGCCCATCGAGTCCGTGCCGGCTCTCTGTGGAGCAATCCAGTCAGTCCCATTCCCCCACTCTATCCCCGGAGCCCTGCAAGTTTATTTCCCTCAAATGCCTATCCAGTCTCCCCTTGAAAACATTGAGTGTCTCCGCTTCTTACACTACAACAGTGCCGACACTTCAAAAAGTACTTCATTGGCTGTAAAGCGCTTTGGGACGTCCGGTGGTCGTGAAAGGTGCTATATAAATGTAAGCATTTCTTTCAGCGGCCGAGTTTACACCCAGCAGCGTAATAGTTCCTCTATTGTTCCTTAATTCTTTGAACCCAAATTTCTCTCCAGTGCACTAACAGTTTCTTTGATCAAAAATGCCATCTCCACTCCTTTCTATCCTTCCACAATACCTTGTAGCCAGGAATATTATCTTCCCAATCCTCCCCTTCTATCAACAAGACTTTTATTTAATTCATTCTTGGGATGTGGATGTCGTCGGCGAGGCCAAGGATTATTGCCCATTCCTAACAGTCTTGAGAAGGTGGTGGTGAACCCGTGAACCAGTGAGAGCCTGTACCCCAGTGAGAGTCAGTGTCTGTGGAACTGTACCCCAGTGAGAGTCAGTGGCTGTGGAACTGTACCCCAGTGAGAGTCAGTGTCTGTGGAACTGAACCCCAGTGAGAGTCAGTGTCTGTGGAACTGTACCCCAGTGAGAGTCAGTGCCTGTGGAACTGTACCCCAGTGAGAGTCAGTGTCTGTGGAACTGTACCCCAGTGAGAGTCAGTGTCTGTGGAACTGAACCCCAGTGAGAGTCAGTGTCTGTGGAACTGTACCCCAGTGAGAGTCAGTGCCTGTGGAACTGTGCCCCAGTGAGAGTCAGTGCCTGTGGAACTGTACCCCAGTGAGAGTCAGTGTCTGTGGAACTGTACCCCAGTGAGAGTCAGTGTCTGTGGTACTGTACCCCAGTAAGAGTCAGTGTCTGTGGAACTGTACCCCAGTAAGAGTCAGTGTCTGTCGAACTGTACCCCAGTGAGAGTCAGTGTCTGTGGAACTGTACCCCAGTAAGAGTCAGTGTCTGTGGAACTGTACCCCAGTGAGAGTCAGTGTCTGTCGAACTGTACCCCAGCGAGAGTCAGTGTCTGTGGAACTGTACCCCAGTGAGAGTCAGTGTCTGTCGAACTGTACCCCAGTGAGAGTCAGTTTCTGTGGAACTGTACCCCAGTGAGAGTCAGTGTCTGTGGAACTGTACCCCAGTGAGAGTCAGTTTCTGTGGAACTGTACCCCAGTGAGAGTCAGTGTCTGTGGAACTGTACCCCAGTGAGAGTCAGTGCCTGTGGAACTGTACCCCAGTGAGAGTCAGTGTCTGTGGAACTGTACCCCAGTGAGAGTCAGTGTCTGTGGAACTGTACCCCAGTGAGAGTCAGTGTCTGTGGAACTGTACCCCAGTGAGAGTCAGTGTCTGTGGAACTGTACCCCAGTGAGAGTCAGTTTCTGTGGAACTGTACCCCAGTGAGAGTCAGTGTCTGTGGAACTGTACCCCAGTGGGAGTCAGTGTGTGTGGAACAGTACCCCAGTGAGAGTCAGTGTCTGTGGAACAGTACCCCAGTGCAGTACCCAAGGCAGAGACTCCAGAGGCATACTGATCTGGTTTAAAACAGAACTTAAGAATTACATCAAATTTATAAAAAAGGGCGAAAACCACATGTGGCTCAAACTTGAGAGGGAGATTATCTCAAACACCCAAGATGTTTACATTTGCGCACTTTATATCCCTCCAATCGATTCCCCGTACTTTAAAGAGGACACCTTCTCCAACATGGAGGGGGAAATTATCCAATACCAGGCCCAGGGGAACGTGTTGATCTGTGGGGACCTCAATTCAAGAACGGGCGAAGAACCAGACTTCACCAATAATCAGGGAAACAATTACGTATTCGGGAATAACCACTTTGACATCCCTTCCCTTCCATACAGGCATAACTGCGACAGGCAGTCAAATACCAACGGAAAACAACTACTACAGCTCTGTCGAAACCTGGGTCTGTACATTGTCAATGGTAGGTTCATAGGAGACCTCCTAGGAAGATCGACCTATTGCTCACCTCTTGGCTGCAGCACAGTAGACTATATGATTACAGACTTGGACCCATCCTCTTTCAGAGCATTCACAGTCAAACCACAAACAACACTGTCAGATCACAGTCAAATTACTATGTTTCTCAAAAAGACAGAAACAAACAACATAGAAACACAACCCAGTAAACTGTACAACACCAAAAAATCGTACAGATGGGCCAAAAATGACACAGAAAAATACCAGAAAACAATTAGCAATGCATCAACTCAAGCTCTCTTAGACACCTTACTGGATAACATATACACTCACAATAAAGAAGGCGTAAACCGGGCAGTTAGTAAACTAAACAATATTTTTGATAATTTGGCAACAAATGCAAACTTGAAAGCTCGCAAGAACAAACCCAAAACAAAAAACTATGAAAAATGGTTTGACCATGATTGCCATAACATGAGGAAAAAACTTAGAAAAATATCAAACCAGAAACACAGACATCCAGAAAACGAGGAATTACGCCTTACTTATTGTCAGACACTAACACAATACAGAAACACACTCAGAACCAAAAAAGAGCAATTTATTAAGAATACACTCAGCTCCATGGAGGAATCCATTGATTCCAATTGTTTCTGGGACAACTTGAAAACACTACACAAAAAACAACACGACGATTTGTCCATTCAAAATGGGGACACATGGGTAAACCACTTTGAAAAATTATACCAGAAAAACACACTAAGACCAGAGCAACACCAAATACGCAAAAAACTGGAAAAGCTTGAATTGGCCATAAAAGATAACCAAAACCCGCTAGACGCCATAATAACAGAAAAAGAACTTCTTGAAAAACTCAAGGACCTGCGACCAGGAAAAGCTTGCGGGACAGACGGCATACTAAACGAGATGATTAAACACACAGATGACAAAATGAAACTGGCTATCCTAAAACTCTTCAACTTGGTTCTGAGTGTCGGTTATTTCCCTGACATCTGGAACAAAGGACTCATAACACCCATATACAAAAGTGGGGACAAAATCGACCCAAACAACTATCAAGGCATCTGTGTAAACAGTAACCTGGGGAAGGTATTCTGTAGCATCATAAACAAAAGACTTATAAACTTCCTTGAGGAACACAATGTCTTGAGTAAAAGCCAAATTGGACTCCTGCCAAACTATAGAACATCCGATCATATCTTCACCCTACAGACCCTAATTGACAAACACGTTCACCATAACAAAAGCAAAATCTACGCATGCTTTGTAGATTTCCAGAAGGCTTTCGACTCCATCTGGCATGACGGGTTATTCCTGAAACTTATCGAAAGCGGGGTAGGAGGGAAAACATATGATGTAATTAAATCAATGTATACAAACAATAAATGTGCAGTTAAAATTGGAGACAAACAAACAAAATACTTCCCACAGGGGCGGGGGGTGACGCAGGGCTCGCCAATCTCACCGACACTCTTTAATATTTACATTAATGGATTGGCAAAACTACTTGAACAATCTACAGCACCTGGCCTCACCCTATATGAATCCAAGGTTAAATTCCTCCTCTATGCAGACGACCTGGTTCTGCTGTCACCAACTAAGGAGGGTCTACAGCAGAACCTGGACCTGCTGGAGTCATACTGCCAGACTTGGGCCCTGACAATAAATCCCCAAAAAACCAAAGTCCTTGTGTTCCAGCAAAGATCCAAACATCAGGGACCCAAAATAAATTTCACAGTAGGAACAACCAAAATTGAACAAACCACTCACTACACATACTTGGGCTTAAAAATCAGTTCTACGGGAAACTTCAAACTGGCTGTGAATGAACTGAAAGAGAAAGCAAGAAGGGCTTTCTATGCCATCAAAAAATCAATCCAAATAGAAATCCCAATTAGCATTTGGCTCAAAATTTTCAAATCAGTAATTGAACCAATTGCACTCTATGGCAGTGAGGTATGGGGACCGCTAACACAACAAGAATTTGCAAAATGGGACAAACACCCAATTGAGATCCTACATGCAGAATTCTGTAAAAGTATCCTCCGGACTCAAAGGAAAACAGTAAACAATGCATGCAGGGCGGAACTAGGCCAATATCCATTAATAATCACTATCCAAAAAAGAGCCACCAAATTTTGGAATCACCTACAAATGAGCAACCCCCAATGCTATCACTACGACGCCCTGAAATGCCAAGAGCTGACCATAAAGAAAAATTCCCTCAGTCAACTAGTCCTGGGACTCAGTGAAGTAACTACTAACAACACTAACAATAACCAGTCCCAGGACAGTGACAGGGTAACACAAAGAATTCGACCCAACACAATCGTCGCTAAGCAAAAGGAAAAATATCTGACATATTGGGCAGAAACAACAAAAACCCAAAGCAAACTCAATTGCTACTTGGCCCTAAACAGACAATACAACATAGCTGATTACCTGACCATGGTAAAGGATAACAAACTGAGAAGAACCTTGACAAGGTACAGACTTAGCGAACATAGCCTAGCGATCGAAAAAGGCAGACACAGGCAAACCAGGCTGCCAAGAGAAGACAGGATATGCTCTCACTGCAGTCAGGGAGTGGTGGAGACAGAGATACACTTCCTCACAGCTTGTGGAAAATATCAGGACATCAGGGAGAATTTCTACCAAAAATTCTCCCAAATATGCCCTGAATTCAGAAATCTGAATGACAACCAAAAACTCCCTTTCCTACTGGGGGAGGAGAGAAGTTGTGTAACACAGGCGGCACACTATGTTACAGCTTGCCATGAACAGAGGGACAACCAGTAAACTAAGACAAGAATATATACAAACAAGGCGAATGTATATTTATAAACTGTATGAATAGAACCGCGTTTATGTGTTCAACCATAAATGTATTTTGATGCTTTGGCAACATAAGATGTACCTTATCATGCCAATAAAGCGATTTGAATTGTGAATTGTGAATTGAGAGTCAGTGTCTGTGGAACTGTACCCCAGTGAGAGTCAGTGTCTGTGGAACTGTACCCCAGTGAGAGTCAGTGTCTGTGGAACTGTACCCCAGTGAGTGTCAGTGCCTGTGGAACTGTACCCCAATGAGAGTCAGTGTCTGTGAAACTGTACCACAGTGAGAGTCAGTGTCTGTGGAACTGTACCCCAGTGAGAGTCTGTGTCTGTGGAACAGTACCCCAGTGTGAGTCAGTGTCTGTGGAACTGTACCCCAGTGAGAGTCAGTGTCTGTGGAATTGTACCCCAGTGAGAGTCAGTGTCTGTGGAACTGTACCACAGTGAGAATCAGTGACTATGGAACTGTACGCCATTGAGAGTCAGAGTCCGTGGAACTGTACCCCAGTGAGAGTCAGTGTCTGTGGAACTGTACCCCAGTGAGAGTCAGTGTCTGTGGAACTGTACCACAGTGAGAGTCAGTGTCTGTGCAACTGCACCACAGTGAGAGTCAGTGTCTGTGGAAATGTACCGCAGTGAGAGTCAGTGTCTGTGGAACCCCTACCCCAGTGAGAGTCAGTGTCTGTGGAACTGTACCCCAGTGAGAGTCAGTGTCTGTGGAACTGCACCCCAGTGAGAGTCAGTGTCTGTGCAACTGTACCCCAGTGAGAGACAATGTCTGTGGAACTGCACCCCAGTGAGAGTCAGTGTCAGTGGAACACATACCCCAGTGAGAGTCAGCGTCTCTGGAACTGTACCACAGTGAGAGTCAGTGTGTGTGGAACTGTACCCCAGTGAGAGTCAGTGTCTGTGGAACTGTACACCAGTGAGCGTTCAAATCTGTGGAACTGTACCCCAGTGAGAATCAGTGTCTGTGGAAATTTACCACAGTGAGAGTCGGTGCCTGTGGAACTGTACCCCAGAGAGAGATAGTGTCTGTGGAACTGTACCCCAGTGAGTGTCTGTGCCTGTGGAACTGTACCCCAGTGAGAGTCAGTGTCTGTGGAACACGTACCCCAGTGAGAGTCAGTGTCTGTGGAACACTTACCCCAGTGAGAGTCAGTGTCTGTGGAACAGTACCCCAGTGAGAGTCAGTGTCTGTGGAACTGTACCCCAGTGAGAGTCAGTGTCTGTGGAACTGTACCCCAGTGAGAATCAGTGTCTGTGGAACCCGTACCCCAGTGAGAGTCAGTGTCTGTGGGACTGTACCCCAGTGAGAGCCAGTGCCCCAGTGAGAGTCATTGTCTGTGGAACTGTACCCCAGTGAGAGTCAGTGCATGTGGAAATGTACCCCAGTGAGAGTCAGTGTCTTTGGAAATGTACACCAGTGAGAGTCAATGTCAATGGAACCCGTACCGAAGTGAAGGCCAGTGTCTGTGGAACTGTACCCCAGTGAGAGTCACTGTCTGTGGAACACTTACCCCAGTGAGAGTCAGTGTCTGTGGAACAGTACCCCAGTGAGAGTCAGTGTCTGTGGAACTGTACCCCAGTGAGAGTCAGTTTCTGTGGAACTGTACCCCAGTGAGAATCATTGACTGTGGAACTGTACCCCATTGAGAGTCAGTGTCTGTGGAACTGTACACCAGCGAGAGTCAGTGTCTGTGGAACTGTACCCCAGTGAGAGTCAGTGTCTGTGGAAATGTACCCCAGTGAGAGCCAGTGTCTGTGGAACTGTACCCCAGTGAGAGTCTGTGTCTGTGGAACTGTACCCCAGTGAGAGTCAGTGTCTGTGGAACTGTACCCCAGTGAGAGTCAGTGTCTGTGGAACTGTACACCAGTGAGAATTTGAATCTGTGGAACTTTACCCAAGTGAGAATCAGTGTCTGTGGAACTGTACCCCAGTGAGAGTCAGTGTCTGTAGAACTGTACCCCAGTGAGAGTCAGTGTCTGTGGAACAGTACCCCAGTGAGAGTCAGTGTCTGTGGAAATGTACACCAGTGAGAGTCAATGTCACTGGAACCCGTACCGAAGTGAGGGCCAGTGTCTGTGGAACTGTACCCCAGTGAGATTCAGTGCCTGTGGTAATGTACCCCAGTGAGAGTCAGTGTCTGTGGAACTGTACCCCAGTGAGAGTCAGTGTCTGTGGAACTGTACCCCAGTGAGAGTCAGTGTCTGTGGAGCTGTACCCCAGTGAGTGTATGTGCCTATGTAACTGTACCCCAGTGAGAGTCAGTGTCTGTGGAACTGTACCCCAGTGACAGTCAGTGTCTTTGGAAATGTACCCCAGTGAGAGTCACTGTCTGTGGAGCTGTACCCACAGTGAGAGACAGTGTCTGTAGAACCAGTACCCCACTGAGAGTCAGTGTCTGTGGAACTGTACCCCAGTGAGAGTCAATGTCTGTGGAACTGTACCCCAGTGAGAGTCAGTGTCTGTGGAACTGTACCCCAGTGAATATCAGTGTCTGTGGAACTGTACCGCAGTGACAGTCAGTGTCTGTGGAACTGTACCCCAGTGAGAATCAGTGTCTGTGGAATCCGTACCCCATTGAGAATCTGTGTCTGTGGGACTGTACCCCAGTGAGAGTCAGTGTCTGTGGAACTGTACCCCAGTGAGAGTCAGTGTCTTTGGACTGTACCCCAGTGAGAGTCATTGTCTGTGGAACTGTGCGCCAGTCAGAGTCAGTGTCTGTGGAAATGCACCCCAGTGAGAGTCAGTGGCTGTGGAACTGCACCCCAGTGAGAGTCAGTGTCTGTGGAACTGTATCCCAGTGAGAGTCAGTGTCTGTGGAACTGTACCCCAGTGAGAGTCAGTGTCTGTGGTACTGTACACCAGTGAGAGTCAGTGTCTGTGGTACTGTACCCTAGTGAGAGTCAGTGTCTGTGGAACTGTACCCCAGTGAGAGTCATTGCCTGTGGAACTGTACCCCAGTGAGAGACAGTGCCTGTGGAACTGTACCCCAGTGAGAGTCAGTGTCTGTGGAACTGTACCACAGTGAGAGTCAGTGTCTGTGGAACTGCACCCCAGTGTGAGTCAGTGTCTGTGGTACTGTACCCCAGTGAGAGTCAGTGTCTGTGGAACTGTACCCCAGTGAGAGTCAGTGTCTGTGGAACAGTACCCCAGTGAGAGTCAGTGTCTGTGGAACTGTACCCCAGTGAGAGTCAGTGTCTGTGGAACTGTACCCCAGTGAGAATCAGTGTCTGTGGAACCCGTACCCCAGTGAGAGTCAGTGTCTGTGGGACTGTACCCCAGTGAGAGCCAGTGCCCCAGTGAGAGTCATTGTCTGTGGAACTGTACCCCAGTGAGAGTCAGTGCATGTGGAAATGTACCCCAGTGAGAGTCAGTGTCTTTGGAAATGTACACCAGTGAGAGTCAATGTCAATGGAACCCGTACCGAAGTGAAGGCCAGTGTCTGTGGAACTGTACCCCAGTGAGAGTCACTGTCTGTGGAACACTTACCCCAGTGAGAGTCAGTGTCTGTGGAACAGTACCCCAGTGAGAGTCAGTGTCTGTGGAACTGTACCCCAGTGAGAGTCAGTTTCTGTGGAACTGTACCCCAGTGAGAATCATTGACTGTGGAACTGTACCCCATTGAGAGTCAGTGTCTGTGGAACTGTACACCAGCGAGAGTCAGTGTCTGTGGAACTGTACCCCAGTGAGAGTCAGTGTCTGTGGAAATGTACCCCAGTGAGAGCCAGTGTCTGTGGAACTGTACCCCAGTGAGAGTCTGTGTCTGTGGAACTGTACCCCAGTGAGAGTCAGTGTCTGTGGAACTGTACCCCAGTGAGAGTCAGTGTCTGTGGAACTGTACACCAGTGAGAATTTGAATCTGTGGAACTTTACCCAAGTGAGAATCAGTGTCTGTGGAACTGTACCCCAGTGAGAGTCAGTGTCTGTAGAACTGTACCCCAGTGAGAGTCAGTGTCTGTGGAACAGTACCCCAGTGAGAGTCAGTGTCTGTGGAAATGTACACCAGTGAGAGTCAATGTCACTGGAACCCGTACCGAAGTGAGGGCCAGTGTCTGTGGAACTGTACCCCAGTGAGATTCAGTGCCTGTGGTAATGTACCCCAGTGAGAGTCAGTGTCTGTGGAACTGTACCCCAGTGAGAGTCAGTGTCTGTGGAACTGTACCCCAGTGAGAGTCAGTGTCTGTGGAGCTGTACCCCAGTGAGTGTATGTGCCTATGTAACTGTACCCCAGTGAGAGTCAGTGTCTGTGGAACTGTACCCCAGTGACAGTCAGTGTCTTTGGAAATGTACCCCAGTGAGAGTCACTGTCTGTGGAGCTGTACCCACAGTGAGAGACAGTGTCTGTAGAACCAGTACCCCACTGAGAGTCAGTGTCTGTGGAACTGTACCCCAGTGAGAGTCAATGTCTGTGGAACTGTACCCCAGTGAGAGTCAGTGTCTGTGGAACTGTACCCCAGTGAATATCAGTGTCTGTGGAACTGTACCGCAGTGACAGTCAGTGTCTGTGGAACTGTACCCCAGTGAGAATCAGTGTCTGTGGAATCCGTACCCCATTGAGAATCTGTGTCTGTGGGACTGTACCCCAGTGAGAGTCAGTGTCTGTGGAACTGTACCCCAGTGAGAGTCAGTGTCTTTGGACTGTACCCCAGTGAGAGTCATTGTCTGTGGAACTGTGCGCCAGTCAGAGTCAGTGTCTGTGGAAATGCACCCCAGTGAGAGTCAGTGGCTGTGGAACTGCACCCCAGTGAGAGTCAGTGTCTGTGGAACTGTATCCCAGTGAGAGTCAGTGTCTGTGGAACTGTACCCCAGTGAGAGTCAGTGTCTGTGGTACTGTACACCAGTGAGAGTCAGTGTCTGTGGTACTGTACCCTAGTGAGAGTCAGTGTCTGTGGAACTGTACCCCAGTGAGAGTCATTGCCTGTGGAACTGTACCCCAGTGAGAGACAGTGCCTGTGGAACTGTACCCCAGTGAGAGTCAGTGTCTGTGGAACTGTACCACAGTGAGAGTCAGTGTCTGTGGAACTGCACCCCAGTGTGAGTCAGTGTCTGTGGTACTGTACCCCAGTGAGAGTCAGTGTCTGTGGAACTGTACCCCAGTGAGAGTCAGTGCCTGTGGAACTGTACCCCAGTGAGTGTCAGTGTCTGTGGAACCGCACCGCAGTGTGAGTCAGTGTCTGTGGTACTGTACCCCAGTGAGAGTCAGTGTCTGTGGAACTGTACCCCAGTGAGAGTCAGTGTCTGTGGAACTGTACCCCAGTGAGAGTCAGTGTCTGTGGAACTGTACCCCAGTGAGAGTCAGTGTCTGTGGAGCTGTACCCCAGTGAGAGTCAGTGTCTGTGGAACTGTACCCCAGTGAGAGTCAGTGCCTGTGGAACTGTACCCCAGTGAGAGTCAGTGTCTGTGGAACACATACCCCAGTGAGAGTCAGTGTCTGTGGAAATGTACCCCAGTGAGAGACAGTGTCTGTGGAACGGTACCCCAGTGAGAGTAAGTGTCTGTGGAACGGTACCCCAGTGAGAGTCAGTGTCTGTGGAACTGTACCCCAGTGAGAGTCAGCATCTCTGGAACTGTACCACAGTGAGAGTCAGTGTGTGTGGAAGTGTACCGCAGTGAGAATCAGTGTCTGTGGAAATTTACCCCAGTGAGAGTCAGTGCCTGTGGAACACTTGCCCCAGTGAGAGTCACTGTCTGTGGAAATGTACCCCAGTGAGAGTCAGTGCCTGTGGAACTGTACCCCAGTGAGAGTCAGTGTCTGTGGAACTGTACCCCAGTGTGAGTCAGTGTCTGTGGAACTGTACCCCAGTGAGAGTCAGTGACTGTGGAACTGTCCCTTATTGAGAGTCAGAGTCTGTGGAACTGTGCCCCAGTGAGAGTCAGTGTCTGTGGAACTGTACCCCAGTGAGAGTCAGTGTCTGTGGAACTGTACCCCAGTGCGAGTCAGTGTCTGTGGAATTGTACACCAGTGTGAGTCAGTGCCTGTGGTACTGTACCCCAGTGAGAGTCAGTGTCTGTGGAACTGTACCCCAGTGAGAGTCATTGTCTGTGCAAGTGTACCGCAGTGAGAGTCACTGTCTGTGGAAATGTACCCCAGTGATAGTCAGTGTCTGTGGAACTGTACCCCAGTGAGAGTCAGTGTCTGTGGAATTGTACCCCAGTGAGAGTCAGTGTCTGTGGAACTGTACCCCAGTGTGAGTCAGTGTCTGTGGAACTGTACCCCAGTGAGAGTCAGTGTCTGTGGAACTGTACCCCAGTGAGAGTCAGTGTCTGTGGAATTGTACCCCAGTGAGAGTCAGTGTCTGTGGAACTCTACCCCAGTGAGGGTCAGTGTCTGTGGAACTGTACCCCAGTGAGAGTCAGTGTCTGTGGAACTGTACCCCAGTGAGAGCCAGTGTTTGTGGAACTGTACCGCAGTGAGAGTCAGTGTCTGTGGAACTGTACCCCAGTGAGAGTCAGTGTCTGTGGAACTGTACCCCAGTGAGAGTCAGTGTCTGTGGAACTGTACCCCAGTGAGAGTCAGTGTCTGTGGAACTGTACCCCAGTGTGAGACAGTGTCTGTGGAACTGTACCCCAGTGAGAGTCATTTTCTGCGGAACTGTACCCCATTGACAGTCAGAGTCTGTGGAACTGTACCCCAGTGAGAGTCAGTGTCTGTGGAACTGTGCCCCAGTGAGCGTCAATGTCTGTGGAACTGTACCCCATTGACAGTCAGAGTCTGTGGAACTGTACCCCAGTGAGAGTAAGTGTCTGTGGAACGGTACCCCAGTGAGAGTCAGTGTCTGTGTAACTGTACCCCAGTGAGAGTCAGCATCTCTGGAACTGTACCACAGTGAGAGTCAGTGTGTGTGGAACTGTACCGCAGTGAGAATCAGTGTCTGTGGAACACTTACCCCAGTGAGAGTCAGTGTCTTTGCAACGTTACCCCAGTGAGAGTCAGTGTCTGTGCAACTGTACCCCAGTGAGAGTCAGTGTCTGTGGAAATGTACCCCAGTGAGGGTCAGCGTCTGTGGAACTGTACCCCAGTGAGAGTCAGTGTCTGTGCAACTATACCCCAGTGAGAGACAGTGTCTGTGGAACGGTACCCCAGTGAGAGTAAGTGTCTGTGGAACGGTACCCCAGTGAGAGTCAGTGTCTGTGGAACTGTACCCCAGTGAGAGTCAGCATCTCTGGAACTGTACCACAGTGAGAGTCAGTGTGTGTGGAACTGTACCGCAGTGAGAATCAGTGTCTGTGGAAATTTACACCAGTGAGAGTCAGTGCCTGTGGAACTGCACCCCAGTGAGAGTCAGTGCCTGTGGAACACTTGCCCCAGTGAGAGTCAGTGTCTGTGGAAATGTACCCCAGTGAGAGTCAGTGCCTGTGGAACTGTACCCCAGTGAGTGTCAGTGGAACTGTACCCCAGTGAGAGTCAGTGTCAGTGGAACTGTACCCCAGTGAGAGTCAGTGTCTGTGGAACTGTACCCCAGTGAGAGTCAGTGTCTGTGGAACTGTACCGCAGTGTGAGTCAGTGTCTGTGGAACTGTACGCCAGTGAGAGTCAGTGTCAGTGGAACTGTACCCCAGTGAGAGTCAGTGTCAGTGGAACTGTACCCCAGTGAGAGACAGTGTCTGTTGAACTGTACCCCAGTGAGAGTCAGTGCCTGTGGTAATGGACCCCAGTGAGAGTCAGTGGCAGTGGAACTGTACCCCAGTGAGAGTCAGTGTCAGTGGAACTGTACCCCAGTGAGAGACAGTGTCTGTGGAACTGTACCCCAGTGAGAGTCACTGTCTGTGGAGCTGTACCCCCAGTGAGAGACAGTGCCCGTGGTAATGTACCTCAGTGAGAGTCACTGTCAGTGGAACTGTACCCCAGTGAGAGTCAGTGTCAGTGGAACTGTACCCCAGTGAGAGACAGTGTCTGTGGAACTGTACCCCAGTGAGAGTCAGTGTCAGTGGAACTGTACACCAGTGAGAGTCAGTGTCTGTGGAACTGTACCCCAGTGAGAGACAGTGTCTGTGGAAATGTACCCCAGTGAGAGTCAGTGTCTGTGGAACTGTACCCCAGTGAGAGTCAGTGTCTGTGGAACTGTACCCCAGTGAGAGTCAGTGTCTGTGGAACTGCACCCCAGTGTGAGTCAGTGTCTGTGGTACTGAACCCCAGTGTGAGACAGTGTCTGTGGAACTGTACCCCAGTGAGAGTCATTTTCTGCGGAACTGTACCCCATTGACAGTCAGAGTCTGTGGAACTGTACCCCAGTGAGAGTCAGTGTCTGTGGAACTGTGCCCCAGTGAGCGTCAGTGTTTGTGGAACTGCACCCCATTGACAGTCAGAGTCTGTGGAACTGTACCCCAGTGAGAGTAAGTGTCTGTGGAACGGTACCCCAGTGAGTGTCAGTGTCTGTGTAACTGTACCCCAGTGAGAGTCAGCATCTCTGGAACTGTACCACAGTGAGAGTCAGTGTGTGTGGAACTGTACCTCAGTGAGAGTCAGTGTCTGTGCAACTATACCCCAGTGAGAGACAGTGTCTGTGGAACGGTACCCCAGTGAGAGTAAGTGTCTGTGGAACGGTACCCCAGTGAGAGTCAGTGTCTGTGGAACTGTACCCCAGTGAGAGTCAGCATCTCTGGAACTGTACCACAGTGAGAGTCAGTGTGTGTGGAACTGTACCGCAGTGAGAATCAGTGTCTGTGGAAATTTACCCCAGTGAGAGTCAGTGCCTGTGGAACTGCACCCCAGTGAGAGTCAGTGCCTGTGGAACACTTGCCCCAGTGAGAGTCAGTGTCTGTGGAAATGTACCCCAGTGAGAGTCAGTGCCTGTGGAACTGTACCCCAGTGAGTGTCAGTGGAACTGTACCCCAGTGAGAGTCAGTGTCAGTGGAACTGTACCCCAGTGAGAGTCAGTGTCTGTGGAACTGTACCCCAGTGAGAGTCAGTGTCTGTGGAACTGTACGCCAGTGAGAGTCAGTGTCTGTGGAACTGTACCCCAGTGAGAGTCAGTGTCAGTGGAACTGTACCCCAGTGAGAGACAGTGTCTGTTGAACTGTACCCCAGTGAGAGTCAGTGCCTGTGGTAATGTACCCCAGTGAGTGTCAGTGTCAGTGGAACTGTACCCCAGTGAGAGTCAGTGTCAGTGGAACTGTACCCCAGTGAGAGACAGTGCCTGTGGAACTGTACCCCAGTGAGAGTCACTGTCTGTGGAGCTGTACCCCCAGTGAGAGACAGTGCCTGTGGAACTGTACCCCAGTGAGAGTCAGTGTCTGTGGAACTGTACCCCAGTTAGAGTCAGTTTCTGTGGAACTGTACCCCAGTGAGAGTCACTGTCAGTGGAACTGTACCCCAGTGAGAGACAGTGTCTGTGGAACTGTACCCCAGTGAGAGTCAGTGTCAGTGGAACTGTACACCAGTTAGAGTCAGTTTCTGTGGAACTGTACCCCAGTGAGTGTCAGTGCCTGTGGAACTGCACCCCAGTGTGAGTCAGTGTCTGTGGAACTGTACCCCAGTGAGAGTCAGTGTCTGTGGAACTGTAACCCAGTGAGAGTCAGTGTCTGTGGAATTGTACCCCAGTGAGAGTCAGTGTCTGTGGAACTGTACCCCAGTGAGAGTCAATGTCTGTGGAACTGTACCCCAGTGAGAGTCAGTGTCTGTGGAATTGTACCCCAGTGAGAGTCAGTGTCTGTGGATCTGTACCCCAGTGAGAGTCAGTGTCTGTGGAACTGTACCCCAGTGAGAGTCAGTGTCTGTGGAATTGTACCCCAGTGAGAGTCAGTGTCTGTGGATCTGTACCCCAGTGAGAGTCAGTGTCTGTGGAACTGTACCCCAGTGAGAGTCAGTGTCTGTGGAATTGTACACCAGTGTGAGTCAGTGCCTGTGGTACTGCACCCCAGTGAGAGTCAGTGTCTGTGGAACTGTACCCCAGTGAGAGTCAGTGCCTGTGGAACTGTACCCCAGTGAGACTCAGTGTCTGTGGAACTGAACCCCAGTGAGAGTCAGTGTCTGTGGAATTGCACCCCAGTGTGAGTCAGTGTCAATGGAACTGTACCACAGTGAGAGTCAGTGTCTGTGGAACTGCACCCCAGTGTGTGTCAGTGTCTGTGGTACTGTACCCCAGTGAGAGTCAGTGTCTGTGGAACTGTACCCCAGTGAGAGTCAGTGTCTGTGGAACTGTACCCCAGTGAGAGTCAGTGCCTGTGGAACTGTACCCCAGTGAGAGTCAGTGCCTGTGGAACTGTACCCCAGTGAGAGTCAGTGTCTGTGGAACTGTACCCCAGTGAGAGTCAGTGTGTGTGGAATCGTACCCCAGTAAGAGTCAGTGTGTGTGGAACTCGTACCCCAGTGAGAGTCAGTGTGTGTGGAACCCGTGCCCCAGTGAGAGTCAGTGTCTGTGGAACTGTCCCCCAGCGAGAGTCAGTGTCTGTGGAACTGTACCCCAGTGAGAGTCAGTGCCTGTGGAACTGTACCCCAGTGAGTGTCAGTGGAACTGTACCCCAGTGAGAGTCAGTGTCAGTGGAACTGTACCCCAGTGAGAGTCAGTGTCTGTGGAACTGTACCCCAGTGAGAGTCAGTGTCTGTGGAACTGTACCGCAGTGTGAGTCAGTGTCTGTGGAACTGTACGCCAGTGAGAGTCAGTGTCAGTGGAACTGTACCCCAGTGAGAGTCAGTGTCAGTGGAACTGTACCCCAGTGAGAGACAGTGTCTGTTGAACTGTACCCCAGTGAGAGTCAGTGCCTGTGGTAATGTACCCCAGTGAGAGTCAGTGGCAGTGGAACTGTACCCCAGTGAGAGTCAGTGTCAGTGGAACTGTACCCCAGTGAGAGTCATTTTCTGCGGAACTGTACCCCATTGACAGTCAGAGTCTGTGGAACTGTACCCCAGTGAGAGTCAGTGTCTGTGGAACTGTGCCCCAGTGAGCGTCAGTGTCTGTGGAACTGCACCCCATTGACAGTCAGAGTCTGTGGAACTGTACCCCAGTGAGAGTAAGTGTCTGTGGAACGGTACCCCAGTGAGTGTCAGTGTCTGTGTAACTGTACCCCAGTGAGAGTCAGCATCTCTGGAACTGTACCACAGTGAGAGTCAGTGTGTGTGGAACTGTACCACAGTGAGAGTCAGTGTCTGTGCAACTATTCCCCAGTGAGAGACAGTGTCTGTGGAACGGTACCCCAGTGAGAGTCAGTGTCTGTGGAACTGTACCCCAGTGAGAGTCAGCATCTCTGGAACTGTACCACAGTGAGAGTCAGTGTGTGTGGAAATTTACCCCAGTGAGAGTCAGTGCCTGTGGAACTGCACCCCAGTGAGAGTCAGTGCCTGTGGAACACTTGCCCCAGTGAGAGTCAGTGTCTGTGGAAATGTACCCCAGTGAGAGTCAGTGCCCGTGGAACTGTACCCCAGTGAGTGTCAGTGGAACTGTACCCCAGTGAGAGTCAGTGTCAGTGGAACTGTACCCCAGTGAGAGTCAGTGTCTGTGGAACTGTACCCCAGTGAGAGTCAGTGTCTGTGGAACTGTACCGCAGTGTGAGTCAGTGTCTGTGGAACTGTACCCCAGTGAGAGTCAGTGTCTGTGGAACTGTACCCCAGTGAGAGTCAGTGTCAGTGGAACTGTACCCCAGTGAGAGACAGTGTCTGTTGAACTGTACCCCAGTGAGAGTCAGTGCCTGTGGTAATGTACCCCAGTGAGAGTCAGTGTCAGTGGAACTGTACCCCAGTGAGAGTCAGTGTCAGTGGAACTGTACCCCAGTGAGAGTCTGTGTCTGTGGAACTGTACCGCAGTGTGAGTCAGTGTCTGTGGAACTGTACGCCAGTGAGAGTCAGTGTCTGTGGAACTGTACCCCAGTGAGAGTCAGTGTCAGTGGAACTGTACCCCAGTGAGAGACAGTGTCTGTAGAACTGTACCCCAGTGAGAGTCAATGCCTGTGGTAATGTACCCCAGTGAGAGTCAGTGTCAGTGGAACTGTACCCCAGTGAGAGTCAGTGTCTGTGGAACTGTACGCCAGTGAGAGTCTGTGTCTGTGGAACTGTACCCCAGTGAGAGTCAGTGTCTGTGGAACTGTACCCCAGTGTGAGTCAGTGTCTGTGGAACTGTTCCGCAGTGTGAGTCAGTGTCTGTGGAACTGTACGCCAGTGAGAGTCAGTGTCTGTGGAACTGTACCCCAGTGAGAGTCAGTGTCAGTGGAACTGTACCCCAGTGAGAGACAGTGTCTGTTGAACTGTACCCCAGTGAGAGTCAGTGCCTGTGGTAATGTACCCCAGTGAGAGTCAGTGTCAGTGGAACTGTACCCCAGTGAGAGTCAGTGTCAGTGGAACTGTACCCCAGTGAGAGACAGTGTCTGTGGAACTGTACCCCAGTGAGAGTCACTGTCAGTGGAACTGTACCCCAGTGAGAGTCAGTGTCAGTGGAACTGTACCCCAGTGAGAGACAGTGTCTGTGGAACTGTACCCCAGTGAGAGTCAGTGTCAGTGGAACTGTACACCAGTTAGAGTCAGTTTCTGTGGAACTGTACCCCAGTGAGTGTCAGTGCCTGTGGAACTGTACCCCAGTGAGAGTCAGTGTCTGTGGAACTGCACCCCAGTGTGAGTCAGTGTCTGTGGTACTGAACCACAGTGAGAGTCAGTGTCTGTGGAACTGTAACCCAGTGAGAGTCAGTGTCTGTGGAATTGTACCCCAGTGAGAGTCAGTGTCTGTGGAACTGTACCCCAGTGAGAGTCAATGTCTGTGGAACTGTACCCCAGTGAGAGTCAGTGTCTGTGGAATTGTACCCCAGTGAGAGTCAGTGTCTGTGGATCTGTACCCCAGTGAGAGTCAGTGTCTGTGGAACTGTACCCCAGTGAGAGTCAGTGTCTGTGGAATTGTACCCCAGTGAGAGTCAGTGTCTGTGGATCTGTACCCCAGTGAGAGTCAGTGTCTGTGGAACTGTACCCCAGTGAGAGTCAGTGTCTGTGGAATTGTACACCAGTGTGAGTCAGTGCCTGTGGTACTGTACCCCAGTGAGAGTCAGTGTCTGTGGAACTGTACCCCAGTGAGAGTCAGTGCCTGTGGAACTGTACCCCAGTGAGACTCAATGTCTGTGGAACTGAACCCCAGTGAGAGTCAGTGTCTGTGGAATTGCACCCCAGTGTGAGTCAGTGTCAATGGAACTGTACCCCAGTGAGAGTCAGTGTCTGTGGAACTGCACCCCAGTGAGAGTCAGTGCCTGTGGAACTGTCCCCCAGTGAGAGTCAGTGTCTGTGGAACTGCACCCCAGTGTGTGTCAGTGTCTGTGGTACTGTACCCCAGTGAGAGTCAGTGTCTGTGGAACTGTACCCCAGTGAGAGTCAGTGTCTGTGGAACTGTACCCCAGTGAGAGTCAGTGCCTGTGGAACTGTACCCCAGTGAGAGTCAGTGCCTGTGGAACTGTACCCCAGTGAGAGTCAGTGTCTGTGGAACTGTACCCCAGTGAGAGTCAGTGTGTGTGGAATCGTACCCCAGTAAGAGTCAGTGTGTGTGGAACCCGTGCCCCAGTGAGAGTCAGTGTCTGTGGAACTGTCCCCCAGCGAGAGTCAGTGTCTGTGGAACTGTACCCCAGTGAGAGTCAGTGTCTGTGGTACTGTACCCCAGTGAGAGTCAGTGCCTGTTGAACTGTACCCCAGTGAGAGTCAGTGTCTGTGGAACCCATACCCCAGTGAGAGTCAGTGTCAGTGGAAATGTAACCCAGTGAGAGTCAGTGCCTGTGGAACTGTACCCCAGTGAGAGTCAGTGTCTGTGGAACTGTACCCCAGTGAGAGTCAGTGTGTGTGGAATCGTACCCCAGTAAGAGTCAGTGTGTGTGGAACTCGTACCCCAGTGAGAGTCAGTGTGTGTGGAACCCGTGCCCCAGTGAGAGTCAGTGTCTGTGGAACTGTCCCCCAGCGAGAGTCAGTGTCTGTGGAACTGTACCCCAGTGAGAGTCAGTGCCTGTGGAACTGTACCCCAGTGAGTGTCAGTGGAACTGTACCCCAGTGAGAGTCAGTGTCAGTGGAACTGTACCCCAGTGAGAGTCAGTGTCTGTGGAACTGTACCCCAGTGAGAGTCAGTGTCTGTGGAACTGTACCGCAGTGTGAGTCAGTGTCTGTGGAACTGTACGCCAGTGAGAGTCAGTGTCAGTGGAACTGTACCCCAGTGAGAGTCAGTGTCAGTGGAACTGTACCCCAGTGAGAGACAGTGTCTGTTGAACTGTACCCCAGTGAGAGTCAGTGCCTGTGGTAATGTACCCCAGTGAGAGTCAGTGGCAGTGGAACTGTACCCCAGTGAGAGTCAGTGTCAGTGGAACTGTACCCCAGTGAGAGTCATTTTCTGCGGAACTGTACCCCATTGACAGTCAGAGTCTGTGGAACTGTACCCCAGTGAGAGTCAGTGTCTGTGGAACTGTGCCCCAGTGAGCGTCAGTGTCTGTGGAACTGCACCCCATTGACAGTCAGAGTCTGTGGAACTGTACCCCAGTGAGAGTAAGTGTCTGTGGAACGGTACCCCAGTGAGTGTCAGTGTCTGTGTAACTGTACCCCAGTGAGAGTCAGCATCTCTGGAACTGTACCACAGTGAGAGTCAGTGTGTGTGGAACTGTACCACAGTGAGAGTCAGTGTCTGTGCAACTATTCCCCAGTGAGAGACAGTGTCTGTGGAACGGTACCCCAGTGAGAGTCAGTGTCTGTGGAACTGTACCCCAGTGAGAGTCAGCATCTCTGGAACTGTACCACAGTGAGAGTCAGTGTGTGTGGAAATTTACCCCAGTGAGAGTCAGTGCCTGTGGAACTGCACCCCAGTGAGAGTCAGTGCCTGTGGAACACTTGCCCCAGTGAGAGTCAGTGTCTGTGGAAATGTACCCCAGTGAGAGTCAGTGCCCGTGGAACTGTACCCCAGTGAGTGTCAGTGGAACTGTACCCCAGTGAGAGTCAGTGTCAGTGGAACTGTACCCCAGTGAGAGTCAGTGTCTGTGGAACTGTACCCCAGTGAGAGTCAGTGTCTGTGGAACTGTACCGCAGTGTGAGTCAGTGTCTGTGGAACTGTACCCCAGTGAGAGTCAGTGTCTGTGGAACTGTACCCCAGTGAGAGTCAGTGTCAGTGGAACTGTACCCCAGTGAGAGACAGTGTCTGTTGAACTGTACCCCAGTGAGAGTCAGTGCCTGTGGTAATGTACCCCAGTGAGAGTCAGTGTCAGTGGAACTGTACCCCAGTGAGAGTCAGTGTCAGTGGAACTGTACCCCAGTGAGAGTCTGTGTCTGTGGAACTGTACCGCAGTGTGAGTCAGTGTCTGTGGAACTGTACGCCAGTGAGAGTCAGTGTCTGTGGAACTGTACCCCAGTGAGAGTCAGTGTCAGTGGAACTGTACCCCAGTGAGAGACAGTGTCTGTAGAACTGTACCCCAGTGAGAGTCAATGCCTGTGGTAATGTACCCCAGTGAGAGTCAGTGTCAGTGGAACTGTACCCCAGTGAGAGTCAGTGTCTGTGGAACTGTACGCCAGTGAGAGTCTGTGTCTGTGGAACTGTACCCCAGTGAGAGTCAGTGTCTGTGGAACTGTACCCCAGTGTGAGTCAGTGTCTGTGGAACTGTTCCGCAGTGTGAGTCAGTGTCTGTGGAACTGTACGCCAGTGAGAGTCAGTGTCTGTGGAACTGTACCCCAGTGAGAGTCAGTGTCAGTGGAACTGTACCCCAGTGAGAGACAGTGTCTGTTGAACTGTACCCCAGTGAGAGTCAGTGCCTGTGGTAATGTACCCCAGTGAGAGTCAGTGTCAGTGGAACTGTACCCCAGTGAGAGTCAGTGTCAGTGGAACTGTACCCCAGTGAGAGACAGTGTCTGTGGAACTGTACCCCAGTGAGAGTCACTGTCAGTGGAACTGTACCCCAGTGAGAGTCAGTGTCAGTGGAACTGTACCCCAGTGAGAGACAGTGTCTGTGGAACTGTACCCCAGTGAGAGTCAGTGTCAGTGGAACTGTACACCAGTTAGAGTCAGTTTCTGTGGAACTGTACCCCAGTGAGTGTCAGTGCCTGTGGAACTGTACCCCAGTGAGAGTCAGTGTCTGTGGAACTGCACCCCAGTGTGAGTCAGTGTCTGTGGTACTGAACCACAGTGAGAGTCAGTGTCTGTGGAACTGTAACCCAGTGAGAGTCAGTGTCTGTGGAATTGTACCCCAGTGAGAGTCAGTGTCTGTGGAACTGTACCCCAGTGAGAGTCAATGTCTGTGGAACTGTACCCCAGTGAGAGTCAGTGTCTGTGGAATTGTACCCCAGTGAGAGTCAGTGTCTGTGGATCTGTACCCCAGTGAGAGTCAGTGTCTGTGGAACTGTACCCCAGTGAGAGTCAGTGTCTGTGGAATTGTACCCCAGTGAGAGTCAGTGTCTGTGGATCTGTACCCCAGTGAGAGTCAGTGTCTGTGGAACTGTACCCCAGTGAGAGTCAGTGTCTGTGGAATTGTACACCAGTGTGAGTCAGTGCCTGTGGTACTGTACCCCAGTGAGAGTCAGTGTCTGTGGAACTGTACCCCAGTGAGAGTCAGTGCCTGTGGAACTGTACCCCAGTGAGACTCAGTGTCTGTGGAACTGAACCCCAGTGAGAGTCAGTGTCTGTGGAATTGCACCCCAGTGTGAGTCAGTGTCAATGGAACTGTACCCCAGTGAGAGTCAGTGTCTGTGGAACTGCACCCCAGTGAGAGTCAGTGCCTGTGGAACTGTCCCCCAGTGAGAGTCAGTGTCTGTGGAACTGCACCCCAGTGTGTGTCAGTGTCTGTGGTACTGTACCCCAGTGAGAGTCAGTGTCTGTGGAACTGTACCCCAGTGAGAGTCAGTGTCTGTGGAACTGTACCCCAGTGAGAGTCAGTGCCTGTGGAACTGTACCCCAGTGAGAGTCAGTGCCTGTGGAACTGTACCCCAGTGAGAGTCAGTGTCTGTGGAACTGTACCCCAGTGAGAGTCAGTGTGTGTGGAATCGTACCCCAGTAAGAGTCAGTGTGTGTGGAACCCGTGCCCCAGTGAGAGTCAGTGTCTGTGGAACTGTCCCCCAGCGAGAGTCAGTGTCTGTGGAACTGTACCCCAGTGAGAGTCAGTGTCTGTGGTACTGTACCCCAGTGAGAGTCAGTGCCTGTTGAACTGTACCCCAGAGAGAGTCAGTGTCTGTGGAACCCATACCCCAGTGAGAGTCAGTGTCAGTGGAAATGTAACCCAGTGAGAGTCAGTGTCTGTGGTACTGTACCCCAGTGAGAGTCAGTGTCTGTGGAACTGTACCCCAGTGAGAGTCAGTGTCTGTGGAACTGTACCCCAGTGAGAGTCAGTGTCTGTGGAATTGTAATACAGTGAGAGTCAGTGTCTGTGGAACTGTACCCCAGTGAGGGTCAGTGTCTGTGGAACTGTACCCCAGTGAGAGTCAGTGTCTGTGGAACTGTACCCCAGTGAGCGCCAGTGTTTGTGGAACTGTACCGCAGTGAGGGTCAGTGTCTGTGGAATTCTATCCCAGTGAGAGTCAGTGTCTGTGGCACTGTACCCCAGTGTGAGTCAGTGTCTGTGGAACTGTACCCCAGTGAGAGTCATTTTCTGTGGAACTGTACCCCATTGACAGTCAGAGTCCGTGGAACTGTACCCCAGTGAGAGTCAGTGTCTGTGGAACTGTGCCCCAGTGAGCGTCAGTGTCTGTGGAACTGTACCCCATTGACAGTCAGAGTCTGTGGAACTGTACCCCAGTGAGAGTAAGTGTCTGTGGAACGGTACCCCAGTGAGAGTCAGTGTCTGTGTAACTGTACCCCAGTGAGAGTCAGCATCTCTGGAACTGTACCACAGTGAGAGTCAGTGTGTGTGGAACTGTACCGCAGTGAGAATCAGTGTCTGTGGAACACTTACCCCAGTGAGAGTCAGTGTCTTTGCAACGTTACCCCAGTGAGAGTCAGTGTCTGTGCAACTGTACCCCAGTGAGAGTCAGTGTCTGTGGAAATGTACCCCAGTGAGGGTCAGCGTCTGTGGAACTGTACCCCAGTGAGAGTCAGTGTCTGTGCAACTATACCCCAGTGAGAGACAGTGTCTGTGGAACGGTACCCCAGTGAGAGTAAGTGTCTGTGGAACGGTACCCCAGTGAGAGTCAGTGTCTGTGGAACTGTACCCCAGTGAGAGTCAGCATCTCTGGAACTGTACCACAGTGAGAGTCAGTGTGTGTGGAACTGTACCGCAGTGAGAATCAGTGTCTGTGGAAATTTACCCCAGTGAGAGTCAGTGCCTGTGGAACTGCACCCCAGTGAGAGTCAGTGCCTGTGGAACACTTGCCCCAGTGAGAGTCAGTGTCTGTGGAAATGTACCCCAGTGAGAGTCAGTGCCTGTGGAACTGTACCCCAGTGAGAGTCAGTGTCAGTGGAACTGTACCCCAGTGAGAGTCAGTGTCTGTGGAACTGTACCCCAGTGAGAGTCAGTGTCTGTGGAACTGTACCCCAGTGTGAGTCAGTTTCAGTGGAACTGTACACCAGTGAGAGTCAGTGTCTGTGGAACTGTACCCCAGTGAGAGTCAGTGTCTGTGGAACTGTACCCCAGTGAGAGACAGTGTCTGTGGAACTGTACCCCAGTGAGAGTCAGTGTCTGTGGAACTGTACCCCAGTGAGAGTCAGTGTCTGTGGAACTGTACCCCAGTGAGAGTCAGTGTCTGTGGAACTGCACCCCAGTGTGAGTCAGTGTCTGTGGTACTGAACCCCAGTGTGAGACAGTGTCTGTGGAACTGTACCCCAGTGAGAGTCATTTTCTGCGGAACTGTACCCCATTGACAGTCAGAGTCTGTGGAACTGTACCCCAGTGAGAGTCAGTGTCTGTGGAACTGTGCCCCAGTGAGCGTCAGTGTCTGTGGAACTGCACCCCATTGACAGTCAGAGTCTGTGGAACTGTACCCCAGTGAGAGTAAGTGTCTGTGGAACGGTACCCCAGTGAGTGTCAGTGTCTGTGTAACTGTACCCCAGTGAGAGTCAGCATCTCTGGAACTGTACCACAGTGAGAGTCAGTGTGTGTGGAACTGTACCTCAGTGAGAGTCAGTGTCTGTGCAACTATACCCCAGTGAGAGACAGTGTCTGTGGAACGGTACCCCAGTGAGAGTAAGTGTCTGTGGAACGGTACCCCAGTGAGAGTCAGTGTCTGTGGAACTGTACCCCAGTGAGAGTCAGCATCTCTGGAACTGTACCACAGTGAGAGTCAGTGTGTGTGGAACTGTACCGCAGTGAGAATCAGTGTCTGTGGAAATTTACCCCAGTGAGAGTCAGTGCCTGTGGAACTGCACCCCAGTGAGAGTCAGTGCCTGTGGAACACTTGCCCCAGTGAGAGTCAGTGTCTGTGGAAATGTACCCCAGTGAGAGTCAGTGCCTGTGGAACTGTACCCCAGTGAGTGTCAGTGGAACTGTACCCCAGTGAGAGTCAGTGTCAGTGGAACTGTACCCCAGTGAGAGTCAGTGTCTGTGGAACTGTACCCCAGTGAGAGTCAGTGTCTGTGGAACTGTACGCCAGTGAGAGTCAGTGTCTGTGGAACTGTACCCCAGTGAGAGTCAGTGTCAGTGGAACTGTACCCCAGTGAGAGACAGTGTCTGTTGAACTGTACCCCAGTGAGAGTCAGTGCCTGTGGTAATGTACCCCAGTGAGTGTCAGTGTCAGTGGAACTGTACCCCAGTGAGAGTCAGTGTCAGTGGAACTGTACCCCAGTGAGAGACAGTGCCTGTGGAACTGTACCCCAGTGAGAGTCACTGTCTGTGGAGCTGTACCCCCAGTGAGAGACAGTGCCTGTGGAACTGTACCCCAGTGAGAGTCAGTGTCTGTGGAACTGTACCCCAGTTAGAGTCAGTTTCTGTGGAACTGTACCCCAGTGAGAGTCACTGTCAGTGGAACTGTACCCCAGTGAGAGACAGTGTCTGTGGAACTGTACCCCAGTGAGAGTCAGTGTCAGTGGAACTGTACACCAGTTAGAGTCAGTTTCTGTGGAACTGTACCCCAGTGAGTGTCAGTGCCTGTGGAACTGCACCCCAGTGTGAGTCAGTGTCTGTGGAACTGTACCCCAGTGAGAGTCAGTGTCTGTGGAACTGTAACCCAGTGAGAGTCAGTGTCTGTGGAATTGTACCCCAGTGAGAGTCAGTGTCTGTGGAACTGTACCCCAGTGAGAGTCAATGTCTGTGGAACTGTACCCCAGTGAGAGTCAGTGTCTGTGGAATTGTACCCCAGTGAGAGTCAGTGTCTGTGGATCTGTACCCCAGTGAGAGTCAGTGTCTGTGGAACTGTACCCCAGTGAGAGTCAGTGTCTGTGGAATTGTACCCCAGTGAGAGTCAGTGTCTGTGGATCTGTACCCCAGTGAGAGTCAGTGTCTGTGGAACTGTACCCCAGTGAGAGTCAGTGTCTGTGGAATTGTACACCAGTGTGAGTCAGTGCCTGTGGTACTGCACCCCAGTGAGAGTCAGTGTCTGTGGAACTGTACCCCAGTGAGAGTCAGTGCCTGTGGAACTGTACCCCAGTGAGACTCAGTGTCTGTGGAACTGAACCCCAGTGAGAGTCAGTGTCTGTGGAATTGCACCCCAGTGTGAGTCAGTGTCAATGGAACTGTACCACAGTGAGAGTCAGTGTCTGTGGAACTGCACCCCAGTGTGTGTCAGTGTCTGTGGTACTGTACCCCAGTGAGAGTCAGTGTCTGTGGAACTGTACCCCAGTGAGAGTCAGTGTCTGTGGAACTGTACCCCAGTGAGAGTCAGTGCC
The DNA here is from genome assembly GCF_052327205.1 of Somniosus microcephalus. Taxonomy (NCBI): domain Eukaryota; kingdom Metazoa; phylum Chordata; class Chondrichthyes; order Squaliformes; family Somniosidae; genus Somniosus; species Somniosus microcephalus. The sequence continues at coordinate 4,168,095 of NC_140993.1, forward strand.
TGTGGAACTGTACCCCAGTGAGAGTCAGTGCCTGTGGAACTGTACCCCAGTGAGAGTCAGTGTCTGTGGAACTGTACCCCAGTGAGAGTCAGTGTGTGTGGAATCGTACCCCAGTAAGAGTCAGTGTGTGTGGAACTCGTACCCCAGTGAGAGTCAGTGTGTGTGGAACCCGTGCCCCAGTGAGAGTCAGTGTCTGTGGAACTGTCCCCCAGCGAGAGTCAGTGTCTGTGGAACTGTACCCCAGTGAGAGTCAGTGCCTGTGGAACTGTACCCCAGTGAGTGTCAGTGGAACTGTACCCCAGTGAGAGTCAGTGTCAGTGGAACTGTACCCCAGTGAGAGTCAGTGTCTGTGGAACTGTACCCCAGTGAGAGTCAGTGTCTGTGGAACTGTACCGCAGTGTGAGTCAGTGTCTGTGGAACTGTACGCCAGTGAGAGTCAGTGTCAGTGGAACTGTACCCCAGTGAGAGTCAGTGTCAGTGGAACTGTACCCCAGTGAGAGACAGTGTCTGTTGAACTGTACCCCAGTGAGAGTCAGTGCCTGTGGTAATGTACCCCAGTGAGAGTCAGTGGCAGTGGAACTGTACCCCAGTGAGAGTCAGTGTCAGTGGAACTGTACCCCAGTGAGAGTCATTTTCTGCGGAACTGTACCCCATTGACAGTCAGAGTCTGTGGAACTGTACCCCAGTGAGAGTCAGTGTCTGTGGAACTGTGCCCCAGTGAGCGTCAGTGTCTGTGGAACTGCACCCCATTGACAGTCAGAGTCTCTGGAACTGTACCCCAGTGAGAGTAAGTGTCTGTGGAACGGTACCCCAGTGAGTGTCAGTGTCTGTGTAACTGTACCCCAGTGAGAGTCAGCATCTCTGGAACTGTACCACAGTGAGAGTCAGTGTGTGTGGAACTGTACCCCAGTGAGAGTCAGTGTCTGTGCAACTATTCCCCAGTGAGAGACAGTGTCTGTGGAACGGTACCCCAGTGAGAGTCAGTGTCTGTGGAACTGTACCCCAGTGAGAGTCAGCATCTCTGGAACTGTACCACAGTGAGAGTCAGTGTGTGTGGAAATTTACCCCAGTGAGAGTCAGTGCCTGTGGAACTGCACCACAGTGAGAGTCAGTGCCTGTGGAACACTTGCCCCAGTGAGAGTCAGTGTCTGTGGAAATGTACCCCAGTGAGAGTCAGTGCCCGTGGAACTGTACCCCAGTGAGTGTCAGTGGAACTGTACCCCAGTGAGAGTCAGTGTCAGTGGAACTGTACCCCAGTGAGAGTCAGTGTCTGTGGAACTGTACCCCAGTGAGAGTCAGTGTCTGTGGAACTGTACCGCAGTGTGAGTCAGTGTCTGTGGAACTGTACCCCAGTGAGAGTCAGTGTCTGTGGAACTGTACCCCAGTGAGAGTCAGTGTCAGTGGAACTGTACCCCAGTGAGAGACAGTGTCTGTTGAACTGTACCCCAGTGAGAGTCAGTGCCTGTGGTAATGTACCCCAGTGAGAGTCAGTGTCAGTGGAACTGTACCCCAGTGAGAGTCAGTGTCAGTGGAACTGTACCCCAGTGAGAGTCTGTGTCTGTGGAACTGTACCGCAGTGTGAGTCAGTGTCTGTGGAACTGTACGCCAGTGAGAGTCAGTGTCTGTGGAACTGTACCCCAGTGAGAGTCAGTGTCAGTGGAACTGTACCCCAGTGAGAGACAGTGTCTGTAGAACTGTACCCCAGTGAGAGTCAGTGCCTGTGGTAATGTACCCCAGTGAGAGTCAGTGTCAGTGGAACTGTACCCCAGTGAGAGTCAGTGTCTGTGGAACTGTACGCCAGTGAGAGTCTGTGTCTGTGGAACTGTACCCCAGTGAGAGTCAGTGTCTGTGGAACTGTACCCCAGTGTGAGTCAGTGTCTGTGGAACTGTTCCGCAGTGTGAGTCAGTGTCTGTGGAACTGTACGCCAGTGAGAGTCAGTGTCTGTGGAACTGTACCCCAGTGAGAGTCAGTGTCAGTGGAACTGTACCCCAGTGAGAGACAGTGTCTGTTGAACTGTACCCCAGTGAGAGTCAGTGCCTGTGGTAATGTACCCCAGTGAGAGTCAGTGTCAGTGGAACTGTACCCCAGTGAGAGTCAGTGCCAGTGGAACTGTACCCCAGTGAGAGACAGTGTCTGTGGAACTGTACCCCAGTGAGAGTCACTGTCAGTGGAACTGTACCCCAGTGAGAGTCAGTGTCAGTGGAACTGTACCCCAGTGAGAGACAGTGTCTGTGGAACTGTACCCCAGTGAGAGTCAGTGTCAGTGGAACTGTACACCAGTTAGAGTCAGTTTCTGTGGAACTGTACCCCAGTGAGTGTCAGTGCCTGTGGAACTGTACCCCAGTGAGAGTCAGTGTCTGTGGAACTGCACCCCAGTGTGAGTCAGTGTCTGTGGTACTGAACCACAGTGAGAGTCAGTGTCTGTGGAACTGTAACCCAGTGAGAGTCAGTGTCTGTGGAATTGTACCCCAGTGAGAGTCAGTGTCTGTGGAACTGTACCCCAGTGAGAGTCAATGTCTGTGGAACTGTACCCCAGTGAGAGTCAGTGTCTGTGGAATTGTACCCCAGTGAGAGTCAGTGTCTGTGGATCTGTACCCCAGTGAGAGTCAGTGTCTGTGGAACTGTACCCCAGTGAGAGTCAGTGTCTGTGGAATTGTACCCCAGTGAGAGTCAGTGTCTGTGGATCTGTACCCCAGTGAGAGTCAGTGTCTGTGGAACTGTACCCCAGTGAGAGTCAGTGTCTGTGGAATTGTACACCAGTGTGAGTCAGTGCCTGTGGTACTGTACCCCAGTGAGAGTCAGTGTCTGTGGAACTGTACCCCAGTGAGAGTCAGTGCCTGTGGAACTGTACCCCAGTGAGACTCAGTGTCTGTGGAACTGAACCCCAGTGAGAGTCAGTGTCTGTGGAATTGCACCCCAGTGTGAGTCAGTGTCAATGGAACTGTACCCCAGTGAGAGTCAGTGTCTGTGGAACTGCACCCCAGTGAGAGTCAGTGCCTGTGGAACTGTCCCCCAGTGAGAGTCAGTGTCTGTGGAACTGCACCCCAGTGTGTGTCAGTGTCTGTGGTACTGTACCCCAGTGAGAGTCAGTGTCTGTGGAACTGTACCCCAGTGAGAGTCAGTGTCTGTGGAACTGTACCCCAGTGAGAGTCAGTGCCTGTGGAACTGTACCCCAGTGAGAGTCAGTGCCTGTGGAACTGTACCCCAGTGAGAGTCAGTGTCTGTGGAACTGTACCCCAGTGAGAGTCAGTGTGTGTGGAATCGTACCCCAGTAAGAGTCAGTGTGTGTGGAACCCGTGCCCCAGTGAGAGTCAGTGTCTGTGGAACTGTCCCCCAGCGAGAGTCAGTGTCTGTGGAACTGTACCCCAGTGAGAGTCAGTGTCTGTGGTACTGTACCCCAGTGAGAGTCAGTGCCTGTTGAACTGTACCCCAGTGAGAGTCAGTGTCTGTGGAACCCATACCCCAGTGAGAGTCAGTGTCAGTGGAAATGTAACCCAGTGAGAGTCAGTGTCTGTGGTACTGTACCCCAGTGAGAGTCAGTGTCTGTGGAACTGTACCCCAGTGAGAGTCAGTGTCTGTGGAACTGTACCCCAGTGAGAGTCAGTGTCTGTGGAATTGTAATACAGTGAGAGTCAGTGTCTGTGGAACTGTACCCCAGTGAGGGTCAGTGTCTGTGGAACTGTACCCCAGTGAGAGTCAGTGTCTGTGGAACTGTACCCCAGTGAGCGCCAGTGTTTGTGGAACTGTACCGCAGTGAGGGTCAGTGTCTGTGGAATTCTATCCCAGTGAGAGTCAGTGTCTGTGGCACTGTACCCCAGTGTGAGTCAGTGTCTGTGGAACTGTACCCCAGTGAGAGTCATTTTCTGTGGAACTGTACCCCATTGACAGTCAGAGTCCGTGGAACTGTACCCCAGTGAGAGTCAGTGTCTGTGGAACTGTACCCCAGTGAGAGTAAGTGTCTGTGGAACGGTACCCCAGTGAGAGTCAGTGTCTGTGTAACTGTACCCCAGTGAGAGTCAGCATCTCTGGAACTGTACCACAGTGAGAGTCAGTGTGTGTGGAACTGTACCGCAGTGAGAATCAGTGTCTGTGGAACACTTACCCCAGTGAGAGTCAGTGTCTTTGCAACGTTACCCCAGTGAGAGTCAGTGTCTGTGCAACTGTACCCCAGTGAGAGTCAGTGTCTGTGGAAATGTACCCCAGTGAGGGTCAGCGTCTGTGGAACTGTACCCCAGTGAGAGTCAGTGTCTGTGCAACTATACCCCAGTGAGAGACAGTGTCTGTGGAACGGTACCCCAGTGAGAGTAAGTGTCTGTGGAACGGTACCCCAGTGAGAGTCAGTGTCTGTGGAACTGTACCCCAGTGAGAGTCAGCATCTCTGGAACTGTACCACAGTGAGAGTCAGTGTGTGTGGAACTGTACCGCAGTGAGAATCAGTGTCTGTGGAAATTTACCCCAGTGAGAGTCAGTGCCTGTGGAACTGCACCCCAGTGAGAGTCAGTGCCTGTGGAACACTTGCCCCAGTGAGAGTCAGTGTCTGTGGAAATGTACCCCAGTGAGAGTCAGTGCCTGTGGAACTGTACCCCAGTGAGAGTCAGTGTCAGTGGAACTGTACCCCAGTGAGAGTCAGTGTCTGTGGAACTGTACCCCAGTGAGAGTCAGTGTCTGTGGAACTGTACCCCAGTGTGAGTCAGTGTCTGTGGAACTGTACCCCAGTGAGAGTCAGTGTCAGTGGAACTGTACCCCAGTGAGAGTCAGTGTCAGTGGAACTGTACCCCAGTGAGAGACAGTGTCTGTGGAACTGTACCCCAGTGAGAGTCAGTGCCTGTGGTAATGTACCCCAGTGAGAGTCAGTGTCAGTGGAACTGTACCCCAGTGAGAGTCAGTTTCAGTGGAGCTGTACCCTCAGTGAGAGACAGTGCCTGTGGAACTGTACCCCAGTGAGAGTCACTGTCAGTGGAACTGTACCCCAGTGAGAGTCAGTGTCAGTGGAACTGTACCCCAGTGAGAGACAGTGTCTGTGGAACTGTACCCCAGTGAGAGTCAGTGTCAGTGGAACTGTACCCCAGTGAGAGTCAGTGTCTGTGGAACTGCACCCCATTGTGAGTCAGTGTCTGTGGTACTGAACCCCAGTGAGAGTCAGTGTCTGTGGAACTGTACCCCAGTGAGAGTCAGTGTCTGTGGAACTGTACCCCAGTGAGTGTCAGTGCCTGTGGAACTGCACCCCATTGTGAGTCAGTGTCTGTGGTACTGAACCCCAGTGAGAGTCAGTGTCTGTGGAACTGTACCCCAGTGAGAGTCAGTGTCTGTGGAATTGTACCCCAGTGAGAGTCAGTGTCTGTGGAACTGTACCCCAGTGAGAGTCAATGTCTGTGGAATTGTACCCCAGTGAGAGTCAGTGTCTGTGGATCTGTACCCCAGTGAGAGTCAGTGTCTGTGGAACTGTACCCCAGTGAGAGTCAGTGTCTGTGGAATTGTACACCAGTGTGAGTCAGTGCCTGTGGTACTGCACCCCAGTGAGAGTCAGTGTCTGTGGAACTGTACCCCAGTGAGAGTCAGTGCCTGTGGAACTGTACCCCAGTGAGACTCAGTGTCTGTGGAACTGAACCCCAGTGAGAGTCAGTGTCTATGGAACTGCACCCCAGTGTGAGTCAGTGTCTGTGGTATTGTACCCCAGTGAGAGTCAGTGCCTGTGGAACTGTCCCCAGTGAGTGTCAGTGTCTGTGGAACTGTACCCCAGTGAGAGTCACTGTCTGTGGAACTGTACCCCAGTGAGAGTCAGTGTCTGTGGAACTGTACCCCAGTTTGTGTCAGTGTCTGTGGTACTGTACCCCAGTGAGAGTCAGTGTCTGTGGAACGGTACCCCAGTGAGAGTCAGTGCCTGTGGAACTGTACCCCAGTGAGAGTCAGTGCCTGTGGAACTGTACCCCAGTGAGAGTCAGTGTCTGTGGAACTGTACCCCAGTGAGAGTCAGTGTGTGTGGAACCCGTACCCCAGTAAGAGTCAGTATGTGTGGAACTCGTACCCCAGTGAGAGTCAGTGTGTGTGGAACCCGTACCCCAGTGAGAGTCAGTGTCTGTGGAACTGTCCCCCAGCGAGAGTCAGTGTCTGTGGAACTGTACCCCAGTGAGAGTCAGTGTCTGTGGTACTGTAGCCCAGTGAGAGTCAGTGCCTGTGGAACTGTACCCCAGTGAGAGTCAGTGTCTGTGGAACCCATACCCCAGTGAGAGTCAGTGTCAGTGGAAATGTAACCCAGTGAGAGTCAGTGTCTGTGGTACTGTACCCCAGTGAGAGTCAGTGTCTGTGGAACTGTACCCCAGTGAGAGTCAGTGTCTGTGGAACTGTACCCCAGTGAGAGTCAGTGTCTGTGGAACTGTACCCCAGTGAGAGTTAGTGTCTGTGGAACTGTACCCCAGTGAGAGTCAATGTCTGTGGTACTGTACCGCAGTGAAAGTCAATGTCTGTGGAACTGCACCCCATTGAGAGTCTGTGTCTGTGGAACCCGTACTCCAGTGAGAGTCAGTGTCTGTGGAACCCGTACTCCAGGGAGAGTCAGTGTCTGTGGAACTGTCCCCCAGTGAGAGTCAGTGTCTGTGGAACTGTACCCCAGTGAGAGTCAGTGTCTGTGGAACTGTACCCCAGTGAGAGTCAGTGTCTGTGGAACTGTACCCCAGTGAGAGTCACTGTCTGTGGAACTGTACCCCAGTGAGAGTCATTGCCTGTGGAACTGTCCCCCAGTGAGAGTCAGTGTCTGTGGAAATGTACCCCAGTGAGAGTCAGTGTCTGTGGAACCTGTACCCCAGTGAGAGTCAGTGTCTGTGGAACTGTACCCCAGTGAGATTCAGGGCCTGTGGAACTGTATCCCAGTGAAAGTCAGTGTCTGTGGAACTGCACCCCAGTGAGACTCAGTGCCTGTGGAACAACCCCAGTGAGAGTCAGGGTCTGTGGAACAGTATCCCAGCGAGATTCAGTGTCTGTGGAACAGTATCCCAATGAGAGTCTGTGTCTGTGGAACGGTCCTCCAGTGAGAGTCAGTGTCTGTGGAACTTTATCCCAGTGAGAGTCAGAGTCTGTGGAACTATACCCCAGTGAGAGTCAGGTTCTGTTGAACTGTACCCCAGTGAGAGTCAAAGCGTGTGGAACTGTACCCCAGTGAGAGTCAGTGTCTGTGGAACTGTACCCCCGTGAGAGTCAGTGTCTGTGGAAATGTACCCCAGTGAGAGTCAGTGTCTGTGGAACTGTACCCCAGTGAGAGTCAGCGTCTGGAACTGTACCCCAGTGAGAGTCAGTGCCTGTGGAACTGTACCCCAGTGAGAGTCAGTGTCTGTGGAAATGTACCCCAGTGAGAGTCAGTGTCTGTGGAACTGTACCCCAGTGAGAGTCAGCGTCTGGAACTGTACCCCAGTGAGAGTCAGTGCCTGTGGAACTGTACCCCAGTGAGAGTCAGTGCCTGTGGAACGGTAACCCAGTGAGAGTCAGTGTCTGTGGAACTGAACCCCAGTGAGAGTCAGTGTCTGTGGAACTGCACCCCAGTGAGAGTCAGTGTCAGTGGAACTGTACCCCAGTGAGAGTCACTGTCTGTGGAACTGTACCCCAGTGAGAGTCAGTGTCAGTGGAAATGCACCCTAGTGAGAGTCAGTGGCTGTGGAACTGCACCCCAGTGAGAGTCAGTGTCTGTGGAACTGTATCCCAGTGAGAGTCAATGTCTGTGGAACTGTACCCCAGTGAGAGTCAGTGTCTGTGGTACTGTACCCCAGTGAGAGTCAGTGTCTGTGGTACTGTACCCAAGTGAGAGTCAGTGTCTGTGGAACTGTACCCCAGTGAGAGTCAGTGCCTGTGGAACTGTACCCCAGTGAGAGTCATTGTCTGTGGAACTGTACCCCAGTGAGAGTCAGTGTCTGTGGAACTGCACCCCAGTGTGAGTCAGTGTCTGTGGAACTGTACCCCAGTGAGAGTCAATGTCTGTGGTACTGTACCCCAGTGAGAGTCAGTGTCTGTGGAACAGTACCCCAGTGAGAGTCAGTGTCTGTGGAACTGTACCCCAGTGAGAGTCAGTGTCAGTGGAACTGTACCCCAGTGAGAGTCAGTGCCTGTCGAACAGTACCCCAGTGAGGGTCAGTGCCTGTGGAACTGTACCCCAGTGAGAGTCACTGTCTGTGGAACTGCACCCCAGTGAGGGTCAGTGCCTGTGGAACTGTACCCCAGTGAGAGTCACTGTCTGTGGAACTGCACCCCAGTGAGAGTCAGTGTCTGTGGAACTGTACCCCAGTGAGAGTCAATGTCTGTGGTACTGTACCCCAGTGAGAGTCAGTGTCTGTGGAACTGTACCCCAGTGAGAGTCAGTGTCTGTGGTACTGTACCCCAGTGAGAGTCAGTGTCTGTGGAACTGTACCCCAGTGAGAGTCAGTGCCTGTCGAACTGTACCCCAGTGTGAGTCAGTGTCAGTGGTACTGTACCCCAGTGAGAGTCAGTGTCTGTGGAACTGTACCCCAGTGAGAGTCAGTGTCTGTGGTACTGAACCCCAGTGTAAGTCAGTGTCTGTGGAACTGTACCCCAGTGAGAGTCAGTGTCTGTGGAACTGTATCCCAGTGAGAGTCAGTGCCTGTGGAACTGTACCCCAGTGAGAGTCAGTGTCTGTGGTACCCATACCCCAGTGAGAGTCAGTGTCTGTGGAATTGTACCCCAGTGAGAGTCAGTGTCTGTGGAATTGTACCCCAGTGAGAGTCAATGTCTGTGGAATTGTACCCCAGTGAGTGTCAGTGTCTGTGGATCTGCACCCCAGTGAGAGTCAGTGTCTGTGGAACTGTACCCCAGTGAGAGTCAGTGTCTGTGGAATTGTACACCAGTGTGAGTCAGTGCCTGTGGTACTGTACCCCAGTGAGAGTCAGTGTCTGTGGAAACGTACCCCAGTGAGAGTCAGTGCCTGTGGAACTGTACCCCAGTGAGACTCAGTGTCTGTGGAACTGAACCCCAGTGAGAGTCAGTGTCTATGGAACTGCACCCCAGTGTGAGTCAGTGTCTGTGGTATTGTACCCCAGTGAGAGTCAGTGCCTGTGGAACTGTCCCCCAGTGAGAGTCAGTGTCTGTGGAACTGTACCCCAGTGAGAGTCACTGTCTGTGGAACTGTACCCCAGTGAGAGTCAGTGTGTGTGGAACCCGTACCCCAGTAAGAGTCAGTGTGTGTGGAACTCGTACCCCAGTGAGAGTCAGTGTGTGTGGAACCCGTACCACAGTGAGAGTCAGTGTCTGTGGAACTGTCCCCCAGCGAGAGTCAGTGTCTGTGGAACTGTACCCCAGTGAGAGACAGTGTCTGTGGTACTGTACCCCAGTGAGAGTCAGTGCCTGTGGAACTGTACCCCAGTGAGAGTCAATGTCTGTGGAACCCATACCCCAGTGAGAGTCAGTGTCAGTGGAAATGTAACCCAGTGAGAGTCAGTGTCTGTGGTACTGTACCCCAGTGAGAGTCAGTGTCTGTGGAACTGTACCCCAGTGAGAGACAGAGTCTGTGGAACTGTACCCCAGTGAGAGTCAGTGTCTGTGGAACTGTACCCCAGTGAGAGTCAGTGTCTGTGGAACTGTACCCCAGTGAGAGTCAGTGTCTGTGGTACTGTACCGCAGTGAAAGTCAATGTCTGTGGAACTGCACCCCATTGAGAGTCTGTGTCTGTGGAACCCGTACTCCAGTGAGAGTCAGTGTCTGTGGAACCCGTACTCCAGTGAGAGTCAGTGTCTGTGGAACTGTCCCCCAGTGAGAGTCGGTGTCTGTGGAACTGTACCCCAGTGAGAGTCAGTGTCTGTGGAACTGTACCCCAGTGAGAGTCAGTGTCTGTGGAACTGTACCCCAGTGAGAGTCACTGTCTGTGGAACTGTACCCCAGTGAGAGTCATTGCCTGTGGAACTGTCCCCCAGTGAGAGTCAGTGTCTGTGGAAATGTACCCCAGTGAGAGTCAGTGTCTGTGGAACCTGCACCCCAGTGAGAGTCAGTGTCTGTGGAACTGTACCCCAGTGAGAGTCAGTGCCTGTCGAACTGTACCCCAGTGAGGGTCAGTGCCTGTGGAACTGTACCCCAGTGAGAGTCACTGTCTGTGGAACTGTACCCCAGTGAGAGTCAGTGTCTGTGGAACTGTACCCCAGTGAGAGTCAATGTCTGTGGTACTGTACCCCAGTGAGAGTCAGTGTCTGTGGAACTGTACCCCAGTGAGAGTCAGTGTCTGTGGTACTGTACCCCAGTGAGAGTCAGTGTCTGTGGAACTGTACCCCAGTGAGAGTCAGTGCCTGTCAAACTGTACCCCAGTGTGAGTCAGTGTCTGTGGTACTGTACCCCAGTGAGAGTCAGTGTCTGTGGAACTGTACCCCAGTGTGAGTCAGTGTCTGTGGTACTGAACCCCAGTGTGAGTCAGTGTGTGTGGAACTGTACCCCAGTGAGAGTCAGTGTCTGTGGAACTGTATCCCAGTGAGAGTCAGTGCCTGTGGAACTGTACCCCAGTGAGAGTCAGTGTCTGTGGTACCCATACCCCAGTGAGAGTCAGTGTCTGTGGAAATGTACCCCAGTGAGAGTCAGTGTCTGCGGATCTGCACCCGAGTGAGAGTCAATGTCTGTGGAACTGTACCCCAGAGAGAGTCAGTGTCTGTGGAACTGTATCCCAGTGAGAGTCAGTGCCTGTGGAACTGTACCCCAGTGAGAGTCAGTGTCTGTGGAACTGTACCCCAGTGAGAGTCAGTGTCTGTGGAACTGTACCCCAGTGAGAGTCATTGCCTGTGGAACTGCACCCCAGTGAGAGTCAATGTCTGTGGAACTGTACCCCAGTGAGAGTCAGTGTCTGTGGAACTGTACCCCAGAGAGAGTCAGTGTCTGTGGAACTGTACCCCAGTGAGTGTCAGTGTCTGTGGAACTGTACCCCAGTGAGAGTCAGTGTCTGTGCAACTGTACCCCAGTGAGAGTCAGTGTCTGTGGAACTGTACCCCAGAGAGAGTCAGTGTCTGTGGAACTGTACCCCAGTGAGAGTCAGTGTCTGTGGAACTGTACCCCAGTGAGAGTCAGTGTCTGTGGAACTGTCCCTCAGTGAGAGTCAGTGTCTGTGGAACTGTCCCCCAGTGAGAGTCAGTGTCTGTGGGACTGTACCCCAGTGAGAGTCAGTGTCTGTGGAACTGTACCCCAGTGAGAGTCAGTGTCTGTGGAACTGTACCCCAGTGAGAGTCACTGTCTGTGGAACTGTACCCCAGTGAGAGTCATTGCCTGTGGAACTGTCCCCCAGTGAGAATCAGTGTCTGTGGAAATGTACCCCAGTGAGAGTCAGTGTCTGTGGAACCTGTACCCCAGTGAGAGTCAGTTTCTGTGGAACTGTACCCCAGTGAGATTCAGGGCCTGTGGAACTGTATCCCAGTGAAAGTCAGTGTCTGTGGAACTGCACCCCAGTGAGAGTCAGTGCCTGTGGAACAACCCCAGTGAGAGTCAGGGTCTGTGGAACAGTATCCCAGCGAGATTCAGTGTCTGTGGAACAGTATCCCAATGAGAGTCTGTATCTGTGGAACGGTCCTCCAGTGAGAGTCAGTGTCTGTGGAACTTTATCCCAGTGAGAGTCAGAGTCTGTGGAACTATACCCCAGTGAGAGTCAGGTTCTGTTGAACTGTACCCCAGTGAGAGTCAATGCGTGTGGAACTGTACCCCAGTGAGAGTCAGTGTCTGTGGAACTGTACCCCCGTGAGAGTCAGTGTCTGTGGAAATGTACCCCAGTGAGAGTCAGTGTCTGTGGAACTGTACCCCAGTGAGAGTCAGTGCCTGTGGAACTGTACCCCAGTGAGAGTCAGTGTCTGTGGAAATGTACCCCAGTGAGAGTCAGTGTCTGTGGAACTGTACCCCAGTGAGAGTCAGTGCCTGTGGAACTGTACCCCAGTGAGAGTCAGTGTCTGTGGAACTGAACCCCAGTGAGAGTCAGTGTCTGTGGAACTGCACCCCAGTGAGAGTCAGTGCCTGTGGAACTGTACCCCAGTGAGAGGCAGTTTTTGCGGAACTGTATCCCAGTGAGAGTCAGTGTCTGTGGAACTGTACCCCAGTGAGAGTCAGTGTCAGTGGAACTGTACCCCAGTGAGAGTCACTGTCTGTGGAACTGTACCCCAGTGAGAGTCAGTGTCAGTGGAAATGCACCCTAGTGAGAGTCAGTGGCTGTGGAACTGCACCCCAGTGAGAGTCAATGTCTGTGGAACTGTACCCCAGTGAGAGTCAGTGTCTGTGGTACTGTACCCCAGTGAGAGTCAGTGTCTGTGGTACTGTACCCAAGTGAGAGTCAGTGTCTGTGGAACTGTACCCCAGTGAGAGTCAGTGCCTGTGGAACTGTACCCCAGTGAGAGTCATTGTCTGTGGAACTGTACCCCAGTGAGAGTCAGTGTCTGTGGAACTGCACCCCAGTGTGAGTCAGTATCTGTGGAACTGTACCCCAGTGAGAGTCAATGTCTGTGGTACTGTACCCCAGTGAGAGTCAGTGTCTGTGGAACTGTACCCCAGTGAGAGTCAGTGTCTGTGGTACTGTACCCCAGTGAGAGTCAGTGTCTGTGGAACTGTACCCCAGTGAGAGTCAGTGTCTGTGGAACTGCACCCCAGTGAGAGTCAGTGTCAGTGGAACTGTACCCCAGTGAGAGTCACTGTCTGTGGAACTGTACCCCAGTGAGAGTCAGTGTCAGTGGAAATGCACCCTAGTGAGAGTCAGTGGCTGTGGAACTGCACCCCAGTGAGAGTCAGTGTCTGTGGAACTGTATCCCAGTGAGAGTCAATGTCTGTGGAACTGTACCCCAGTGAGAGTCAGTGTCTGTGGTACTGTACCCCAGTGAGAGTCAGTGTCTGTGGTACTGTACCCAAGTGAGAGTCAGTGTCTGTGGAACTGTACCCCAGTGAGAGTCAGTGCCTGTGGAACTGTACCCCAGTGAGAGTCATTGTCTGTGGAACTGTACCCCAGTGAGAGTCAGTGTCTGTGGAACTGCACCCCAGTGTGAGTCAGTGTCTGTGGAACTGTACCCCAGTGAGAGTCAATGTCTGTGGTACTGTACCCCAGTGAGAGTCAGTGTCTGTGGAACAGTACCCCAGTGAGAGTCAGTGTCTGTGGAACTGTACCCCAGTGAGAGTCAGTGTCAGTGGAACTGTACCCCAGTGAGAGTCAGTGCCTGTCGAACAGTACCCCAGTGAGGGTCAGTGCCTGTGGAACTGTACCCCAGTGAGAGTCACTGTCTGTGGAACTGCACCCCAGTGAGGGTCAGTGCCTGTGGAACTGTACCCCAGTGAGAGTCACTGTCTGTGGAACTGCACCCCAGTGAGAGTCAGTGTCTGTGGAACTGTACCCCAGTGAGAGTCAATGTCTGTGGTACTGTACCCCAGTGAGAGTCAGTGTCTGTGGTACTGTACCCCAGTGAGAGTCAGTGTCTGTGGAACTGTACCCCAGTGAGAGTCAGTGCCTGTCGAACTGTACCCCAGTGTGAGTCAGTGTCAGTGGTACTGTACCCCAGTGAGAGTCAGTGTCTGTGGAACTGTACCCCAGTGAGAGTCAGTGTCTGTGGTACTGAACCCCAGTGTGAGTCAGTGTCTGTGGAACTGTACCCCAGTGAGAGTCAGTGTCTGTGGAACTGTATCCCAGTGAGAGTCAGTGCCTGTGGAACTGTACCCCAGTGAGAGTCAGTGTCTGTGGTACCCATACCCCAGTGAGAGTCAGTGTCTGTGGAATTGTACCCCAGTGAGAGTCAGTGTCTGTGGAATTGTACCCCAGTGAGAGTCAATGTCTGTGGAATTGTACCCCAGTGAGTGTCAGTGTCTGTGGATCTGCACCCCAGTGAGAGTCAGTGTCTGTGGAACTGTACCCCAGTGAGAGTCAGTGTCTGTGGAATTGTACACCAGTGTGAGTCAGTGCCTGTGGTACTGTACCCCAGTGAGAGTCAGTGTCTGTGGAAACGTACCCCAGTGAGAGTCAGTGCCTGTGGAACTGTACCCCAGTGAGACTCAGTGTCTGTGGAACTGAACCCCAGTGAGAGTCAGTGTCTATGGAACTGCACCCCAGTGTGAGTCAGTGTCTGTGGTATTGTACCCCAGTGAGAGTCAGTGCCTGTGGAACTGTCCCCCAGTGAGAGTCAGTGTCTGTGGAACTGTACCCCAGTGAGAGTCACTGTCTGTGGAACTGTACCCCAGTGAGAGTCAGTGTGTGTGGAACCCGTACCCCAGTAAGAGTCAGTGTGTGTGGAACTCGTACCCCAGTGAGAGTCAGTGTGTGTGGAACCCGTACCACAGTGAGAGTCAGTGTCTGTGGAACTGTCCCCCAGCGAGAGTCAGTGTCTGTGGAACTGTACCCCAGTGAGAGACAGTGTCTGTGGTACTGTACCCCAGTGAGAGTCAGTGCCTGTGGAACTGTACCCCAGTGAGAGTCAATGTCTGTGGAACCCATACCCCAGTGAGAGTCAGTGTCAGTGGAAATGTAACCCAGTGAGAGTCAGTGTCTGTGGTACTGTACCCCAGTGAGAGTCAGTGTCTGTGGAACTGTACCCCAGTGAGAGACAGAGTCTGTGGAACTGTACCCCAGTGAGAGTCAGTGTCTGTGGAACTGTACCCCAGTGAGAGTCAGTGTCTGTGGAACTGTACCCCAGTGAGAGTCAGTGTCTGTGGTACTGTACCGCAGTGAAAGTCAATGTCTGTGGAACTGCACCCCATTGAGAGTCTGTGTCTGTGGAACCCGTACTCCAGTGAGAGTCAGTGTCTGTGGAACCCGTACTCCAGTGAGAGTCAGTGTCTGTGGAACTGTCCCCCAGTGAGAGTCGGTGTCTGTGGAACTGTACCCCAGTGAGAGTCAGTGTCTGTGGAACTGTACCCCAGTGAGAGTCAGTGTCTGTGGAACTGTACCCCAGTGAGAGTCACTGTCTGTGGAACTGTACCCCAGTGAGAGTCATTGCCTGTGGAACTGTCCCCCAGTGAGAGTCAGTGTCTGTGGAAATGTACCCCAGTGAGAGTCAGTGTCTGTGGAACCTGCACCCCAGTGAGAGTCAGTGTCTGTGGAACTGTACCCCAGTGAGAGTCAGTGCCTGTCGAACTGTACCCCAGTGAGGGTCAGTGCCTGTGGAACTGTACCCCAGTGAGAGTCACTGTCTGTGGAACTGTACCCCAGTGAGAGTCAGTGTCTGTGGAACTGTACCCCAGTGAGAGTCAATGTCTGTGGTACTGTACCCCAGTGAGAGTCAGTGTCTGTGGAACTGTACCCCAGTGAGAGTCAGTGTCTGTGGTACTGTACCCCAGTGAGAGTCAGTGTCTGTGGAACTGTACCCCAGTGAGAGTCAGTGCCTGTCAAACTGTACCCCAGTGTGAGTCAGTGTCTGTGGTACTGTACCCCAGTGAGAGTCAGTGTCTGTGGAACTGTACCCCAGTGTGAGTCAGTGTCTGTGGTACTGAACCCCAGTGTGAGTCAGTGTGTGTGGAACTGTACCCCAGTGAGAGTCAGTGTCTGTGGAACTGTATCCCAGTGAGAGTCAGTGCCTGTGGAACTGTACCCCAGTGAGAGTCAGTGTCTGTGGTACCCATACCCCAGTGAGAGTCAGTGTCTGTGGAAATGTACCCCAGTGAGAGTCAGTGTCTGCGGATCTGCACCCGAGTGAGAGTCAATGTCTGTGGAACTGTACCCCAGAGAGAGTCAGTGTCTGTGGAACTGTATCCCAGTGAGAGTCAGTGCCTGTGGAACTGTACCCCAGTGAGAGTCAGTGTCTGTGGAACTGTACCCCAGTGAGAGTCAGTGTCTGTGGAACTGTACCCCAGTGAGAGTCATTGCCTGTGGAACTGCACCCCAGTGAGAGTCAATGTCTGTGGAACTGTACCCCAGTGAGAGTCAGTGTCTGTGGAACTGTACCCCAGAGAGAGTCAGTGTCTGTGGAACTGTACCCCAGTGAGTGTCAGTGTCTGTGGAACTGTACCCCAGTGAGAGTCAGTGTCTGTGCAACTGTACCCCAGTGAGAGTCAGTGTCTGTGGAACTGTACCCCAGAGAGAGTCAGTGTCTGTGGAACTGTACCCCAGTGAGAGTCAGTGTCTGTGGAACTGTACCCCAGTGAGAGTCAGTGTCTGTGGAACTGTCCCTCAGTGAGAGTCAGTGTCTGTGGAACTGTCCCCCAGTGAGAGTCAGTGTCTGTGGGACTGTACCCCAGTGAGAGTCAGTGTCTGTGGAACTGTACCCCAGTGAGAGTCAGTGTCTGTGGAACTGTACCCCAGTGAGAGTCACTGTCTGTGGAACTGTACCCCAGTGAGAGTCATTGCCTGTGGAACTGTCCCCCAGTGAGAATCAGTGTCTGTGGAAATGTACCCCAGTGAGAGTCAGTGTCTGTGGAACCTGTACCCCAGTGAGAGTCAGTTTCTGTGGAACTGTACCCCAGTGAGATTCAGGGCCTGTGGAACTGTATCCCAGTGAAAGTCAGTGTCTGTGGAACTGCACCCCAGTGAGAGTCAGTGCCTGTGGAACAACCCCAGTGAGAGTCAGGGTCTGTGGAACAGTATCCCAGCGAGATTCAGTGTCTGTGGAACAGTATCCCAATGAGAGTCTGTATCTGTGGAACGGTCCTCCAGTGAGAGTCAGTGTCTGTGGAACTTTATCCCAGTGAGAGTCAGAGTCTGTGGAACTATACCCCAGTGAGAGTCAGGTTCTGTTGAACTGTACCCCAGTGAGAGTCAATGCGTGTGGAACTGTACCCCAGTGAGAGTCAGTGTCTGTGGAACTGTACCCCCGTGAGAGTCAGTGTCTGTGGAAATGTACCCCAGTGAGAGTCAGTGTCTGTGGAACTGTACCCCAGTGAGAGTCAGTGCCTGTGGAACTGTACCCCAGTGAGAGTCAGTGTCTGTGGAAATGTACCCCAGTGAGAGTCAGTGTCTGTGGAACTGTACCCCAGTGAGAGTCAGTGCCTGTGGAACTGTACCCCAGTGAGAGTCAGTGTCTGTGGAACTGAACCCCAGTGAGAGTCAGTGTCTGTGGAACTGCACCCCAGTGAGAGTCAGTGCCTGTGGAACTGTACCCCAGTGAGAGGCAGTTTTTGCGGAACTGTATCCCAGTGAGAGTCAGTGTCTGTGGAACTGTACCCCAGTGAGAGTCAGTGTCAGTGGAACTGTACCCCAGTGAGAGTCACTGTCTGTGGAACTGTACCCCAGTGAGAGTCAGTGTCAGTGGAAATGCACCCTAGTGAGAGTCAGTGGCTGTGGAACTGCACCCCAGTGAGAGTCAATGTCTGTGGAACTGTACCCCAGTGAGAGTCAGTGTCTGTGGTACTGTACCCCAGTGAGAGTCAGTGTCTGTGGTACTGTACCCAAGTGAGAGTCAGTGTCTGTGGAACTGTACCCCAGTGAGAGTCAGTGCCTGTGGAACTGTACCCCAGTGAGAGTCATTGTCTGTGGAACTGTACCCCAGTGAGAGTCAGTGTCTGTGGAACTGCACCCCAGTGTGAGTCAGTATCTGTGGAACTGTACCCCAGTGAGAGTCAATGTCTGTGGTACTGTACCCCAGTGAGAGTCAGTGTCTGTGGAACTGTACCCCAGTGAGAGTCAGTGTCTGTGGTACTGTACCCCAGTGAGAGTCAGTGTCTGTGGAACTGTACCCCAGTGAGAGTCAGTGCCTGTCGAACTGTACCCCAGTGAGGGTCAGTGGCTGTGGAACTGTACCCCAGTGAGAGTCACTGTCTGTGGAACTGCACCCCAGTGAGGGTCAGTGCCTGTGGAACTGTACCCCAGTGAGAGTCACTGTCTGTGGAACTGTACCCCCGTGAGAGTCAGTGTCTGTGGAACTGTACCCCAGTGAGAGTCAATGTCTGTGGTACTGTACCCCAGTGAGAGTCAGTGTCTGTGGAACTGTACCCCAGTGAGAGTCAGTGCCTGTCGAACTGTACCCCAGTGTGAGTCAGTGTCTGTGGTACTGTACCCCAGTGAGAGTCAGTGTCTGTGGAACTGTACCCCAGTGTGAGTCAGTGTCTGTGGTACTGAACCCCAGTGTGAGTCAGTGTCTGTGGAACTGTACCCCAGTGAGAGTCAGTGTCTGTGGAACTGTATCCCAGTGAGAGTCAGTGCCTGTGGAACTGTACCCCAGTGAGAGTCAGTGTCTGTGGTACCCATACCCCAGTGAGAGTCAGTGTCTGTGGAAATGTACCCCAGTGAGAGTCAGTGTCTGCGGATCTGCACCCGAGTGAGAGTCAATGTCTGTGGAACTGTACCCCAGTGAGAGTCAGTGTCTGTGGAACTGTATCCCAGTGAGAGTCAGTGCCTGTGGAACTGTACCCCAGTGAGAGTCAGTGTCTGTGGAACTGTACCCCAGTGAGAGTCAGTGTCTGTGGAACTGTACCCCAGTGAGAGTCATTGCCTGTGGAACTGCACCCCAGTGAGAGTCAATGTCTGTGGAACTGTACCCCAGTGAGAGTCAGTGTCTGTGGAACTGTACCCCAGAGAGAGTCAGTGTCTGTGGAACTGTACCCCAGTGAGTGTCAGTGTCTGTGGAACTGTACCCCAGTGAGAGTCAGTGTCTGTGCAACTGTACCCCAGTGAGAGTCAGTGTCTGTGGAACTGTACCCCAGAGAGTCAGTGTCTGTAGAACTGTACCCCAGTGAGAGTCAGTGTCTGTGGAACTGTACCCCAGTGAGAGTCAGTGTCTGTGGAACTGTACCCCAGTGAGAGTCAGTGTCTGTGGAACTGTACCCCAGTGAGAATCAGTGTCTGTGGAACCCGTACCCCAGTGAGAGTCAGTGTCTGTGGAACCCGTACCCCAGTGAGAGTCAGTGTCTGTGGAATTGTACTCCAGTGAGAGTCAGTGTCTGTGGAACTGTACCCCAGTGTGAGTCAGTGCATGTGGAACTGTACCCCAGTGAGAGTCAGTGTCTGTGGGACTGTACCCCAGTGAGAGCCAGTTCCCCAGTGAGAGTCACTGTCTGTGGAACTGCACCCCAGTGAGGGTCAGTGCCTGTGGAACTGTACCCCAGTGAGAGTCACTGTCTGTGGAACTGTACCCCAGTGAGAGTCAGTGTCTGTGGAACTGTACGCCAGTGAGAGTCAATGTCTGTGGTACTGTACCCCAGTGAGAGTCAGTGTCTGTGGAACTGTACCCCAGTGAGAGTCAGTGTCTGTGGTACTGTACCCCAGTGAGAGTCAGTGTCTGTGGAACTGTACCCCAGTGAGAGTCAGTGCCTGTCAAACTGTACCCCAGTGTGAGTCAGTGTCTGTGGAACTGTACCCCAGTGAGAGTCATTGCCTGTGGAACTGCACCCCAGTGAGAGTCAATGTCTGTGGAACTGTACCCCAGTGAGAGTCAGTGTCTGTGGAACTGTACCCCAGAGAGAGTCAGTGTCTGTGGAACTGTACCCCAGTGAGTGTCAGTGTCTGTGGAACTGTACCCCAGTGAGAGTCAGTGTCTGTGCAACTGTACCCCAGTGAGAGTCAGTGTCTGTGGAACTGTACCCCAGAGAGAGTCAGTGTCTGTGGAACTGTACCCCAGTGAGAGTCAGTGTCTGTGGAACTGTACCCCAGTGAGAGTCAGTGTCTGTGGAACTGTCCCTCAGTGAGAGTCAGTGTCTGTGGAACTGTCCCCCAGTGAGAGTCAGTGTCTGTGGGACTGTACCCCAGTGAGAGTCAGTGTCTGTGGAACTGTACCCCAGTGAGAGTCAGTGTCTGTGGAACTGTACCCCAGTGAGAGTCACTGTCTGTGGAACTGTACCCCAGTGAGAGTCATTGCCTGTGGAACTGTCCCCCAGTGAGAATCAGTGTCTGTGGAAATGTACCCCAGTGAGAGTCAGTGTCTGTGGAACCTGTACCCCAGTGAGAGTCAGTTTCTGTGGAACTGTACCCCAGTGAGATTCAGGGCCTGTGGAACTGTATCCCAGTGAAAGTCAGTGTCTGTGGAACTGCACCCCAGTGAGAGTCAGTGCCTGTGGAACAACCCCAGTGAGAGTCAGGGTCTGTGGAACAGTATCCCAGCGAGATTCAGTGTCTGTGGAACAGTATCCCAATGAGAGTCTGTATCTGTGGAACGGTCCTCCAGTGAGAGTCAGTGTCTGTGGAACTTTATCCCAGTGAGAGTCAGAGTCTGTGGAACTATACCCCAGTGAGAGTCAGGTTCTGTTGAACTGTACCCCAGTGAGAGTCAATGCGTGTGGAACTGTACCCCAGTGAGAGTCAGTGTCTGTGGAACTGTACCCCCGTGAGAGTCAGTGTCTGTGGAAATGTACCCCAGTGAGAGTCAGTGTCTGTGGAACTGTACCCCAGTGAGAGTCAGTGCCTGTGGAACTGTACCCCAGTGAGAGTCAGTGTCTGTGGAAATGTACCCCAGTGAGAGTCAGTGTCTGTGGAACTGTACCCCAGTGAGAGTCAGTGCCTGTGGAACTGTACCCCAGTGAGAGTCAGTGTCTGTGGAACTGAACCCCAGTGAGAGTCAGTGTCTGTGGAACTGCACCCCAGTGAGAGTCAGTGCCTGTGGAACTGTACCCCAGTGAGAGGCAGTTTTTGCGGAACTGTATCCCAGTGAGAGTCAGTGTCTGTGGAACTGTACCCCAGTGAGAGTCAGTGTCAGTGGAACTGTACCCCAGTGAGAGTCACTGTCTGTGGAACTGTACCCCAGTGAGAGTCAGTGTCAGTGGAAATGCACCCTAGTGAGAGTCAGTGGCTGTGGAACTGCACCCCAGTGAGAGTCAATGTCTGTGGAACTGTACCCCAGTGAGAGTCAGTGTCTGTGGTACTGTACCCCAGTGAGAGTCAGTGTCTGTGGTACTGTACCCAAGTGAGAGTCAGTGTCTGTGGAACTGTACCCCAGTGAGAGTCAGTGCCTGTGGAACTGTACCCCAGTGAGAGTCATTGTCTGTGGAACTGTACCCCAGTGAGAGTCAGTGTCTGTGGAACTGCACCCCAGTGTGAGTCAGTATCTGTGGAACTGTACCCCAGTGAGAGTCAATGTCTGTGGTACTGTACCCCAGTGAGAGTCAGTGTCTGTGGAACTGTACCCCAGTGAGAGTCAGTGTCTGTGGTACTGTACCCCAGTGAGAGTCAGTGTCTGTGGAACTGTACCCCAGTGAGAGTCAGTGCCTGTCGAACTGTACCCCAGTGAGGGTCAGTGGCTGTGGAACTGTACCCCAGTGAGAGTCACTGTCTGTGGAACTGCACCCCAGTGAGGGTCAGTGCCTGTGGAACTGTACCCCAGTGAGAGTCACTGTCTGTGGAACTGTACCCCCGTGAGAGTCAGTGTCTGTGGAACTGTACCCCAGTGAGAGTCAATGTCTGTGGTACTGTACCCCAGTGAGAGTCAGTGTCTGTGGAACTGTACCCCAGTGAGAGTCAGTGCCTGTCGAACTGTACCCCAGTGTGAGTCAGTGTCTGTGGTACTGTACCCCAGTGAGAGTCAGTGTCTGTGGAACTGTACCCCAGTGTGAGTCAGTGTCTGTGGTACTGAACCCCAGTGTGAGTCAGTGTCTGTGGAACTGTACCCCAGTGAGAGTCAGTGTCTGTGGAACTGTATCCCAGTGAGAGTCAGTGCCTGTGGAACTGTACCCCAGTGAGAGTCAGTGTCTGTGGTACCCATACCCCAGTGAGAGTCAGTGTCTGTGGAAATGTACCCCAGTGAGAGTCAGTGTCTGCGGATCTGCACCCGAGTGAGAGTCAATGTCTGTGGAACTGTACCCCAGTGAGAGTCAGTGTCTGTGGAACTGTATCCCAGTGAGAGTCAGTGCCTGTGGAACTGTACCCCAGTGAGAGTCAGTGTCTGTGGAACTGTACCCCAGTGAGAGTCAGTGTCTGTGGAACTGTACCCCAGTGAGAGTCATTGCCTGTGGAACTGCACCCCAGTGAGAGTCAATGTCTGTGGAACTGTACCCCAGTGAGAGTCAGTGTCTGTGGAACTGTACCCCAGAGAGAGTCAGTGTCTGTGGAACTGTACCCCAGTGAGTGTCAGTGTCTGTGGAACTGTACCCCAGTGAGAGTCAGTGTCTGTGCAACTGTACCCCAGTGAGAGTCAGTGTCTGTGGAACTGTACCCCAGAGAGTCAGTGTCTGTAGAACTGTACCCCAGTGAGAGTCAGTGTCTGTGGAACTGTACCCCAGTGAGAGTCAGTGTCTGTGGAACTGTACCCCAGTGAGAGTCAGTGTCTGTGGAACTGTACCCCAGTGAGAATCAGTGTCTGTGGAACCCGTACCCCAGTGAGAGTCAGTGTCTGTGGAACCCGTACCCCAGTGAGAGTCAGTGTCTGTGGAATTGTACTCCAGTGAGAGTCAGTGTCTGTGGAACTGTACCCCAGTGTGAGTCAGTGCATGTGGAACTGTACCCCAGTGAGAGTCAGTGTCTGTGGGACTGTACCCCAGTGAGAGCCAGTTCCCCAGTGAGAGTCACTGTCTGTGGAACTGCACCCCAGTGAGGGTCAGTGCCTGTGGAACTGTACCCCAGTGAGAGTCACTGTCTGTGGAACTGTACCCCAGTGAGAGTCAGTGTCTGTGGAACTGTACGCCAGTGAGAGTCAATGTCTGTGGTACTGTACCCCAGTGAGTGTCAGTGTCTGTGGAACTGTACCCCAGTGAGAGTCAGTGTCTGTGGTACTGTACCCCAGTGAGAGTCAGTGTCTGTGGAACTGTACCCCAGTGAGAGTCAGTGCCTGTCAAACTGTACCCCAGTGTGAGTCAGTGTCTGTGGTACTGTACCCCAGTGAGAGTCAGTGTCTGTGGAACTGTACCCCAGTGTGAGTCAGTGTCTGTGGTACTGAACCCCAGTGTGTGTCAGTGTCTGTGGAACTGTACCCCAGTGAGAGTCAGTGTCTGTGGAACTGTATCCCAGTGAGAGTCAGTGCCTGTGGAACTGTACCCCAGTGAGAGTCAGTGTCTGTGGTACCCATACCCCAGTGAGAGTCAGTGTCTGTGGAAATGTACCCCAGTGAGAGTCAGTGTCTGCGGATCTGCACCCGAGTGAGAGTCAATGTCTGTGGAACTGTACCCCAGTGAGAGTCAGTGTCTGTGGAACTGTATCCCTGTGAGAGTCAGTGCCTGTGGAACTGTACCCCAGTGAGAGTCAGTGTCTGTGGAACTGTACCCCAGTGAGAGTCAGTGTCTGTGGAACTGTACCCCAGTGAGAGTCATTGCCTGTGGAACTGCACCCCAGTGAGAGTCAATGTCTGTGGAACTGTACCCCAGTGAGAGTCAGTGTCTGTGGAACTGTACCCCAGAGAGAGTCAGTGTCTGTGGAACTGTACCCCAGTGAGTGTCAGTGTCTGTGGAACTGTACCCCAGTGAGAGTCAGTGTCTGTGCAACTGTACCCCAGTGAGAGTCAGTGTCTGTGGAACTGTACCCCAGAGAGAGTCAGTGTCTGTGGAACTGTACCCCAGTGAGAGTCAGTGTCTGTGGAACTGTACCCCAGTGAGAGTCAGTGTCTGTGGAACTGTCCCTCAGTGAGAGTCAGTGTCTGTGGAACTGTCCCCCAGTGAGAGTCAGTGTCTGTGGAACAGTACCCCAGTGAGAGTCAGTGTCTGTGGAACTGTACCCCAGTGAGAGTCAGTGTCTGTGGAACTGTACCCCAGTGAGAGTCACTGTCTGTGGAACTGTACCCCAGTGAGAGTCATTGCCTGTGGAACTGTCCCCCAGTGAGAATCAGTGTCTGTGGAAATGTACCCCAGTGAGAGACAGTGTCTGTGGAACCTGTACCCCAGTGAGAGTCAGTGTCTGTGGAACTGTACCCCAGTGACATTCAGGGCCTGTGGAACTGTATCCCAGTGAAAGTCAGTGTCTGTGGAACTGCACCCCAGTGAGAGTCAGTTCCTGTGGAACAACCCCAGTGAGAGTCAGGGTCTGTGGAACAGTATCCCAGCGAGATTCAGTGTCTGTGGAACAGTATCCCAATGAGAGTCTGTATCTGTGGAACGGTCCTCCAGTGAGAGTCAGTGTCTGTGGAACTTTATCCCAGTGAGAGTCAGAGTCTGTGGAACTATACCCCAGTGAGAGTCAGGTTCTGTTGAACTGTACCCCAGTGAGAGTCAATGCGTGTGGAACTGTACCCCAGTGAGAGTCAGTGTCTGTGGAACTGTACCCCCGTGAGAGTCAGTGTCTGTGGAAATGTACCCCAGTGAGAGTCAGTGTCTGTGGAACTGTACCCCAGTGAGAGTCAGTGCCTGTGGAACTGTACCCCAGTGAGAGTCAGTGTCTGTGGAAATGTACCCCAGTGAGAGTCAGTGTCTGTGGAACTGTACCCCAGTGAGAGTCAGTGCCTGTGGAACTGTACCCCAGTGAGAGTCAGTGTCTGTGGAACTGAACCCCAGTGAGAGTCAGTGTCTGTGGAACTGCACCCCAGTGAGAGTCAGTGCCTGTGGAACTGTACCCCAGTGAGAGGCAGTTTTTGCGGAACTGTATCCCAGTGAGAGTCAGTGTCTGTGGAACTGTACCCCAGTGAGAGTCAGTGTCAGTGGAACTGTACCCCAGTGAGAGTCACTGTCTGTGGAACTGTACCCCAGTGAGAGTCAGTGTCAGTGGAAATGCACCCTAGTGAGAGTCAGTGGCTGTGGAACTGCACCCCAGTGAGAGTCAGTGTCTGTGGAACTGTATCCCAGTGAGAGTCAATGTCTGTGGAACTGTACCCCAGTGAGAGTCAGTGTCTGTGGTACTGTACCCCAGTGAGAGTCAGTGTCTGTGGTACTGTACCCAAGTGAGAGTCAGTGTCTGTGGAACTGTACCCCAGTGAGAGTCAGTGCCTGTGGAACTGTACCCCAGTGAGAGTCATTGTCTGTGGAACTGTACCCCAGTGAGAGTCAGTGTCTGTGGAAATGCACCCCAGTGTGAGTCAGTATCTGTGGAACTGTACCCCAGTGAGAGTCAATGTCTGTGGTACTGTACCCCAGTGAGAGTCAGTGTCTGTGGAACTGTACCCCAGTGAGAGTCAGTGTCTGTGGTACTGTACCCCAGTGAGAGTCAGTGTCTGTGGAACTGTACCCCAGTGAGAGTCAGTGCCTGTCGAACTGTACCCCAGTGAGGGTCAGTGGCTGTGGAACTGTACCCCAGTGAGAGTCACTGTCTGTGGAACTGCACCCCAGTGAGGGTCAGTGCCTGTGGAACTGTACCCCAGTGAGAGTCACTGTCTGTGGAACTGTACCCCCGTGAGAGTCAGTGTCTGTGGAACTGTACCCCAGTGAGAGTCAATGTCTGTGGTACTGTACCCCAGTGAGAGTCAGTGTCTGTGGAACTGTACCCCAGTGAGAGTCAGTGCCTGTCGAACTGTACCCCAGTGTGAGTCAGTGTCTGTGGTACTGTACCCCAGTGAGAGTCAGTGTCTGTGGAACTGTACCCCAGTGTGAGTCAGTGTCTGTGGTACTGAACCCCAGTGTGAGTCAGTGTCTGTGGAACTGTACCCCAGTGAGAGTCAGTGTCTGTGGAACTGTATCCCAGTGAGAGTCAGTGCCTGTGGAACTGTACCCCAGTGAGAGTCAGTGTCTGTGGTACCCATACCCCAGTGAGAGTCAGTGTCTGTGGAAATGTACCCCAGTGAGAGTCAGTGTCTGCGGATCTGCACCCGAGTGAGAGTCAATGTCTGTGGAACTGTACCCCAGTGAGAGTCAGTGTCTGTGGAACTGTATCCCAATGAGAGTCAGTGCCTGTGGAACTGTACCCCAGTGAGAGTCAGTGTCTGTGGAACTGTACCCCAGTGAGAGTCAGTGTCTGTGGAACTGTACCCCAGTGAGAGTCATTGCCTGTGGAACTGCACCCCAGTGAGAGTCAATGTCTGTGGAACTGTACCCCAGTGAGAGTCAGTGTCTGTGGAACTGTACCCCAGAGAGAGTCAGTGTCTGTGGAACTGTACCCCAGTGAGTGTCAGTGTCTGTGGAACTGTACCCCAGTGAGAGTCAGTGTCTGTGCAAATGTACCCCAGTGAGAGTCAGTGTCTGTGGAACTGTACCCCAGAGAGAGTCAGTGTCTGTGGAACTGTACCCCAGTGAGAGTCAGTGTCTGTGGAACTGTACCCCAGTGAGAGTCAGTGTCTGTGGAACTGTACCCCAGTGAGAGTCAGTGTCTGTGGAACTGTACCCCAGTGAGAATCACTGTCTGTGGAACCCGTACCCCAGTGAGAGTCAGTGTCTGTGGAACCCGTACCCCAGTGAGAGTCAGTGTCTGTGGAATTGTACTCCAGTGAGAGTCAGTGTCTGTGGAACTGTACCCCAGTGTGAGTCAGTGCATGTGGAACTGTACCCCAGTGAGAGTCAGTGTCTGTGGGACTGTACCCCAGTGAGAGCCAGTTCCCCAGTGAGAGTCAGTGTCAGTGGAACTGTACCCCAGTAAGAGTCAGTGTCTGTGGAACTGTACCACAGTGAGAGTCAGTGTCTGTGGAACTGTACCCCAGTGAGAGTCAGTGTCTGTGGAACTGCACCCCAGTGAGACAAAGTGTCTGGGGAACTGTACCCCAGTGAGAGTCAGTGCCTGTGGAACTGTACCCCAGTGAGAGTCAGTGTCTGTGGAACTGTACTCCAGTGAGAGTCAGTGTCTGTGGAACTGTACCCCAGTGAGTGTCAGTGGAACTGTACCCCAGTGAGAGTCAGTGTCTGTGGAACTGTACCCCAGTGTGAGTCAGTGTCTGTGGAACTGTACCCCAGTGAGAGTCAGTGTCTGTGGAACTGTACCCCAGTGAGAGTCAGTGACTGTGGAACTGCACCCCATTGAGAGTCAGAGTCTGTGGAGCTGTACCCCAGTGAGAGTCAGTGTCTGTGGAACTGTACCCCAGTGAGAGTCAGTGTCTGTGGAACTGTACCCCAGTGAGAGTCAGCGTCTGTGGAATTGTACCCCAGTGAGAGTCAGTGTCTGTGCAACTGTACCTCAGTGAGAGTCAGTGTGTGTGGAACTGTACCCCAGTGAGAGTCAGTGTCTGTGCAAGTGTACCCCAGTGAGAGTCAGTGTCTGTGGAAATGTACCCCAGTGAGAGTCAGTGTCTGTGGAACTGTACCCCAGTGAGAGTCAGTGTCTGTGGAATTGTACCCCAGTGAGAGTCAGTGTCTGTGGAACTGTACCCTAGTGAGAGTCAGTGTCTGTGGAACTGTACCCCATTGAGAGTCAGTGTCTGTGGAACTGTACCCCAGTGTGAGTCAGTGTCTGTGGAACTGTACCCCAGTGAGAGTCAGTGTCTGTGGAACTGTACTCCAGTGTGAGTCAGTGTCTGTGGAACTGTACCCCAGTGAGAGTCAGTGTCTGTGGAACTGTACCCCAGTGAGAGTCAGTGTCTGTGGAACTGTACCCCAGTGAGAGTCAGTGTCTGTGGAACTGTACCCCAGTGAGAGTCACTGTCTGTGGAACTGTACCCCAGTGAGAGTCATTGCCTGTGGAACTGTCCCCCAGTGAGAATCAGTGTCTGTGGAAATGTACCCCAGTGAGAGTCAGTGTCTGTGGAACCTGTACCCCAGTGAGAGTCAGTGTCTGTGGAACTGTACCCCAGTGAGATTCAGGGCCTGTGGAACTGTATCCCAGTGAAAGTCAGTGTCTGTGGAACTGCACCCCAGTGAGAGTCAGTGCCTGTGGAACAACCCCAGTGAGAGTCAGGGTCTGTGGATCAGTATCCCAGCGAGATTCAGTGTCTGTGGAACAGTATCCCAATGAGAGTCTGTATCTGTGGAACGGTCCTCCAGTGAGAGTCAGTGTCTGTGGAACTGTACCCCCGTGAGAGTCAGTGTCTGTGGAAATGTACCCCAGTGAGAGTCAGTGTCTGTGGAACTGCACCCCAGTGAGGGTCAGTGCCTGTGGAACTGTACCCCAGTGAGAGTCACTGTCTGTGGAACTGTACCCCCGTGAGAGTCAGTGTCTGTGGAACTGTACCCCAGTGAGAGTCAATGTCTGTGGTACTGTACCCCAGTGAGAGTCAGTGTCTGTGGAACTGTACCCCAGTGAGAGTCAGTGCCTGTCGAACTGTACCCCAGTGTGAGTCAGTGTCTGTGGTACTGTACCCCAGTGAGAGTCAGTGTCTGTGGAACTGTACCCCAGTGTGAGTCAGTGTCTGTGGTACTGAACCCCAGTGTGAGTCAGTGTCTGTGGAACTGTACCCCAGTGAGAGTCAGTGTCTGTGGAACTGTATCCCAGTGAGAGTCAGTGCCTGTGGAACTGTACCCCAGTGAGAGTCAGTGTCTGTGGTACCCATACCCCAGTGAGAGTCAGTGTCTGTGGAAATGTACCCCAGTGAGAGTCAGTGTCTGCGGATCTGCACCCGAGTGAGAGTCAATGTCTGTGGAACTGTACCCCAGTGAGAGTCAGTGTCTGTGGAACTGTATCCCAGTGAGAGTCAGTGCCTGTGGAACTGTACCCCAGTGAGAGTCAGTGTCTGTGGAACTGTACCCCAGTGAGAGTCAGTGTCTGTGGAACTGTACCCCAGTGAGAGTCATTGCCTGTGGAACTGCACCCCAGTGAGAGTCAATGTCTGTGGAACTGTACCCCAGTGAGAGTCAGTGTCTGTGGAACTGTACCCCAGAGAGAGTCAGTGTCTGTGGAACTGTACCCCAGTGAGTGTCAGTGTCTGTGGAACTGTACCCCAGTGAGAGTCAGTGTCTGTGCAACTGTACCCCAGTGAGAGTCAGTGTCTGTGGAACTGTACCCCAGAGAGTCAGTGTCTGTAGAACTGTACCCCAGTGAGAGTCAGTGTCTGTGGAACTGTACCCCAGTGAGAGTCAGTGTCTGTGGAACTGTACCCCAGTGAGAGTCAGTGTCTGTGGAACTGTACCCCAGTGAGAATCAGTGTCTGTGGAACCCGTACCCCAGTGAGAGTCAGTGTCTGTGGAACCCGTACCCCAGTGAGAGTCAGTGTCTGTGGAATTGTACTCCAGTGAGAGTCAGTGTCTGTGGAACTGTACCCCAGTGTGAGTCAGTGCATGTGGAACTGTACCCCAGTGAGAGTCAGTGTCTGTGGGACTGTACCCCAGTGAGAGCCAGTTCCCCAGTGAGAGTCACTGTCTGTGGAACTGCACCCCAGTGAGGGTCAGTGCCTGTGGAACTGTACCCCAGTGAGAGTCACTGTCTGTGGAACTGTACCCCAGTGAGAGTCAGTGTCTGTGGAACTGTACGCCAGTGAGAGTCAATGTCTGTGGTACTGTACCCCAGTGAGAGTCAGTGTCTGTGGAACTGTACCCCAGTGAGAGTCAGTGTCTGTGGTACTGTACCCCAGTGAGAGTCAGTGTCTGTGGAACTGTACCCCAGTGAGAGTCAGTGCCTGTCAAACTGTACCCCAGTGTGAGTCAGTGTCTGTGGTACTGTACCCCAGTGAGAGTCAGTGTCTGTGGAACTGTACCCCAGTGTGAGTCAGTGTCTGTGGTACTGAACCCCAGTGTGTGTCAGTGTCTGTGGAACTGTACCCCAGTGAGAGTCAGTGTCTGTGGAACTGTATCCCAGTGAGAGTCAGTGCCTGTGGAACTGTACCCCAGTGAGAGTCAGTGTCTGTGGTACCCATACCCCAGTGAGAGTCAGTGTCTGTGGAAATGTACCCCAGTGAGAGTCAGTGTCTGCGGATCTGCACCCGAGTGAGAGTCAATGTCTGTGGAACTGTACCCCAGTGAGAGTCAGTGTCTGTGGAACTGTATCCCTGTGAGAGTCAGTGCCTGTGGAACTGTACCCCAGTGAGAGTCAGTGTCTGTGGAACTGTACCCCAGTGAGAGTCAGTGTCTGTGGAACTGTACCCCAGTGAGAGTCATTGCCTGTGGAACTGCACCCCAGTGAGAGTCAATGTCTGTGGAACTGTACCCCAGTGAGAGTCAGTGTCTGTGGAACTGTACCCCAGAGAGAGTCAGTGTCTGTGGAACTGTACCCCAGTGAGTGTCAGTGTCTGTGGAACTGTACCCCAGTGAGAGTCAGTGTCTGTGCAACTGTACCCCAGTGAGAGTCAGTGTCTGTGGAACTGTACCCCAGAGAGAGTCAGTGTCTGTGGAACTGTACCCCAGTGAGAGTCAGTGTCTGTGGAACTGTACCCCAGTGAGAGTCAGTGTCTGTGGAACTGTCCCTCAGTGAGAGTCAGTGTCTGTGGAACTGTCCCCCAGTGAGAGTCAGTGTCTGTGGAACAGTACCCCAGTGAGAGTCAGTGTCTGTGGAACTGTACCCCAGTGAGAGTCAGTGTCTGTGGAACTGTACCCCAGTGAGAGTCACTGTCTGTGGAACTGTACCCCAGTGAGAGTCATTGCCTGTGGAACTGTCCCCCAGTGAGAATCAGTGTCTGTGGAAATGTACCCCAGTGAGAGACAGTGTCTGTGGAACCTGTACCCCAGTGAGAGTCAGTGTCTGTGGAACTGTACCCCAGTGACATTCAGGGCCTGTGGAACTGTATCCCAGTGAAAGTCAGTGTCTGTGGAACTGCACCCCAGTGAGAGTCAGTTCCTGTGGAACAACCCCAGTGAGAGTCAGGGTCTGTGGAACAGTATCCCAGCGAGATTCAGTGTCTGTGGAACAGTATCCCAATGAGAGTCTGTATCTGTGGAACGGTCCTCCAGTGAGAGTCAGTGTCTGTGGAACTTTATCCCAGTGAGAGTCAGAGTCTGTGGAACTATACCCCAGTGAGAGTCAGGTTCTGTTGAACTGTACCCCAGTGAGAGTCAATGCGTGTGGAACTGTACCCCAGTGAGAGTCAGTGTCTGTGGAACTGTACCCCCGTGAGAGTCAGTGTCTGTGGAAATGTACCCCAGTGAGAGTCAGTGTCTGTGGAACTGTACCCCAGTGAGAGTCAGTGCCTGTGGAACTGTACCCCAGTGAGAGTCAGTGTCTGTGGAAATGTACCCCAGTGAGAGTCAGTGTCTGTGGAACTGTACCCCAGTGAGAGTCAGTGCCTGTGGAACTGTACCCCAGTGAGAGTCAGTGTCTGTGGAACTGAACCCCAGTGAGAGTCAGTGTCTGTGGAACTGCACCCCAGTGAGAGTCAGTGCCTGTGGAACTGTACCCCAGTGAGAGGCAGTTTTTGCGGAACTGTATCCCAGTGAGAGTCAGTGTCTGTGGAACTGTACCCCAGTGAGAGTCAGTGTCAGTGGAACTGTACCCCAGTGAGAGTCACTGTCTGTGGAACTGTACCCCAGTGAGAGTCAGTGTCAGTGGAAATGCACCCTAGTGAGAGTCAGTGGCTGTGGAACTGCACCCCAGTGAGAGTCAGTGTCTGTGGAACTGTATCCCAGTGAGAGTCAATGTCTGTGGAACTGTACCCCAGTGAGAGTCAGTGTCTGTGGTACTGTACCCCAGTGAGAGTCAGTGTCTGTGGTACTGTACCCAAGTGAGAGTCAGTGTCTGTGGAACTGTACCCCAGTGAGAGTCAGTGCCTGTGGAACTGTACCCCAGTGAGAGTCATTGTCTGTGGAACTGTACCCCAGTGAGAGTCAGTGTCTGTGGAAATGCACCCCAGTGTGAGTCAGTATCTGTGGAACTGTACCCCAGTGAGAGTCAATGTCTGTGGTACTGTACCCCAGTGAGAGTCAGTGTCTGTGGAACTGTACCCCAGTGAGAGTCAGTGTCTGTGGTACTGTACCCCAGTGAGAGTCAGTGTCTGTGGAACTGTACCCCAGTGAGAGTCAGTGCCTGTCAAACTGTACCCCAGTGAGGGTCAGTGGCTGTGGAACTGTACCCCAGTGAGAGTCACTGTCTGTGGAACTGCACCCCAGTGAGGGTCAGTGCCTGTGGAACTGTACCCCAGTGAGAGTCACTGTCTGTGGAACTGTACCCCCGTGAGAGTCAGTGTCTGTGGAACTGTACCCCAGTGAGAGTCAATGTCTGTGGTACTGTACCCCAGTGAGAGTCAGTGTCTGTGGAACTGTACCCCAGTGAGAGTCAGTGCCTGTCGAACTGTACCCCAGTGTGAGTCAGTGTCTGTGGTACTGTACCCCAGTGAGAGTCAGTGTCTGTGGAACTGTACCCCAGTGTGAGTCAGTGTCTGTGGTACTGAACCCCAGTGTGAGTCAGTGTCTGTGGAACTGTACCCCAGTGAGAGTCAGTGTCTGTGGAACTGTATCCCAGTGAGAGTCAGTGCCTGTGGAACTGTACCCCAGTGAGAGTCAGTGTCTGTGGTACCCATACCCCAGTGAGAGTCAGTGTCTGTGGAAATGTACCCCAGTGAGAGTCAGTGTCTGCGGATCTGCACCCGAGTGAGAGTCAATGTCTGTGGAACTGTACCCCAGTGAGAGTCAGTGTCTGTGGAACTGTATCCCAATGAGAGTCAGTGCCTGTGGAACTGTACCCCAGTGAGAGTCAGTGTCTGTGGAACTGTACCCCAGTGAGAGTCAGTGTCTGTGGAACTGTACCCCAGTGAGAGTCATTGCCTGTGGAACTGCACCCCAGTGAGAGTCAATGTCTGTGGAACTGTACCCCAGTGAGAGTCAGTGTCTGTGGAACTGTACCCCAGAGAGAGTCAGTGTCTGTGGAACTGTACCCCAGTGAGTGTCAGTGTCTGTGGAACTGTACCCCAGTGAGAGTCAGTGTCTGTGCAAATGTACCCCAGTGAGAGTCAGTGTCTGTGGAACTGTACCCCAGAGAGAGTCAGTGTCTGTGGAACTGTACCCCAGTGAGAGTCAGTGTCTGTGGAACTGTACCCCAGTGAGAGTCAGTGTCTGTGGAACTGTACCCCAGTGAGAGTCAGTGTCTGTGGAACTGTACCCCAGTGAGAATCACTGTCTGTGGAACCCGTACCCCAGTGAGAGTCAGTGTCTGTGGAACCCGTACCCCAGTGAGAGTCAGTGTCTGTGGAATTGTACTCCAGTGAGAGTCAGTGTCTGTGGAACTGTACCCCAGTGTGAGTCAGTGCATGTGGAACTGTACCCCAGTGAGAGTCAGTGTCTGTGGGACTGTACCCCAGTGAGAGCCAGTTCCCCAGTGAGAGTCAGTGTCAGTGGAACTGTACCCCAGTAAGAGTCAGTGTCTGTGGAACTGTACCACAGTGAGAGTCAGTGTCTGTGGAACTGTACCCCAGTGAGAGTCAGTGTCTGTGGAACTGCACCCCAGTGAGACAAAGTGTCTGGGGAACTGTACCCCAGTGAGAGTCAGTGCCTGTGGAACTGTACCCCAGTGAGAGTCAGTGTCTGTGGAACTGTACTCCAGTGAGAGTCAGTGTCTGTGGAACTGTACCCCAGTGAGTGTCAGTGGAACTGTACCCCAGTGAGAGTCAGTGTCTGTGGAACTGTACCCCAGTGTGAGTCAGTGTCTGTGGAACTGTACCCCAGTGAGAGTCAGTGTCTGTGGAACTGTACCCCAGTGAGAGTCAGTGACTGTGGAACTGCACCCCATTGAGAGTCAGAGTCTGTGGAGCTGTACCCCAGTGAGAGTCAGTGTCTGTGGAACTGTACCCCAGTGAGAGTCAGTGTCTGTGGAACTGTACCCCAGTGAGAGTCAGCGTCTGTGGAATTGTACCCCAGTGAGAGTCAGTGTCTGTGCAACTGTACCTCAGTGAGAGTCAGTGTGTGTGGAACTGTACCCCAGTGAGAGTCAGTGTCTGTGCAAGTGTACCCCAGTGAGAGTCAGTGTCTGTGGAAATGTACCCCAGTGAGAGTCAGTGTCTGTGGAACTGTACCCCAGTGAGAGTCAGTGTCTGTGGAATTGTACCCCAGTGAGAGTCAGTGTCTGTGGAACTGTACCCTAGTGAGAGTCAGTGTCTGTGGAACTGTACCCCATTGAGAGTCAGTGTCTGTGGAACTGTACCCCAGTGTGAGTCAGTGTCTGTGGAACTGTACCCCAGTGAGAGTCAGTGTCTGTGGAACTGTACTCCAGTGTGAGTCAGTGTCTGTGGAACTGTACCCCAGTGAGAGTCAGTGTCTGTGGAACTGTACCCCAGTGAGAGTCAGTGTCTGTGGAACTGTACCCCAGTGAGAGTCAGTGTCTGTGGAACTGTACCCCAGTGAGAGTCACTGTCTGTGGAACTGTACCCCAGTGAGAGTCATTGCCTGTGGAACTGTCCCCCAGTGAGAATCAGTGTCTGTGGAAATGTACCCCAGTGAGAGTCAGTGTCTGTGGAACCTGTACCCCAGTGAGAGTCAGTGTCTGTGGAACTGTACCCCAGTGAGATTCAGGGCCTGTGGAACTGTATCCCAGTGAAAGTCAGTGTCTGTGGAACTGCACCCCAGTGAGAGTCAGTGCCTGTGGAACAACCCCAGTGAGAGTCAGGGTCTGTGGATCAGTATCCCAGCGAGATTCAGTGTCTGTGGAACAGTATCCCAATGAGAGTCTGTATCTGTGGAACGGTCCTCCAGTGAGAGTCAGTGTCTGTGGAACTGTACCCCCGTGAGAGTCAGTGTCTGTGGAAATGTACCCCAGTGAGAGTCAGTGTCTGTGGAACTGTACCCCAGTGAGAGTCAGTGCCTGTGGAACTGTACCCCAGTGAGAGTCAGTGTCTGTGGAAATGTACCCCAGTGAGAGTCAGTGTCTGTGGAACTGTACCCCAGTGAGAGTCAGTGCCTGTGGAACTGTACCCCAGTGAGAGTCAGTGTCTGTGGAACTGAACCCCAGTGAGAGTCAGTGTCTGTGGAACTGCACCCCAGTGAGAGTCAGTGCCTGTGGAACTGTACCCCAGTGAGAGGCAGTTTTTGCGGAACTGTATCCCAGTGAGAGTCAGTGTCTGTGGAACTGTACCCGAGTGAGAGTCAGTGTCAGTGGAACTGTACCCCAGTGAGAGACACTGTCTGTGGAACTGTACCCCAGTGAGAGTCAGTGTCAGTGGAAATGCACCCTAGTGAGAGTCAGTGGCTGTGGAACTGCACCCCAGTGAGAGTCAGTGTCTGTGGAACTGTATCCCAGTGAGAGTCAATGTCTGTGGAACGGTACCCCAGTGAGAGTCAGTGTCTGTGGTACTGTACCCCAGTGAGAGTCAGTGTCTGTGGTACTGTACCCAAGTGAGAGTCAGTGTCTGTGGAACTGTACCCCAGTGAGAGTCAGTGCCTGTGGAACTGTACCCCAGTGAGAGTCATTGTCTGTGGAACTGTACCCCAGTGAGAGTCAGTGTCTGTGGAACTGCACCCCAGTGTGAGTCAGTATCTGTGGAACTGTACCCCCGTGAGAGTCAATGTCTGTGGTACTGTACCCCAGTGAGAGTCAGTGTCTGTGGAACTGTACCCCAGTGAGAGTCAGTGTCTGTGGTACTGTACCCCAGTGAGAGTCATTGTCTGTGGAACTGTACCCCAGTGAGAGTCAGTGCCTGTTGAACTGTACCCCAGTGAGGGTCAGTGGCTGTGGAACTGTACCCCAGTGAGAGTCACTGTCTGTGGAACTGCACCCCAGTGAGGGTCAGTGCCTGTGGAACTGTACCCCAGTGAGAGTCACTGTCTGTGGAACTGTACCCCCGTGAGAGTCAGTGTCTGTGGAACTGTACCCCAGTGAGAGTCAATGTCTGTGGTACTGTACCCCAGTGAGAGTCAGTGTCTGTGGAACTGTACCCCAGTGAGAGTCATTGCCTGTGGAACTGCACCCCAGTGAGAGTCAATGTCTGTGGAACTGTACCCCAGTGAGAGTCAGTGTCTGTGGAACTGTACCCCAGAGAGAGTCAGTGTCTGTGGAACTGAACCCCAGTGAGTGTCAGTGTCTGTGGAACTGTACCCCAGTGAGAGTCAGTGTCTGTGCAACTGTACCCCAGTGAGAGTCAGTGTCTGTGGAACTGTACCCCAGAGAGAGTCAGTGTCTGTGGAACTGTACCCCAGTGAGAGTCAGTGTCTGTGGAACTGTACCCCAGTGAGAGTCAGTGTCTGTGGAACTGTACCCCAGTGAGAGTCAGTGTCTGTGGAACTGTACCCCAGTGAGAATCAGTGTCTGTGGAACCCGTACCCCAGTGAGAGTCAGTGTCTGTGGAACCCGTACCCCAGTGAGAGTCAGTGTCTGTGGAATTGTACTCCAGTGAGAGTCAGTGTCTGTGGAACTGTACCCCAGTGTGAGTCAGTGCATGTGGAACTGTACCCCAGTGAGAGTCTGTGTCTGTGGGACTGTACCCCAGTGAGAGCCAGTTCCCCAGTGAGAGTCAGTGTCAGTGGAACTGTACCCCAGTAAGAGTCAGTGTCAGTGGAACTGTACCACAGTGAGAGTCAGTGTCTGTGGAACTGTACCCCAGTGAGAGTCAGTGTCTGTGGAACTGCACCCCAGTGAGACAAAGTGTCTGGGGAACTGTACCCCAGTGAGAGTCAGTGCCTGTGGAACTGTACCCCAGTGAGAGTCAGTGTCTGTGGAACTGTACCCCAGTGAGAGTCAGTGTCTGTGGAAATGTACCCCAGTGAGTGTCAGTTTCTGTGGAACTGTACCCCAGTGAGAGTCAGTGTCTGTGGAACTGTACCCCAGTGAGTGTCAGTGGAACTGCACCCCAGTGAGAGTCAGTGTCTGTGGAACTGTACCTCAGTGTGAGTCAGTGTCTGTGGAACAGTACCCCAGTGAGAGTCAGTGTCTGTGGAACTGTACCCCAGTGAGAGTCAGTGACTGTGGAACTGCACCCCATTGAGAGTCAGAGTCTGTGGAGCTGTACCCCAGTGAGAGTCAGTGTCTGTGGAACTGTACCCCAGTGAGAGTCAGTGTCTGTGGAACTGTACCCCAGTGAGAGTCAGTGTCTGTGGAATTGTACCCCAGTGAGAATCAGTGTCTGTGCAACTGTACCCCAGTGAGAGTCAGTGTGTGTGGAACTGCACCCCAGTGAGAGTCAGTGTCTGTGCAAGTGTACCCCAGTGAGAGTCAGTGTCTGTGGAAATGTACCTCAGTGAGAGTCAGTGTCTGTGGAACTGTACCCCAGTGAGAGTCAGTGTCTGTGGAATTGTACCCCAGTGAGAGTCAGTGTCTGTGGAACTGTACCCTAGTGAGAGTCAGTGTCTGTGGAACTGTACCCCATTGAGAGTCAGTGTCTGTGGAACTGTACCCCAGTGTGAGTCAGTGTCTGTGGAACTGTACCCCAGTGAGAGTCAGTGTCTGTGGAACTGTACTCCAGTGTGAGTCAGTGTCTGTGGAACTGTACCCCAGTGAGAGTCAGTGTCTGTGGAACTGTACCCCAGTGAGAGTCAGTGTCTGTGGAAATGTACCCCAGTGAGTGTCAGTGGAACTGTACCCCAGTGAGAGTCAGTGTCTGTGGAACTGTACCCCAGTGTGAGTCAGTGTCTGTGGAACTGTACCCCAGTGAGTGTCAGTGTCTGTGGAACTGTACCCCAGTGAGAGTCAGTGACTGTGGAACTGTATCCCATTGAGAGTCAGAATCTGTGGAATTGTACCCCAGTGAGAGTCAGTGTCTGTGGAACTGTACCCCAGTGAGAGTCAGTGTCTGTGGAACTGTACCCCAGTGAGAGTCAGTGTCTGTGGAACTGTACCCCAGTGAGAGTCAGTGTGTGTGGAACTGTACCCCAGTGAGAGTCAGTGTCTGTGGAAATGTACCCCAGTGAGAGTCAGTGTCTGTGGAATTGTACCCCAGTGAGAGTCAGTGTCTGTGGAATTGTACCCCAGTGTGAGTCAGTGTCTGTGGAACTGTACCCCAGTGAGAGTCAGTGTCTGTGGAACTGTACCCCAGTGAGAATCAGTGTCTGTGGAACTGTACCCCAGTGAGAATCAGTGTCTGTGGAAATGTACCCCAGTGAGAGTCAGTTTCTGTGGAACTGTACCACAGAGAGTCAGTGTCTGTGGAACTGTACCCCAGTGAGTGTCAGTGGAACTGTACCCCAGTGAGAGTCAGTGTCTGTGGAACTGTACCCCAGTGTGAGTCAGTGTCTGTGGAACTGTACCCCAGTGAGAGTCAGTGTCTGTGGAACTGTACCACATTGAGAGTCAGAGTCTGTGGAACTGTACCCCAGTGAGAGTCAGTGACTGTGGAACTGCACCACATTGAGAGTCAGTGTCTGTGGAACTGTACCCCAGTGAGAGTCAGTGTCTGTGGAACTGTACCCCAGTGAGAGTCAGTGTCTGTGGAATTGTACCCCAGTGAGAGTCAGTGTCTGTGGAACGGTACCCCAGTGAGAGTCAGTGTGTGTGGAACTGTACCCCAGTGAGAGTCAGTGTCTGTGGAACTGTACCCCAGACAGAGTCAGTGTCTGTGGAACTGTACCCCAGTGAGAGTCAGTGTCTGTGGAACTGTACCTCAGTGAGAGTCACTGTCTGTGGAAATGTACCCCAGTGAGAGTCAGTGTCTGTGGAACTGTACCTCAGTGAGAGTCAGTGTCTGTGGAACTGTACCCCAGTGAGAGTCAGTGTCTGTGGAACTGTACCCCAGTGAGAGTCAATGTCTGTGGAATTGTACCCCAGTGAGAGTCAGTGTCTGTGGAACTGTACCTCAGTGAGAGTCACTGTCTGTGGAACTGTACCCCAGTGAGAGTCAGTGTCTGTGGAACTGTACCCCAGTGAGAGTCAATGTCTGTGGAATTGTACCCCAGTGAGAGTCAGTGTCTGTGGAACTGTACCCCAGTGAGAGTCACTGTCTGTGGAAATGTACCCCAGTGAGAGTCAGTGTCTGTGGAACTCTACCCCAGTGAGAGTCAGTGTCTGTGGAACTGTACCTCAGTGTGAGTCAGAGTCTGTGGAACTGTACCCCAGTGAGAGTCAGTGTCTGTGGAACTGTACCCCAGTGAGAGTCTGTGTCTGTGGAACTGTACCCCAGTGAGGGTCACTGTTTGTGGAACTGTACCCCAGTGAGAGTCAGTGTCTGTGGAATTCTGTCCCAGTGAGAGTCAGTGTCTGTGGAACTGTACCCCAGTGAGAGTCAGTGTCAGTGGAACTGTACCCCAGTGAGAGTCACTGTCTGTGGAACTGTACCCCAGTGAGAGTCAGTGTCAGTGGAAATGCACCCTAGTGAGAGTCAGTGGCTGTGGAACTGCACCCCAGTGAGAGTCAGTGTCTGTGGAACTGTATCCCAGTGAGAGTCAATGTCTGTGGAACTGTACCCCAGTGAGAGTCAGTGTCTGTGGTACTGTACCCCAGTGAGAGTCAGTGTCTGTGGTACTGTACCCAAGTGAGAGTCAGTGTCTGTGGAACTGTACCCCAGTGAGAGTCAGTGCCTGTGGAACTGTACCCCAGTGAGAGTCATTGTCTGTGGAACTGTACCCCAGTGAGAGTCAGTGTCTGTGGAAATGCACCCCAGTGTGAGTCAGTATCTGTGGAACTGTACCCCAGTGAGAGTCAATGTCTGTGGTACTGTACCCCAGTGAGAGTCAGTGTCTGTGGAACTGTACCCCAGTGAGAGTCAGTGTCTGTGGTACTGTACCCCAGTGAGAGTCAGTGTCTGTGGAACTGTACCCCAGTGAGAGTCAGTGCCTGTCGAACTGTACCCCAGTGAGGGTCAGTGGCTGTGGAACTGTACCCCAGTGAGAGTCACTGTCTGTGGAACTGCACCCCAGTGAGGGTCAGTGCCTGTGGAACTGTACCCCAGTGAGAGTCACTGTCTGTGGAACTGTACCCCCGTGAGAGTCAGTGTCTGTGGAACTGTACCCCAGTGAGAGTCAATGTCTGTGGTACTGTACCCCAGTGAGAGTCAGTGTCTGTGGAACTGTACCCCAGTGAGAGTCAGTGCCTGTCGAACTGTACCCCAGTGTGAGTCAGTGTCTGTGGTACTGTACCCCAGTGAGAGTCAGTGTCTGTGGAACTGTACCCCAGTGTGAGTCAGTGTCTGTGGTACTGAACCCCAGTGTGAGTCAGTGTCTGTGGAACTGTACCCCAGTGAGAGTCAGTGTCTGTGGAACTGTATCCCAGTGAGAGTCAGTGCCTGTGGAACTGTACCCCAGTGAGAGTCAGTGTCTGTGGTACCCATACCCCAGTGAGAGTCAGTGTCTGTGGAAATGTACCGCAGTGAGAGTCAGTGTCTGCGGATCTGCACCCGAGTGAGAGTCAATGTCTGTGGAACTGTACCCCAGTGAGAGTCAGTGTCTGTGGAACTGTATCCCAGTGAGAGTCAGTGCCTGTGGAACTGTACCCCAGTGAGAGTCAGTGTCTGTGGAACTGTACCCCAGTGAGAGTCAGTGTCTGTGGAACTGTACCCCAGTGAGAGTCATTGCCTGTGGAACTGCACCCCAGTGAGAGTCAATGTCTGTGGAACTGTACCCCAGTGAGAGTCAGTGTCTGTGGAACTGTACCCCAGAGAGAGTCAGTGTCTGTGGAACTGTACCCCAGTGAGTGTCAGTGTCTGTGGAACTGTACCCCAGTGAGAGTCAGTGTCTGTGCAACTGTACCCCAGTGAGAGTCAGTGTCTGTGGAACTGTACCCCAGAGAGAGTCAGTGTCTGTGGAACTGTACCCCAGTGAGAGTCAGTGTCTGTGGAACTGTACCCCAGTGAGAGTCAGTGTCTGTGGAACTGTACCCCAGTGAGAGTCAGTGTCTGTGGAACTGTACCCCAGTGAGAATCAGTGTCTGTGGAACCCGTACCCCAGTGAGAGTCAGTGTCTGTGGAACCCGTACCCCAGTGAGAGTCAGTGTCTGTGGAATTGTACTCCAGTGAGAGTCAGTGTCTGTGGAACTGTACCCCAGTGTGAGTCAGTGCATGTGGAACTGTACCCCAGTGAGAGTCAGTGTCTGTGGGACTGTACCCCAGTGAGAGCCAGTTCCCCAGTGAGAGTCACTGTCTGTGGAACTGCACCCCAGTGAGGGTCAGTGCCTGTGGAACTGTACCCCAGTGAGAGTCACTGTCTGTGGAACTGTACCCCAGTGAGAGTCAGTGTCTGTGGAACTGTACGCCAGTGAGAGTCAATGTCTGTGGTACTGTACCCCAGTGAGAGTCAGTGTCTGTGGAACTGTACCCCAGTGAGAGTCAGTGTCTGTGGTACTGTACCCCAGTGAGAGTCAGTGTCTGTGGAACTGTACCCCAGTGAGAGTCAGTGCCTGTCAAACTGTACCCCAGTGTGAGTCAGTGTCTGTGGTACTGTACCCCAGTGAGAGTCAGTGTCTGTGGAACTGTACCCCAGTGTGAGTCAGTGTCTGTGGTACTGAACCCCAGTGTGAGTCAGTGTCTGTGGAACTGTACCCCAGTGAGAGTCAGTGTCTGTGGAACTGTATCCCAGTGAGAGTCAGTGCCTGTGGAACTGTACCCCAGTGAGAGTCAGTGTCTGTGGTACCCATACCCCAGTGAGAGTCAGTGTCTGTGGAAATGTACCCCAGTGAGAGTCAGTGTCTGCGGATCTGCACCCGAGTGAGAGTCAATGTCTGTGGAACTGTACCCCAGTGAGAGTCATTGCCTGTGGAACTGCACCCCAGTGAGAGTCAATGTCTGTGGAACTGTACCCCAGTGAGAGTCAGTGTCTGTGGAACTGTACCCCAGTGAGAGTCATTGCCTGTGGAACTGCACCCCAGTGAGAGTCAATGTCTGTGGAACTGTACCCCAGTGAGAGTCAGTGTCTGTGGAACTGTACCCCTGAAGAGTCAGTGTCTGTGGAACTGTACCTCAGTGAGTGTCAGTGTCTGTAGAACTGTACCCCAGTGAGAGTCAGTGTCTGTGCAACTGTACCCCAGTGAGAGTCAGTGTCTGTGGAACTGTACCCCAGAGAGAGTCAGTGTCTGTGGAACTGTACCCCAGTGAGAGTCAGTGTCTGTGGAACTGTACCCCAGTGAGAGTCAGTGTCTGTGGAACTGTCCCTCAGTGAGAGTCAGTGTCTGTGGAACTGTCCCCCAGTGAGAGTCAGTGTCTGTGGAACTGTACCCCAGTGAGAGTCAGTGTCTGTGGAACTGTACCCCAGTGAGAGTCAGTGTCTGTGGAACTGTACCCCAGTGAGAGTCACTGTCTGTGGAACTGTACCCCAGTGAGAGTCATTGCCTGTGGAACTGTCCCCCAGTGAGAGTCAGTGCCTGTGGAACAACCCCAGTGAGAGTCAGAGTCTGTGGAACAGTATCCCAGCGAGATTCAGTGTCTGTGGAACAGTATCCCAATGAGAGTCTGTATCTGTGGAACGGTCCTCCAGTGAGAGTCAGTGTCTGTGGAACTTTATCCCAGTGAGAGTCAGAGTCTGTGGAACTATACCCCAGTGAGAGTCAGGTTCTGTTGAACTGTACCCCAGTGAGAGTCAATGCGTGTGGAACTGTACCCCAGTGAGAGTCAGTGTCTGTGGAACTGTACCCCCGTGAGAGTCAGTGTCTGTGGAAATGTACCCCAGTGAGAGTCAGTGTCTGTGGAACTGTACCCCAGTGAGAGTCAGTGCCTGTGGAACTGTACACCAGTGAGAGTCAGTGTCTGTGGAAATGTACCCCAGTGAGAGTCAGTGTCTGTGGAACTGTACCCCAGTGAGAGTCAGTGCCTGTGGAACTGTACCCCAGTGAGAGTCAGTGTCTGTGGAACTGAACCCCAGTGAGAGTCAGTGTCTGTGGAACTGCACCCCAGTGAGAGTCAGTGCCTGTGGAACTGTACCCCAGTGAGAGGCAGTTTTTGCGGAACTGTATCCCAGTGAGAGTCAGTGTCTGTGGAACTGTACCCCAGTGAGAGTCAGTGTCAGTGGAACTGTACCCCAGTGAGAGTCACTGTCTGTGGAACTGTACCCCAGTGAGAGTCAGTGTCAGTGGAAATGCACCCTAGTGAGAGTCAGTGGCTGTGGAACTGCACCCCAGTGAGAGTCAGTGTCTGTGGAACTGTATCCCAGTGAGAGTCAATGTCTGTGGAACTGTACCCCAGTGAGAGTCAGTGTCTGTGGTACTGTACCCCAGTGAGAGTCAGTGTCTGTGGTACTGTACCCAAGTGAGAGTCAGTGTCTGTGGAACTGTACCCCAGTGAGAGTCAGTGCCTGTGGAACTGTACCCCAGTGAGAGTCATTGTCTGTGGAACTGTACCCCAGTGAGAGTCAGTGTCTGTGGAACTGCACCCCAGTGTGAGTCAGTATCTGTGGAACTGTACCCCAGTGAGAGTCAATGTCTGTGGTACTGTACCCCAGTGAGAGTCAGTGTCTGTGGAACTGTACCCCAGTGAGAGTCAGTGTCTGTGGTACTGTACCCCAGTGAGAGTCAGTGTCTGTGGAACTGTACCCCAGTGAGAGTCAGTGCCTGTCGAACTGTACCCCAGTGAGGGTCAGTGGCTGTGGAAGTGTACCCCAGTGAGAGTCACTGTCTGTGGAACTGCACCCCAGTGAGGGTCAGTGCCTGTGGAACTGTACCCCAGTGAGAGACACTGTCTGTGGAACTGTACCCCCGTGAGAGTCAGTGTCTGTGGAACTGTACCCCAGTGAGAGTCAATGTCTGTGGTACTGTACCCCAGTGAGAGTCAGTGTCTGTGGAACTGTACCCCAGTGAGAGTCAGTGCCTGTCGAACTGTACCCCAGTGTGAGTCAGTGTCTGTGGTACTGTACCCCAGTGAGAGTCAGTGTCTGTGGAAATGTACCCCAGTGAGAGTCAGTGTCTGTGTTACTGTACCCCAGTGAGAGTCAGTGTCTGTGGAACTGTACCCCAGTGAGAGTCATTGCCTGTGGAACTGCACCCCAGTGAGAGTCAATGTCTGTGGAACTGTACCCCAGTGAGAGTCAGTGTCTGTGGAACTGTACCCCAGAGAGAGTCAGTGTCTGTGGAACTGTACCCCAGTGAGTGTCAGTGTCTGTGGAACTGTACCCCAGTGAGAGTCAGTGTCTGTGCAACTGTACCCCAGTGAGAGTCAGTGTCTGTGGAACTGTACCCCAGAGAGAGTCAGTGTCTGTGGAATTGTACCCCAGTGAGAGTCAGTGTCTGTGGAACTGTACCCCAGTGAGAGTCAGTGTCTGTGGAACTGTACCCCAGTGAGAGTCAGTGTCTGTGGAACTGTACCCCAGTGAGAATCAGTGTCTGTGGAACCCGTACCCCAGTGAGAGTCAGTGTCTGTGGAACCCGTACCCCAGTGAGAGTCAGTGTCTGTGGAATTGTACTCCAGTGAGAGTCAGTGTCTGTGGAACTGTACCACAGTGTGAGTCAGTGCATGTGGAACTGTACCCCAGTGAGAGTCAGTGTCTGTGGGACTGTACCCCAGTGAGAGCCAGTTCCCCAGTGAGAGTCAGTGTCAGTGGAACTGTACCCCAGTAAGAGTCAGTGTCAGTGGAACTGTACCACAGTGAGAGTCAGTGTCTGTGGAACTGTACCCCAGTGAGAGTCAGTGTCTGTGGAACTGCACCCCAGTGAGACAAAGTGTCTGGGGAACTGTACCCCAGTGAGAGTCAGTGCCTGTGGAACTGTACCCCAGTGAGAGTCAGTGTCTGTGGAACTGTACCC
Source organism: Somniosus microcephalus (assembly GCF_052327205.1). Classification (NCBI taxonomy): domain Eukaryota; kingdom Metazoa; phylum Chordata; class Chondrichthyes; order Squaliformes; family Somniosidae; genus Somniosus; species Somniosus microcephalus. The sequence goes on from NC_140993.1 coordinate 4,212,149, forward strand.
CAGTGAGAGTCAGTGTCTGTGGAAATGTACCCCAGTGAGTGTCAGTTTCTGTGGAACTGTACCCCAGTGAGAGTCAGTGTCTGTGGAACTGTACCCCAGTGAGTGTCAGTGGAACTGTACCCCAGTGAGAGTCAGTGTCTGTGGAACTGTACCCCAGTGTGAGTCAGTGTCTGTGGAACTGTACCCCAGTGAGAGTCAGTGTCTGTGGAACTGTACCCCAGTGAGAGTCAGTGACTGTGGAACTGCACCCCATTGAGAGTCAGAGTCTGTGGAGCTGTACCCCAGTGAGAGTCAGTGTCTGTGGAACTGTACCCCAGTGAGAGTCAGTGTCTGTGGAACTGTACCCCAGTGAGAGTCAGTGTCTGTGGAACTGTACCCCAGTGAGAGTCAGTGTCTGTGGAAATGTACCCCAGTGAGTGTCAGTTTCTGTGGAACTGTACCCCAGTGAGAGTCAGTGTCTGTGGAACTGTACCCCAGTGAGTGTCAGTGGAACTGTACCCCAGTGAGAGTCAGTGTCTGTGGAACTGTACCCCAGTGTGAGTCAGTGTCTGTGGAACTGTACCCCAGTGAGAGTCAGTGTCTGTGGAACTGTACCCCAGTGAGAGTCAGTGACTGTGGAACTGCACCCCATTGAGAGTCAGAGTCTGTGGAGCTGTACCCCAGTGAGAGTCAGTGTCTGTGGAACTGTACCCCAGTGAGAGTCAGTGTCTGTGGAACTGTACCCCAGTGAGAGTCAGTGTCTGTGGAATTGTACCCCAGTGAGAGTCAGTGTCTGTGCAACTGTACCCCAGTGAGAGTCAGTGTGTGTGGAACTGTACCCCAGTGAGAGTCAGTGTCTGTGCAAGTGTACCCCAGTGAGAGTCAGTGTCTGTGGAAATGTACCCCAGTGAGAGTCAGTGTCTGTGGAACTGTACCCCAGTGAGAGTCAGTGTCTGTGGAATTGTACCCCAGTGAGAGTCAGTGTCTGTGGAACTGTACCCTAGTGAGAGTCAGTGTCTGTGGAACTGTACCCCATTGAGAGTCAGTGCCTGTGGAACTGTACCCCAGTGAGAGTCATTGTCTGTGGAACTGTACCCCAGTGAGAGTCAGTGTCTGTGGAGCTGCACCTCAGTGTGAGTCAGTATCTGTGGAACTGTACCCCAGTGAGAGTCAATGTCTGTGGTACTGTACCCCAGTGAGAGTCAGTGTCTGTGGAACTGTACCCCAGTGAGAGTCAGTGTCTGTGGTACTGTACCCCAGTGAGAGTCAGTGTCTGTGGAACTGTACCCCAGTGAGAGTCAGTGCCTGTTGAACTGTACCCCAGTGAGGGTCAGTGGCTGTGGAACTGTACCCCAGTGAGAGTCACTGTCTGTGGAACTGCACCCCAGTGAGGGTCAGTGCCTGTGGAACTGTACCCCAGTGAGAGTCACTGTCTGTGGAACTGTACCCCGTGAGAGTCAGTGTCTGTGGAACTGTACCCCAGTGAGAGTCAGTGTCTGTGGAGCTGTACCCCAGTGAGAGTCAGTGTCTGTGGTACTGTACCCCAGTGAGAGTCAGTGTCTGTGGAACTGTACCCCAGTGAGAGTCAGTGCCTGTCGAACTGTACCCCAGTGTGAGTCAGTGTCTGTGGAACTGTACCCCAGTGAGAGTCAGTGTCTGTGGAACTGTACCCCAGTGTGAGTCAGTGTCTGTGGTACTGAACCCCAGTGTGAGTCAGTGACTGTGGAACTGTACCCCAGTGAGAGTCAGTGTCTGTGGAACTGTATCCCAGTGAGAGTCAGTGCCTGTGGAACTGTACCCCAGTGAGAGTCAGTGTCTGTGGAACTGTACCCCAGTGAGAGTCAGTGTCTGTGGAACTGTACCCCAGTGAGAGTCATTGCCTGTGGAACTGCACCCCAGTGAGAGTCAATGTCTGTGGAACTGTACCCCAGTGAGAGTCAGTGTCTGTGGAACTGTACCCCAGAGAGAGTCAGTGTCTGTGGAACTGTACCCCAGTGAGTGTCAGTGTCTGTGGAACTGTACCCCAGTGAGAGTCAGTGTCTGTGCAACTGTACCCCAGTGAGAGTCAGTGTCTGTGGAACTGTACCCCAGTGAGAGTCAGTGTCTGTGGAACTGTACCCCAGTGAGAGTCAGTGTCTGTTGAACTGTACCCCAGTGAGAGTCAGTGTCTGTGGAACTGTACCCCAGTGAGAATCAGTGTCTGTGGAACCCGTACCCCAGTGAGAGTCAGTGTCTGTGGAACCCGTACCCCAGTGAGAGTCAGTGTCTGTGGAATTGTACTCCAGTGAGAGTCAGTGTCTGTGGAACTGTACCCCAGTGTGAGTCAGTGCATGTGGAACTGTACCCCAGTGAGAGTCAGTGTCTGTGGGACTGTACCCCAGTGAGAGCCATTTCCCCAGTGAGAGTCAGTGTCAGTGGAACTGTACCCCAGTAAGAGTCACTGTCAGTGGAACTGTACCACAGTGAGAGTCAGTTTCTGTGGAACTGTACCCCAGTGAGAGTCAGTGTCTGTGGAACTGCACCCCAGTGAGACAAAGTGTCTGGGGAACAGTACCCCAGTGAGAGTCAGTGCCTGTGGAACTGTACCCCAGTGAGAGTCAGTGTCTGTGGAACTGTACCCCAGTGAGAGTCAGTGTCTGTGGAAATGTACCCCAGTGAGTGTCAGTTTCTGTGGCACTGTACCCCAGTGAGAGTCAGTGTCTGTGGAACTGTACCCCAGTGTGAGTCAGTGTCTGTGGAACTGTACCCCAGTGAGAGTCAGTGTCTGTGGAACTGTACCCCAGTGTGAGTCAGTGTCTGTGGAACTGTACCCCAGTGAGAGTCAGTGTCTGTGGAACTGTACCCCAGTGAGAGTCAGTGACTGTGGAACTGCACCCCATTGAGAGTCAGAGTCTGTGGAGCTGTACCCCAGTGAGAGTCAGTGTCTGTGGAACTGTACCCCAGTGAGAGTCAGTGTCTGTGGAACTGTACCCCAGTGAGAGTCAGTGTCTGTGGAATTGTACCCCAGTGAGAGTCAGTGTCTGTGCAACTGTACCCCAGTGAGAGTCAGTGTGTGTGGAACTGTACCCCAGTGAGAGTCAGTGTCTGTGCAAGTGTACCCCAGTGAGAGTCAGTGTCTGTGGAAATGTACCCCAGTGAGAGTCAGTGTCTGTGGAACTGTACCCCAGTGAGAGTCAGTGTCTGTGGAATTGTACCCCAGTGAGAGTCAGTGTCTGTGGAACTGTACCCTAGTGAGAGTCAGTGTCTGTGGAACTGTACCCCATTGAGAGTCAGTGTCTGTGGAACTGTACCCCAGTGTGAGTCAGTGTCTGTGGAACTGTACCCCAGTGAGAGTCAGTGTCTGTGGAACTGTACTCCAGTGTGAGTCAGTGTCTGTGGAACTGTACCCCAGTGAGAGTCAGTGTCTGTGGAACAGTACCCCAGTGAGAGTCAGTGTCTGTGGAAATGTACCCCAGTGAGTGTCAGTGGAACTGTACCCCAGTGAGAGTCAGTGTCTGTGGAACTGTACCCCAGTGTGAGTCAGTGTCTGTGGAACTGTACCCCAGTGAGAGTCAGTGACTGTGGAACTGTATCCCATTGAGAGTCAGAATCTGTGGAACTGTACCCCAGTGAGAGTCAGTGTCTGTGGAACTGTACCCCAGTGAGAGTCAGTGTGTGTGGAACTGTACCCCAGTGAGAGTCAGTGTCTGTGGAATTGTACCCCAGTGAGAGTCAGTGTCTGTGGAACTGTACCCCAGTGAGAGTCAGTGTCTGTGGAACTGTACCCCAGTGAGAGTCAGTGTCTGTGGAACTGTACCCCAGTGAGAATCAGTGTCTGTGGAAATGTACCCCAGTGAGAGTCAGTTTCTGTGGAACTGTACCACAGTGAGAGTCAGTGTCTGTGGAACTGTACCCCAGTGAGTGTCAGTGGAACTGTACCCCAGTGAGAGTCAGTGTCTGTGGAACTGTACCCCAGTGTGAGTCAGTGTCTGTGGAACTGTACCCCAGTGAGAGTCAGTGTCTGTGGAATTGTACCCCAGTGTGAGTCAGTGTCTGTGGAACTATACCCCAGTGAGAGTCAGTGTCTGTGGAACTGTACCCCAGTGAGAGTCAGTGTCTGTGGAACTGTACCCCAGTGAGAATCAGTGTCTGTGGAAATGTACCCCAGTGAGAGTCAGTTTCTGTGGAACTGTACCACAGTGAGAGTCAGTGTCTGTGGAACTGTACCCCAGTGAGTGTCAGTGGAACTGTACCCCAGTGAGAGTCAGTGTCTGTGGAACTGTACCCCAGTGTGAGTCAGTGTCTGTGGAACTGTACCCCAGTGAGAGTCAGTGTCTGTGGAACTGTACCACATTGAGAGTCAGAGTCTGTGGAACTGTACCCCAGTGAGAGTCAGTGACTGTGGAACTGCACCACATTGAGAGTCAGAGTCTGTGGAACTGTACCCCAGTGAGAGTCAGTGTCTGTGGAACTGTACCCCAGTGAGAGTCAGTGTCTCTGGAACTGTACCCCAGTGAGAGTCAGTGTCTGTGGAATTGTACCCCAGTGAGAGTCAGTGTCTGTGGAACGGTACCCCAGTGAGAGTCAGTGTGTGTGGAACTGTACCCCAGTGAGAGTCAGTGTCTGTGGAACTGTACCCCAGACAGAGTCAGTGTCTGTGGAACTGTACCCCAGTGAGAGTCAGTGTCTGTGGAACTGTACCTCAGTGAGAGTCACTGTCTGTGGAAATGTACCCCAGTGAGAGTCAGTGTCTGTGGAACTGTACCCCAGTGAGAGTCAGTGTCTGTGGAACTGTACCCCAGTGAGAGTCAATGTCTGTGGAATTGTACCCCAGTGAGAGTCAGTGTCTGTGGAACTGTACCTCAGTGAGAGTCACTGTCTGTGGAACTGTACCCCAGTGAGAGTCAGTGTCTGTGGAACTGTACCCCAGTGAGAGTCAATGTCTGTGGAATTGTACCCCAGTGAGAGTCAGTGTCTGTGGAACTGTACCCCAGTGAGAGTCACTGTCTGTGGAAATGTACCCCAGTGAGAGTCAGTGTCTGTGGAACTGTACCCCAGTGAGAGTCAGTGTCTGTGGAACTGTACCCCAGTGAGAGTCAGTGTCTGTGGAAATGTACCCCAGTGAGAGTCAGTGTCTGTGGAACTGTACCTCAGTGTGAGTCAGTGTCTGTGGAACTGTACCCCAGTGAGAGTCAGTGTCTGTGGAACTGTACCCCAGTGAGAGTCAGTGTCTGTGGAACTGTACCCCAGTGAGGGTCACTGTTTGTGGAACTGTACCCCAGTGAGAGTCAGTGTCTGTGGAATTCTGTCCCAGTGAGAGTCAGTGTCTGTGGTACTGAACCCAAGTGAGAGTCAGTGTCTGTGGAATTGTACCCCAGTGAGAGTCAGTGTCTGTGGAACTGTACCCCAGTGAGAGTCAGTGTCTGTGGAATTGTACCCCAGTGAGAGTCAGTGTCTGTGGAACTGTACCCCAGAGGGAGTCAGTTTCTGTGGAACTGTACCCCAGTGAGAGTCAGTGTCTGTTGAAATGTACTGCAGTGAGAGTCAGTGTCAGTGGAACTGTACCCCAGTGAGAGTCAGTTTCTGTGGAACTGTACCCCAGTGAGAGTCAGTTTCTGTGGAACTGTACCCCAGTGAGAGTCAGTGTCTGTGGAAATGTACCCCAGTGAGAGTCAGTGTCTGTGGAACTGTACCCCAGTGAGAGTCAGTGTCTGTGGAACTGTACCCCAGTGAGAGTCAATGTCTGTGGAATTGTACCCCAGTGAGAGTCAGTGTCTGTGGAACTGTACCTCAGTGAGAGTCAGTGTCTGTGGAATTGTACCCCAGTGAGAGTCAGTGTCTGTGGAATTGCACGCCAGTGTGAGTCAGTGTCTATGGAACTGTACCCCAGTGAGAGTCAGTGCCAGTGGAACTGTACCCCAGTGAGAGTCAGTGCCTGTGGAACTGGACCCCAGTGAGAGTCAGGGCCTGTGGAACTGGACCCCAGTGAGAGTCAGGGCCTGTGGAACTGTACCCCAGTGAGAGTCAGTGTCTGTGGAACCCGCACTCCAGTGAGAGTCAGGGCCTGTGGAACTGTACCCCAGTGAGTGTCAGTGTCTGTGGAACCCGCACTCCAGTGAGAGTCAGTGTCTGTGGAACTGTACCCCAGTGAGAGACAATGTCTGTGGAACTGTACCCCAGTGAGAGTCTGTGTCTGTGGAACTGTACTCCAGTGAGAGTCAGTGTCTGTGGAACTTTATCCCAGTGAGAGCCAGAGTCTGTTGAACTGTACCCCAGTGAGAGTCAATGCGTGTGGAACTGTACCCCAGTGAGAGTCAGTGTCTGTTAAAATGTACCCCAGTGAGAGTCAATGTCTGTGGAACTGTACCCCAGTGAGAGTCAGTGTCTGTGGAACTGTACCCCAGTGAGAGTCAGTGCCTGTGGAACTGTACCCCAGTGAGAGTCAGTGTCAGTGGAACTGTACCCCAGTGAGAGTCAGTGTCTGTGGAACTGTACCCCAGTGAGAGTCAGTGTCTGTGGAACTGTACCCCAGTGAGAGTCAGTGTCTGTGGAACTGTACCCCAGTGAGAGTCAGTGTCTGTGGAATTGTACCCCAGTGAGAGTCAGTGTCTGTGCAACTGTACCCCAGTGAGAGTCAGTGTGTGTGGAACTGTACCCCAGTGAGAGTCAGTGTCTGTGCAAGTGTACCCCAGTGAGAGTCAGTGTCTGTGGAAATGTACCCCAGTGAGAGTCAGTGTCTGTGGAACTGTACCCCAGTGAGAGTCAGTGTCTGTGGAATTGTACCCCAGTGAGAGTCAGTGTCTGTGGAACTGTACCCTAGTGAGAGTCAGTGTCTGTGGAACTGTACCCCATTGAGAGTCAGTGTCTGTGGAACTGTACCCCAGTGTGAGTCAGTGTCTGTGGAACTGTACCCCAGTGAGAGTCAGTGTCTGTGGAACTGTACTCCAGTGTGAGTCAGTGTCTGTGGAACTGTACCCCAGTGAGAGTCAGTGTCTGTGGAACAGTACCCCAGTGAGAGTCAGTGTCTGTGGAAATGTACCCCAGTGAGTGTCAGTGGAACTGTACCCCAGTGAGAGTCAGTGTCTGTGGAACTGTACCCCAGTGTGAGTCAGTGTCTGTGGAACTGTACCCCAGTGAGAGTCAGTGACTGTGGAACTGTATCCCATTGAGAGTCAGAATCTGTGGAACTGTACCCCAGTGAGAGTCAGTGTCTGTGGAACTGTACCCCAGTGAGAGTCAGTGTGTGTGGAACTGTACCCCAGTGAGAGTCAGTGTCTGTGGAATTGTACCCCAGTGAGAGTCAGTGTCTGTGGAACTGTACCCCAGTGAGAGTCAGTGTCTGTGGAACTGTACCCCAGTGAGAGTCAGTGTCTGTGGAACTGTACCCCAGTGAGAATCAGTGTCTGTGGAAATGTACCCCTGTGAGAGTCAGTTTCTGTGGAACTGTACCACAGTGAGAGTCAGTGTCTGTGGAACTGTACCCCAGTGAGTGTCAGTGGAACTGTACCCCAGTGAGAGTCACTGTCTGTGGAACTGTACCCCAGTGTGAGTCAGTGTCTGTGGAACTGTACCCCAGTGAGAGTCAGTGTCTGTGGAATTGTACCCCAGTGTGAGTCAGTGTCTGTGGAACTATACCCCAGTGAGAGTCAGTGTCTGTGGAACTGTACCCCAGTGAGAGTCAGTGTCTGTGGAACTGTACCCCAGTGAGAATCAGTGTCTGTGGAAATGTACCCCAGTGAGAGTCAGTTTCTGTGGAACTGTACCACAGTGAGAGTCAGTGTCTGTGGAACTGTACCCCAGTGAGTGTCAGTGGAACTGTACCCCAGTGAGAGTCAGTGTCTGTGGAACTGTACCCCAGTGTGAGTCAGTGTCTGTGGAACTGTACCCCAGTGAGAGTCAGTGTCTGTGGAACTGTACCACATTGAGAGTCAGAGTCTGTGGAACTGTACCCCAGTGAGAGTCAGTGACTGTGGAACTGCACCACATTGAGAGTCAGAGTCTGTGGAACTGTACCCCAGTGAGAGTCAGTGTCTGTGGAACTGTACCCCAGTGAGAGTCAGTGTCTCTGGAACTGTACCCCAGTGAGAGTCAGTGTCTGTGGAATTGTACCCCAGTGAGAGTCAGTGTCTGTGGAACGGTACCCCAGTGAGAGTCAGTGTGTGTGGAACTGTACCCCAGTGAGAGTCAGTGTCTGTGGAACTGTACCCCAGACAGAGTCAGTGTCTGTGGAACTGTACCCCAGTGAGAGTCAGTGTCTGTGGAACTGTACCTCAGTGAGAGTCACTGTCTGTGGAAATGTACCCCAGTGAGAGTCAGTGTCTGTGGAACTGTACCCCAGTGAGAGTCAGTGTCTGTGGAACTGTACCCCAGTGAGAGTCAATGTCTGTGGAATTGTACCCCAGTGAGAGTCAGTGTCTGTGGAACTGTACCTCAGTGAGAGTCACTGTCTGTGGAACTGTACCCCAGTGAGAGTCAGTGTCTGTGGAACTGTACCCCAGTGAGAGTCAATGTCTGTGGAATTGTACCCCAGTGAGAGTCAGTGTCTGTGGAACTGTACCCCAGTGAGAGTCACTGTCTGTGGAAATGTACCCCAGTGAGAGTCAGTGTCTGTGGAACTGTACCCCAGTGAGAGTCAGTGTCTGTGGAACTGTACCCCAGTGAGAGTCAGTGTCTGTGGAAATGTACCCCAGTGAGAGTCAGTGTCTGTGGAACTGTACCTCAGTGTGAGTCAGTGTCTGTGGAACTGTACCCCAGTGAGAGTCAGTGTCTGTGGAACTGTACCCCAGTGAGAGTCAGTGTCTGTGGAACTGTACCCCAGTGAGGGTCACTGTTTGTGGAACTGTACCCCAGTGAGAGTCAGTGTCTGTGGAATTCTGTCCCAGTGAGAGTCAGTGTCTGTGGTACTGAACCCAAGTGAGAGTCAGTGTCTGTGGAATTGTACCCCAGTGAGAGTCAGTGTCTGTGGAACTGTACCCCAGTGAGAGTCAGTGTCTGTGGAATTGTACCCCAGTGAGAGTCAGTGTCTGTGGAACTGTACCCCAGAGGGAGTCAGTTTCTGTGGAACTGTACCCCAGTGAGAGTCAGTGTCTGTTGAAATGTACTGCAGTGAGAGTCAGTGTCAGTGGAACTGTACCCCAGTGAGAGTCAGTTTCTGTGGAACTGTACCCCAGTGAGAGTCAGTTTCTGTGGAACTGTACCCCAGTGAGAGTCAGTTTCTGTGGAACTGTACCCCAGTGAGAGTCAGTGCCTGTGGAATTGTACCCCAGTGAGACTCAGTGTCTGTGGAACTGAACACCAGTGAGAGTCAGTGTCTGTGGAATTGCACGCCAGTGTGAGTCAGTGTCTATGGAACTGTACCCCAGTGAGAGTCAGTGCCTGTGGAACTGTACCCCAGTGAGAGTCAGTGCCTGTGGAACTGGACCCCAGTGAGAGTCAGGGCCTGTGGAACTGGACCCCAGTGAGAGTCAGGGCCTGTGGAACTGTACCCCAGTGAGAGTCAGTGTCTGTGGAACCCGCACTCCAGTGAGAGTCAGGGCCTGTGGAACTGTACCCCAGTGAGTGTCAGTGTCTGTGGAACCCGCACTCCAGTGAGAGTCAGTGTCTGTGGAACTGTACCCCAGTGAGAGACAATGTCTGTGGAACTGTACCCCAGTGAGAGTCTGTGTCTGTGGAACTGTACTCCAGTGAGAGTCAGTGTCTGTGGAACTTTATCCCAGTGAGAGCCAGAGTCTGTTGAACTGTACCCCAGTGAGAGTCAATGCGTGTGGAACTGTACCCCAGTGAGAGTCAGTGTCTGTTAAAATGTACCCCAGTGAGAGTCAATGTCTGTGGAACTGTACCCCAGTGAGAGTCAGTGTCTGTGGAACTGTACCCCAGTGAGAGTCAGTGCCTGTGGAACTGTACCCCAGTGAGAGTCAGTGTCAGTGGAACTGTACCCCAGTGAGAGTCAGTGTCTGTGGAACTGTACCCCAGTGAGAGTCAGTGTCTGTGGAACTGTACCCCAGTGAGAGTCAGTGTCTGTGGAACTGCACCCCAGTGAGAGTCAGTGTCTGTGGAACTGCACCCCAGTGAGAGTCAGTGTCTGTGGAACTGTACCCCAGTGAGTGTCTGTGGAACTGTACCCCAGTGAGAGTCAGTGTCTGTGGAACTGTACCCCAGTGAGAGTCAGTGTCTGTGGAACTGTACCCCAGTGAGAGTCACTGTCTGTGGAACTGTACCCCAGTGAGAGTCAGTGCCTGTGGAACTGTACCCCAGTGAGAGTCAGTGTCAGTGGAACTGTACCCCAGTGAGAGTCAGTGTCTGTGGAACTGTACCCCAGTGAGAGTCAGTGTCTGTGGAACTGTACCCCAGTGAGAGTCAGTGTCTGTGGAACTGCACCCCAGTGAGAGTCAGTGTCTGTGGAACTGCACCCCAGTTTGAGTCAGTGTCTGTGGAACTGTACCCCAGTGAGAGTCAGTGTCTGTGGAACTGCACCCCAGTGAGAGTCAGTGTCTGTGGAACTGCACCCCAGTGAGAGTCAGTGTCTGTGGAACTGTACCCCAGTGAGAGTCACTGTCTGTGGAACTGTACCCCAGTGAGAGTCAGTGTCTGTGGAACTGTACCCCAGTGAGAGTCAGTGTCTGTGGAACTGTACCTCCAGTGAGAGACAGTGTCTGTAGAACCAGTACCCCACTGAGAGTCAGTGTCTGTGGAACTGTACCCCAGTGAGAGTCAGTGTCTGTGGAACTGTACCCCAGTGAGAGTCATTGTCTGTGGAACTGTCCCCCAGTCAGAGTCAGTGTTTGTGGAAATGCACCCCAGTGAGAGTCAGTGTCTGTGGAACTGCACCCCAGTGAGAGTCAGTGTCAGTGGAACTGTACCCCAGTGAGGGTCAGTGTCATTGGAAATGTTCCCCAGTGAGAGTCAGTGCCAGTGGAACTGTACCCCAGTGAGATTCAGTGTCTGTGGAACTGTACCCCAGTGAGAGTCAGTGTCAGTGGAACTGTACCCCAGTTAGAATCAGTTTCTGTGGAACTGTACCCCAGTGAGAGTCAGTGCCTGTGGAACTGTACCCCAGTGAGAGTCAGTGTCTGTGGAACTGTACCCCAGTGAGAGTCAGTGTCTGTGGAACTGCACCCCAGTGTGAGTCAGTGTCTGTGGTACTGAACCCCAGTGAGAGTCAGTGCCTGTGGAACTGTACCCCAGTGAGAGTCAGTGTCTGTGGAACTGCACCACAGTGTGAGTCAGTGTCTGTGGTAATGTACCCCAGTGAGAGTCAGTGTCTGTGGAACTCTACCCCAGTGAGAGTCAGTGTGTGTGGAACTGTACCCCAGTGAGAGTCAGTGTCTGTGGAACTATACCCCAGTGAGAGTCAGTGCCAGTGGAACTGTACCCCAGTGAGAGTCAATGTCTGTGGATTTGTACCCCAGTGAGAGTCTGTGTCTGTGGAACCCATACTCCAGTGAGAGTCAGTGTCTGTGGAACCCGTACTCCAGTGAGATTCAGTGTCTGTGGAAGTGTCCCCCAGTGAGAGTCAGTGTCTGTGGAACCCGTACTCCAGTGAGAGTCAGTGTTTGTGCAACTGTACCAGAGTGAGAGTTAGAGTCTGTGGAAATGTACCCCAGTTAGAGTCAGTTTCTGTAGCACTGTACCCCAGTGAGAGTCAGTTTCTTTGGAACTGCACCCCAGTGAGAGTCAGTGCCTGTGGAACTGTACGGCAGTGAGAATCAGTGTCTGTGGAACTGTACCTCATTGAGAATCAGTGTCTGTGGAACTGAACCCCAGTGAGAGTCATTGTCTGTGGAACTGTACCCCAGTGAGAGTCAGGGCCTGTGGAACTGTATCCCAGTGAAAGTCAGTGTCTTTGGAACTGCACCCCAGTAAGAGTCAGTGCCTGTGGAACAACCCCAGTGAGAATCAGGGTCTGTGGAACAGTATCCCAGCGAGATTCAGTGTCTGTGGAACAGTATCCCAATGAGAGTCTGTATCTGTGGAATTGTCCTCCAGTGAGAGTCAGTGTCTGTGGAACTTTATCCCAGTGAGAGTAAGAGTCTGTGGAACTATACCCCAGTGAGAGTCAGGTTCTGTTGAACTGTACCCCAGTGAGAGTCAATGCGTGTGGAACTGTACCCCAGTGAGAGTCAGTGTCTGTGGAAATGTACCCCAGTGAGAGTCAATGTCTGTGGAACTGTACCCCAGTGAGAGTCAGTGTCTGTGGAACTGTACCCCAGTGAGAGTCAGTGCCTGTGGAACTGTACCCCAGTGAGAGTCAGTGTCTGTGGAACTGTACCCCAGTGAGAGTCAGTGTCTGTGGAACTGTACCCCAGTGAGAGTCAGTGTCTGTGGAACTATACCCCAGTGAGAGTCAGTGTCTGTGGAGCTGTACCTCCAGTGAGAGACAGTGTCTGTAGAACGAGTACCCCACTGAGAGTCAGTGTCTGTGGAACTGTACCCCAGTGAGAGTCAGTGTCTTTGGACTGTACCCCAGTGAGAGTCATTGTCTGTGGAACTGTGCCCCAGTCAGAGTCAGTGTTTGTGGAAATGCACCCCAGTGAGAGTCAGTGTCTGTGGAACTGCACCCCAGTGAGAGTCAGTGTCAGTGGAACTGTACCCCAGTGAGAGTCAGTGTCAGTGGAACTGTACCCCTGTGAGAGTCAGTGTCTGTGGAACTGTACCCCAGTGAGGGTCAGTGTCATTGGAAATGTTCCCCAGTGAGAGTCAGTGCCAGTGGAACTGTACCCCAGTGAGATTCAGTGTCTGTGGAACTGTACCCCAGTGAGAGTCAGTGTCAGTGGAACTGTACCCCAGTTAGAATCAGTTTCTGTGGAACTGTACCCCAGTGAGAGTCAGTGCCTGTGGAACTGTACCCCAGTGAGAGTCAGTGTCTGTGGAACTGCACCCCAGTGTGAGTCAGTGTCTGTGGTACTGAACCCCAGTGAGAGTCAGTGCCAGTGGAACTGTACCCCAGTGAGAGTCAGTGTCTGTGGAACTGCACCACAGTGTGAGTCAGTGTCTGTGGTAATGTACCCCAGTGAGAGTCAGTGTCTGTGGAACTCTACCCCAGTGAGAGTCAGTGTGTGTGGAACTGTACCCCAGTGAGAGTCAGTGTCTGTGGAACTGTACCCCAGTGAGAGTCAGTGCCAGTGGAACTGTACCCCAGTGAGAGTCAATGTCTGTGGATTTGTACCCCAGTGAGAGTCAGTGTCTGTGGGACCCGTACTCCAGTGAGAGTCAGTGTCTGTGGAACCCGTACTCCAGTGAGAGTCAGTGTCTGTGGAACTGTCCCCCAGTGAGAGTCAGTGTCTGTGGAACCCGTACCCCAGTGAGAGTCAGTGTGTGTGGAACTGTACCAGAGTGAGAGTTAGAGTCTGTGGAACTGTACCCCAGTGAGAGTCAGTTTCTGTAGCACTGTACCCCAGTGAGAGTCAGTGTCTGTGGAACTGCACCCCAGTGAGAGTCAGTGTTTGTGCAACTGTACCAGAGTGAGAGTTAGAGTCTGTGGAACTGTACCCCAGTGAGAGTCAGTTTCTGTAGCACTGTACCCCAGTGAGAGTCAGTGTCTGTGGAACTGCACCCCAGTGAGAGTCAGTGCCTGTGGAACTGTACGGCAGTCAGAATCAGTGTCTGTGGAACTGTACCTCATTGAGAATCAGTGTCTGTGGAACTGAACCCCAGTGAGAGTCATTGTCTGTGGAACTGTACCCCAGTGTATGTCAGTGTCTGTGGAACTGTACCCCAGTGAGAGTCAGTGCCTGTGGAACTGTGCCCCAGTGAGAGTCAATGCCTGTGGAACTGTACCCCAGTGAGAATCAGTGTCTGTGGAACTGTACCCCAGTGAGTGTCAGTGCCTGTGGAACTGTACCCCAGTGAGAGTCAGTGTCTCTGGAACTGTACCCCCACGAGAGTCAGTGTCTGTGGAACTGAACCCCAGTGAGAGTCAGTGCCTGTGGAACTGTACCCACAGTGAGAGAGAATGTCGTCTGTAGAACCAGTACCCCACTGACAGTCTGTGTCTGTGGAACTGTACCCCGGTGAGAGTCAGTGTCTTTGCAACTGTACCACAGTGAGATTCAGTGTCTGTGGAACTGTACCCCACTGAGAGTCAGTGTCTGTCGGACTGTACCCCAGTGAGAATCAGTGTCTGTGGAACTGTGCCCCAGTGAGAGTCAGTGTCTGTGGAACTGTACCCCAGTGAGAGTCAGTGTCTGTGCAACTGTACCCCAGTGAGAGTCAGTCTCTGTGGATCTCTACCCCAGTGAGAGTCATTGTCTGTTGAACTGTACCCCAGTGAGAGTCAGTGTCTGTGGAACAGTACCCCAGTGAGAGTCAGTGTCTGTGGATCTGTACCCCAGTGAGTGTCAGTGTCTGTTGAACTGTACCCCAGTGAGAGTCAGTGTCTGTGGAACTGTACCCCAATGAGAGTCAGTCTCTGTGGAACTGTACCCCAGTGAGAGTCAGTGTCTGTGGAACTGTATCCCAGTGAGAGTCATTGTCTGTGGAACTGTGCCCCAGTGATAGTCAATGCCTGTGGAACTGCACTCCCGTGAGAGTCAGTGTCTGTGGAACTGTACGCCAGTGAGAGTCAGTGTCTGATGAACTGTACCCCAGTGAGAGTCAGTGTCTGTGGAAATGTACCCCAGTGAGAGTCAGTGTCTGTGGAAATGTACCCCAGTGAGAGTCAGTGTCTGTGGAACTGTATCCCAGTAAGAGTCTGTGTCTGTGGAATTGTACCCCAGTGAGAGTCAGTGTCTGTGGAACTGCACCCCAGTGAGAGTCAGGGTCTGTGGAACTGTACCCCAGTGAGAGTCAGTATCTGTGGAACTGTACCCCAGTGAGTGTCAGTGCCTGTGGAACTGTACCCCAGTGAGAGTCATTGTCTGTGGAACTGTACCCCAGTGAAATTCAGTGTCTGTGAAACAGTCCCCCAGTGAGAGTCAGTGTCTGTGGAACTGTACCCCAGTTCGAGTCAGTTTCTGTGGAACTGTACCCCAGTGAGAGTCAGTGTCTGTGGAACTGTACCCCAGTGAGAGTCAGTGTATGTGGAACTGTACCCCAGTGAGAGTCAGTGTCTGTGGAACTGTACCCCAGCGAGAGTCAATTCCTGTGGAACTGAACCCCAGTGAGAGTCAGTGTCTGTGGAACTGTACCCCAGCGAGAGTCAATTCCTGAAGGAACTGTACACCAGTGAGAGTCAATGTCACTGGAACCCGTACCGAAGTGAGGGCCAGTGTCTGTGGAACTGTACCCCAGTGAGAGTCAGTGCCTGTGGAACTGTACCCCAGTGAGAGTCAGTGTCTGTGGAACTGTACCCCAGTGAGAGTCAGTGTCTGTGGAACTGTACCCCAGTGAGAGTCAGTGCCTGTGGAAATGTACCCCAGTGAGAGTCCGTGTCTGTGGAACTGTACCCCAGTGGGAGTCAGTGTCTGTGGAACTGTACCCCAGTGAGAGTCAGTGTCTGTGGAACTGTACCTCAGTGAGAGTCAGTGTCTGTGGAAATGTACCGCAGTGAGAGTCAGTGTCTGTGGAATTGTACCCCAGTGAGAGTCAGCGTCTGTGGAACTGTACACCAGTGAGAGTCAGTGTCTGTGGAACTGTACCCCAGTGAGAGTCAGTGTCTGTGGAAATGTACCCCAGTGAGAGTCAGTGTCTGTGGAACTGTACCCCAGTGAGAGTCAGCGTCTGTGGAACTGTACCCCAGTGAGAGTCAGTGTCTGTGGAACTGTACCCCAGTGAGAGTCAGTGTCTGGGGAACTGTACCCCAGTGAGAGTCAGTGTCTGTGGAACTGTACCTCAGTGAGAGTCAGTGTCTGTGGAACTGTACCCCAGTGAGAGTCAGTGTCTGGGGAACTGTACCCCAGTGAGAGTCAGTGTCTGTGGAACTGTACCCCAGTGAGAGTCAGTGTCTGTGGAACTGTACCCCAGTGAGAGTCAGTGTCTGTGGAACTGTACCTCAGTGAGAGTCAGTGTCTGGGGAACTGTACCCCAGTGAGAGTCAGTGTCTGTGGAACTGTACCCCAGTGAGTGTCAGTGCCTGTGGAACTGTACCCCAGTGAGAGTCAGTGTCTGTGGAACTGTACCCCAGTGAGAGTCAGTGTCTGTGGAACTGTACCCCAGTGAGAGTCAGTGTCTGTGGAACTGTACCCCAGTGAGAGTCAGTGTCTGTGGAACTGTACCCCAGTGAGAGTCAGTGTCTGTGGAACTGTACCCCAGTGAGAGTCAGTGTCTGTGGAACTGTACCCCAGTGAGAGTCAGTGTCTGTGGAACTGTACCCCAGTGAGAGTCAGTGTCTGTGGAACTGTACCCCAGTGAGAGTCAGTGTCTGTGGTACTGTACCCCAGTGAGAGTCAGTGTCTGTGGAACTGTACCCCAGTGAGAGTCAGTGTCTGTGGAACTGTACCCCAGTGTGAGTCAGTGTCTGTGGTACTGAACCCCAGTGAGAGTCAGTGTCTGTGGTACTGAACCCCAGTGAGAGACAGTGTCTGTGGAATTGTACCCCAGTGAGCGTCAGTGTCTGTGGAACTGTACCGCAGTGAGAGTCAGTGCCTGTGGAATTGTA
This sequence comes from Somniosus microcephalus, assembly GCF_052327205.1. Classification (NCBI taxonomy): domain Eukaryota; kingdom Metazoa; phylum Chordata; class Chondrichthyes; order Squaliformes; family Somniosidae; genus Somniosus; species Somniosus microcephalus. Next base: position 4,228,641 of record NC_140993.1, read on the forward strand.
CGCCAGTGAGAGTCAGTGTCTGTGGAACTGTACGCCAGTGAGAGTCAGTGTCTGTGGAACTGTACCCCAGTGAGAGTCAGTGTCTGTGGAACTGTACCCCAGTGAGAGTCAGTGTCTGTGGAACTGTACCCCAGTGAGAGTCAGTGTCTGTGGAACTGTACCCCAGTGAGAGTCAGTGTCTGTTGAAATGTAGCGCAGTGAGAGTCAGTGTCAGTGGAACTGTACTCAAGTTAGAGTTAGTTTCTGTGGAACTGTACCCCAGTGAGAGTCAGTGCCAGTGGAACTGCACCCCAGTGTGAGTCAGTGTCTGTGGTACTGTACCCCAGTGAGAGTCAGTGTCTGTGGAACTGTACCGCAGTGAGAGTCAGTGTCTGTGGAACTGTACCCCAGTGAGAGTCAGTGTCTGTGGAACTGTACCGCAGTGAGAGTCAGTGTCTGTGGAACTGTACCCCAGTGAGAGTCAGTGCCTGTGGAACTTTCCCCAGTGAGAGTCAGTGTCTGTGGTACTGTACCCCAGAGAGAGTCAGTGTCTGTGGAACTGTACCCCAGTGAGAGTCAGTGCCTGTGGAACTGTACCCCAGTGAGAGTCAGTGCCTGTGGAACTGCACCCCAGTGAGAGTCAGTGCCTGTGGAACTGTACCCCAGTGAGAGTCAGTGCCTGTGGAACTGCACCCCAGTGAGAGTCAGTGCCTGTGGAACTGTACCCCAGTGAGAGTCAGTGTCTGTGGAACAGCACCACAGTGTGAGTCAGTGTCTGTGTTAATGTACCCCAGTGAGAGTCAGTGTCTGTGGAACTCTACCCCAGTGAGAGTCAGTGTCTGTGGAACTGTACCCCAGTGAGAGTCAGTGCCAGTGGAATTTTACCCCAGTGAGAGTCAATGTCTGTGGATTTGTACCCCAGTGAGAGTCAGTGTCTGTGGAACCCGTACTCCAGTGAGAGTCAGTGTCTGTGGAACCCGTACTCCAGTGAGAGTCAGTGTCTGTGGAACTGTCCCCCAGTGAGAGTCAGTGTCTGTGGAACTGCACCCCAGTGAGAGTCAGTGCCTGTGGAACTGTACCCCAGTGAGATTCAATGTCTGTGGAAATGTACCCCAGTGAGATTCAGTGTCAGTGGAACTGTACCCCAGTTAGAATCAGTTTCTGTGGAACTGTACCCCAGTGAGAGTCAGTGCCTGTGGATATGTACCCCAGTGAGAGTCAGTGTCTGTGGAACTGCACCCCAGTGTGAGTCAGTGTCTGTGGTACTGAACCCCAGTGAGAGTCAGTGCCTGTGGAACTGTACCCCAGTGAGAGTCAGTGTCTGTGGAACTGCACCACAGTGTGAGTCAGTGTCTGTGGTAATGTACCCCAGTGAGAGTCAGTGTCTGTGGAACTCTACCCCAGTGAGAGTCAGTGTCTGTGGAACTGTACCCCAGTGAGAGTCAGTGTCTGTGGAACTGTATGCCAGTGAGAGTCAGTGTCTGTGGAAGTGTACCCCAGTGAGAGTCAGTCTCTGTGGAACTGTACCCCAGTGAGAGTCAGTGTCTGTGGAACTGTACCCCAGTGAGAGTCAATGTCTGTGGAACTGTACCCCAGTGAGAGTCAGTGTCTGTGGAACTGTACCCCAGTGAGAGTCAGTGTCTGTGGAACTGTACCCCTGTGAGAGTCAGTGTCTGTGGAACTGTACCCCAGTGACAGTCAGTGTCTGTGGAACTGTACCCCAGTGAGAGTCAGTGTCTGTGGAACTGTACCACAGTGAGAGTCAGTGTCTGTGGAACTGTACCCCAGTGAGAGTCAGTGTCTGTGGAACTGTACCCCAGTGAGAGTCAGTGTCTGTGGAACTGTACCCCAGTGAGAGTCAGTGTCTGTGGAACTGTACCCCAGTGAGAGTCAGTGTCTGTGGAACTGTACCCCAGTGAGAGTCAGTGTCTGTGGAACTGTACCCCAGTGAGAGTCAGTGTCTGTGGAACTGTACCCCAGTGAGAGTCAGTGTCTGTGGAACTGTACCCAGTGAGAGTCAGTGTGTGTGGAACCCGTACCCCAGTGAGAGTCAGTGTGTGTGGAACTCGTACCCCAGTGAGAGTCAGTGTGTGTGGAACCCGTACCTCAGTGAGAGTCAGTGTCTGTGGAACTGTCCCCCAGTGAGAGTCAGTGTCTGTGGAACTGTACCCCAGTGAGAGTCAGTGTCTGTGGTACTGTACCCCAGTGAGAGTCAGTGTCTGTGGAAATGTAACCCAGTGAGAATCAGTGTCTGTGGAACTGTACCCCAGTGAGAGTCAGTGTCTGTGGAACTCTACCCCAGTGAGAGTCAGTGTCTGTGGAACTGTACCTCAGTGAGACTCAGTGTCTGTGGAACTGTACCCCAGTGAGAGTCAGTGTCTGTGGAACTGTCCCCCAGTGAGAGTCAGTGTCTGTGGAACTGTACCCCAGTGAGAGTCAGTGTCTGTGGAACCTGTACCCCAGTGAGAGTCAGGGCCTGTGGAACTGTATCCCAGTGAAAGTCAGTGTCTGTGGAACTGCACCCCAGTGAGAGTCAGTGCCTGTGGAACAACCCCAGTGAGAATCAGGGTCTGTGGAACTGTCCTCCAGTGAGAGTCAGTGTCTGTGGAACTTTATCCCAGTGAGAGTCAGAGTCTGTGGAACTATACCCCAGTGAGAGTCAGGTTCTGTTGAACTGTACACCAGTGAGAGTCAACGCGTGTGGAACTGTACCCCAGTGAGAGTCAGTGTCTGTGGAAATGTACTCCAGTGAAAGTCAATGTCTGTGGAACTGTACCCCAGTGAGAGTCAGTGTCTGTGGAACTGTACCCCAGTGAGAGTCAGTGCCTGTGGAACTGTACCCCAGTGAGAGTCAGTGTCTGTGGAACTGAACCCCAGTGAGAGTCAGTGTCTGTGGAACTGCACCCCAGTGAGAGTCATTGCCTGTGGAACTGTACCCCAGTGAGAGTCAGTGTCTGTGGAACTGCACCCCAGTGAGAGTCAGTGCCTGTGGAACTGTACCCCAGTGAGAGTCAGTGTCTGTGGAACAGAACCCCAGTGAGAGTCATTGCCTGTGGAACTGTACCCCACTGAGAGTCAGTGTCTGTGGAACTGTACCCCAGTGAGAGTCAGTGTCTTTGGACTGTACCCCAGTGAGAGTCATTGTCTGTGGAACTGTACCCCAGTGAGACTCAGTGTCTGTGGAACTGTACCCCAATGAGAGTCAGTGTCAGTGGAACTGTACCCCAGTGAGAGTCAGTGTCTGTGGAACTGTACCCCAGTGAGAGTCAGTGTCAGTGGAACTGTACCCCAGTGAAAGTCAGTGTCTGTGGAACTGTACCCCAGTGAGAGTCAGTGTCTGTGGAACTGCACCCCAATGAGAGTCAGTGTCTGTGGAACTGTACCCCAGTGAGAGTCAGTGTTTGTGGAACTGTACCCCAGTGAGAGTCAGTGTCTGTGGAACTGTACCCCAGTGAGAGTCAGTGTCTGTGGAACTGTACCCCAGTGAGAGTCAGTGTCAGTGTAACTGTACCCCAGTGAGAGTCAGTGTCAGTGGAACTGTACCCCTGTGAGAGTCAGTGTCTGTGGGACTGTACCCCAGTGAGGGTCAGTGTCAGTGGAAATGTTCCCCAGTGAGAGTCAGTGCCTGTGGAACTGTACCCCAGTGAGAGTCAATGTATGTGGAACTGCACCCCAGTGTGAGTCAGTGTCTGTGGTACTGAACCCCAGTGAAAGTCAGTGCCAGTGGAATTTTACCCCAGTGAGAGTCAATGTCTGTGGATTTGTACCCCAGTGAGAGTCAGTGTCTGTGGAACCCGTACTCCAGTGAGAGTCAGTGTCTGTGGAACCCGTACTCCAGTGAGAGTCAGTGTCTGTGGAACTGTCCCCCAGTGAGAGTCAGTGTCTGTGGAAATGTACCCCAGTGAGAGTCAGTGTCTGTGGAACTGTACCCCAGTGAGAGTCAGCGTCTGTAGCACTGTACCCCAGTGAGAGTCAGTGTCTGTGGAACTGTACCCCAGTGAGAGTCAGTGTCTGTGGAAATGTACCCCAGTGAGAGTCAGTGTCTGTGGAACTGTACCCCAGTGAGAGTCAGCGTCTGTGGAACTGCACCCCAGTGAGAGTCAGTCTCTGTGGAACTGTCCCCCAGTGAGAGTCAGTTTCTGTGGAAATGTACCCCAGTGAGAGTCAGTGTCTGTGGAACTGTACCCCAATGAAAGTCAGCATCTGTGGAACTGCACCGCAGTGAGAGTCAGTGTCTGTGGAACTGTACCCCAGTGAGAGTCAGTGTCTGGGGAACTGCACCCCAGTGAGAGTCAGTGTCTGTGGAACTGTACCCCAGTGTGAGTCAGTGTCTGTGGAACTGTACCCCAGTGAGAGTCAGTGTCTGTGGAACTGTACCCCAGTGAGAGTCAGTGTCTGTGGAACTGTACCCCAGTGACAGTCAGTGTCTGTGGAACTGTACCCCAGTGTGAGTCAGTGTCTGTGGAACTGTACGCCAGTGAGAGTCAGTTTCTGTGGAACTGTACCCCAGTGAGAGTCAGTGTCTGTGGAACTGTACCCCAGTGAGAGTCAGTGTCTGTGGAACTGTACCCCAGTGAAAGTCAGTGTCTGTGGAACTGTACCCCAGTGAGAGTCAGTGTCTGTGGAGCTGTACCCCAGTGAGAGTCAGTGTCTGTGGAACTGTACCCCAGTGAGAGTCAGTGTCTGTGGAACTGTACCCCAGTGAGAGTCAGTGTCTGTGGAACTGTACCCCAGTGAGAGTCAGTGTCTGTGGAACTGTACCCCAGTGAGAGTCAGTGTCTGTGGAACTGTACCCCAGTGAGAGTCAGTGTCTGTGGAACTGTACCCCAGTGAGAGTCAGTGTCTGTGGAACTGTACCCCAGTGAGAGTCAGTGTCTGTGGAACTGTACCCCAGTGAGAGTCAGTGTCTGTGGAACTGTACCCCAGTGAGAGTCAGTGTCTGTGGAACTGTACCCCAGTGAGAGTCAGTGTCTGTGGAACTGTACCCCAGTGAGAGTCAGTGTCTGTGGAACTGTACCCCAGTGAGAGTCAGTGTCTGTGGAACTGTACCCCAGTGAGAGTCAGTGTCTGTGGAACTGTACCCCAGTGAGAGTCAGTGTCTGTGGAACTGTACCCCAGTGAGAGTCAGTGTCTGTGGAACTGTACCCCAGTGAGAGTCAGTGTCTGTGGAACTGTACCCCCGTGAGAGTCAGTGTCTGTGGAACTGTACCCCAGTGAGAGTCAGTGTCTGTGGAACTGTACCCCAGTGAGAGTCAGTGTCTGTGGAACTGTCCCTCAGTGAGAGTCAGTGTCTGTGGAACTGTACCCCAGTGAGAGTCAGTGTCTGTGGAACTGTACCCCAGTGAGAGTCAGTGTCTGTGGAACTGTACCCCAGTGAGAGTCAGTGTCTGTGGAACTGTACCCCAGTGAGAGTCAGTGTCTGTGGAACTGTACCCCAGTGAGAGTCAGTGTCTGTGGAACTGTACCCCAGTGAGAGTTAGTGTCTGTGGAACTGTACACCAGTGAGAGTCAGTATCTGTGGAACTGTACCCCAGTGAGAGTCAGTGCCTGTGGAACTGTACCTCAGTGAGAGTCAGTGTCTGTGGAAATGTACCCAGTGAGAGTCAGTGTCTGTGGAACTGTACCCCAGTGAGAGTCAGTGTCTGTGGAACTGTACCCAGTGAGAGTCAGTGTCTGTGGAACTGTACCCAGTGAGAGTCAGTGTCTGTGGAACTGTACCCAGTGAGAGTCAGTGTCTGTGGAACTGTACCCCAGTGAGAGTCAGTGTCTGTGGAACTGTACCCCAGTGAGAGTCAGTGTCTGTGGAACTGTACCCCAGTGAGAGTCAGTGGCTGTGGAACTGTACCCCAGTAAGAGTCAGTGTCTGTGGAGCTGTACCCCAGTGAGAGTCAGTGTCTGTGGAACTGCACCCCAGTGAGAGTCAGTGCCTGTGGAACTGTACCCCAGTGAGAGTCAGTATCTGTGGAACTGTACCCCAGTGAGAGTCAGTGTCTGTGGAACTGTACCCCAGTGAGAGTCAGTGTCTGTGGAACTCTACCCCAGTGAGAGTCAGTGTCTGTGGAACTGTACCTCAGTGAGAGTCAGTGTCTGTGGAACTGTACCCCAGTGAGAGTCAGTGTCTGTGGAACTGTACCCCAGTGAGAGTCAGTGTCTGTGGAACTGTCTCCCAGTGAGAGTCAGTGTCTGTGGAACTGTACCCCAGTGAGAGTCAGTGTCTGTGGAACCTGTACCCCAGTGAGAGTCAGGGCCTGTGGAACTGTATCCCAGTGAAAGTCAGTGTCTGTGGAACTGCACCCCAGTGAGAGTCAGTGCCTGTGGAACAACCCCAGTGAGAATCAGGGTCTGTGGAACTGTCCTCCAGTGAGAGTCAGTGTCTGTGGAACTTTATCCCAGTGAGAGTCAGAGTCTGTGGAACTATACCCCAGTGAGAGTCAGGTTCTGTTGAACTGTACCCCAGTGAGAGTCAACGCGTGTGGAACTGTACCCCAGTGAGAGTCAGTGTCTGTGGAACTGTACCCCAGTGAGAGTCAGTGTCTGTGGAACTGTACCCCAGTGAGAGTCAGTGCCTGTGGAACTGTACCCCAGTGAGAGTCAGTGTCTGTGGAACTGAACCCCAGTGAGAGTCAGTGTCTGTGGAACTGCACCCCAGTGAGAGTCATTGCCTGTGGAACTGTACCCCAGTGAGAGTCAGTGTCTGTGGAACTGCACCCCAGTGAGAGTCAGTGCCTGTGGAACTGTACCCCAGTGAGAGTCAGTGTCTGTGGAACTGAACCCCAGTGAGAGTCATTGCCTGTGCAACTGTACCCCACTGAGAGTCAGTGTCTGTGGAACTGTACCCCAGTGAGAGTCAGTGTCTTTGGACTGTACCCCAGTGAGATTCATTGTCTGTGGAACTGTACCCCAGTGAGAGTCAGTGTCTGTGGAACTGTACCCCAATGAGAGTCAGTGTCAGTGGAACTGTACCCCAGTGAGAGTCAGTGTCTGTGGAACTGTACCCCAGTGAGAGTCAGTGTCAGTGGAACTGTACCCCAGTGAAAGTCAGTGTCTGTGGAACTGTACCCCAGTGAGAGTCAGTGTCTGTGGAACTGCACCCCAATGAGAGTCAGTGTCTGTGGAACTGTACCCCAGTGAGAGTCAGTGTTTGTGGAACTGTACCCCAGTGAGAGTCAGTGTCTGTGGAACTGTACCCCAGTGAGAGTCAGTGTCTGTGGAACTGTACCCCAGTGAGAGTCAGTGTCAGTGTAACTGTACCCCAGTGAGAGTCAGTGTCAGTGGAACTGTACCCCTGTGAGAGTCAGTGTCTGTGGAACTGTACCCCAGTGAGGGTCAGTGTCAGTGGAAATGTTCCCCAGTGAGAGTCAGTGCCAGTGGAACTGTACCCCAGTGAGATTCAATGTCTGTGGAACTGTACCCCAGTGAGAGTCAGTGTCAGTGGAACTGTACCCCAGTTAGAATCAGTTTCTGTGGAACTGTACCCCAGTGAGAGTCAGTGCCTGTGGATCTGTACCCCAGTGAGAGTCAGAGTCTGTGGAACTGCACCCCAGTGTGAGTCAGTGTCTGTGGTACTGAACCCCAGTGAGAGTCAGTGCCTGTGGAACTGTACCCCAGTGAGAGTCAGTGTCTGTGGAACTGCACCACAGTGTGAGTCAGTGTCTGTTGTAATGTACCCCAGTGAGAGTCACTGTCTGTGGAACTCTACCCCAGTGAGAGTCAGTGTCTGTGGAACTGTACCCCAGTGAGAGTCAGTGCCAGTGGAATTTTACCCCAGTGAGAGTCAATGTCTGTGGATTTGTACCCCAGTGAGAGTCAGTGTCTGTGGAACCCGTACTCCAGTGAGAGTCAGTGTCTGTGGAACCCGTACTCCAGTGAGAGTCAGTGTCTGTGGAACTGTCCCCCAGTGAGAGTCAGTGTCTGTGGAACCCGTACTCCAGTGAGAGTCAGTGTTTGTGCAACTGTACCAGAGTGAGAGTTAGAGTCTGTGGAACTGTACCCCAGTGAGAGTCAGTTTCTGTAGCACTGTACCCCAGTGAGAGTCAGTGTCTGTGGAACTGTACCCCAGTGAGAGTCAGTGTCTGTGGAAATGTACCCCAGTGAGAGTCAGAGTCTGTGGAACTGTACCCCAGTGAGAGTCAGCGTCTGTGGAACTGTACCCCAGTGAGAGTCAGTGTCTGTGGAACTGTACCCCAGTGAGAGTCAGTGTCTGTGGAACTGTACCCCAGTGAGAGTCAGTGTCTGTGGAACTGTACCCCAGTGAGAGTCAGTGTCTGTGGAACTGTACCCCAGTGAGAGTTAGTGTCTGTGGAACTGTACCCCAGTGAGAGTCAGTGTCTGTGGAACTGTACCCCAGTGAGAGTCAGTGTCTGTGGAACTGTACCTCAGTGAGAGTCAGTGTCTGTGGAAATGTACCCAGTGAGAGTCAGTGTCTGTGGAACTGTACCCCAGTGAGAGTCAGTGTCTGTGGAACTGTACCCAGTGAGAGTCAGTGTCTGTGGAACTGTACCCAGTGAGAGTCAGTGTCTGTGGAACTGTACCCAGTGAGAGTCAGTGTCTGTGGAACTGTACCCCAGTGAGAGTCAGTGTCTGTGGAACTGTACCCCAGTGAGAGTCAGTGTCTGTGGAACTGTACCCCAGTGAGAGTCAGTGCCTGTGGAACTGTACCCCAGTGAGAGTCAGTGTCTGTGGAACTGAACCCCAGTGAGAGTCAGTTTCTGTGGAACTGCACCCCAGTGAGTGTCATTGCCTGTGGAACTGTACCCCAGTGAGAGTCAGTGTCTGTGGAACTGCACCCCAGTGAGAGTCAGTGCCTGTGGAACTGTACCCCAGTGAGAGTCAGTGTCTGTGGAACTGAACCCCAGTGAGAGTCATTGCCTGTGGAACTGTACCCCACTGAGAGTCAGTGTCTGTGGAACTGTACCCCAGTGAGAGTCAGTGTCTTTGGACTGTACCCCAGTGAGAGTCATTGTCTGTGGAACTGTACCCCAGTGAGAGTCAGTGTCTGTGGAACTGTACCCCAATGAGAGTCAGTGTCAGTGGAACTGTACCCCAGTGAGAGTCAGTGTCTGTGGAACTGTACCCCAGTGAGAGTCAGTGTCAGTGGAACTGTACACCAGTGAAAGTCAGTGTCTGTGGAACTGTACCCCAGTGAGAGTCAGTGTCAGTGTAACTGTACCCCAGTGAGAGTCAGTGTCAGTGGAACTGTACCCCTGTGAGAGTCAGTGTCTGTGGAACTGTACCCCAGTGAGGGTCAGTGTCAGTGGAAATGTTCCCCAGTGAGAGTCAGTGCCAGTGGAACAGTACCCCAGTGAGATTCAATGTCTGTGGAACTGTACCCCAGTGAGAGTCAGTGTCAGTGGAACTGTACCCCAGTTAGAATCAGTTTCTGTGGAACTGTACCCCAGTGAGAGTCAGTGCCTGTGGATCTGTACCCCAGTGAGAGTCAGTGTCTGTGGAACTGCACCCCAGTGTGAGTCAGTGTCTGTGGTACTGAACCCCAGTGAGAGTCAGTGCCTGTGGAACTGTACCCCAGTGAGAGTCAGTGTCTGTGGAACTGCACCACAGTGTGAGTCAGTGTCTGTGGTAATGTACCCCAGTGAGAGTCAGTGTCTGTGGAACTCTACCCCAGTGAGAGTCAGTGTCTGTGGAACTGTACCCCAGTGAGAGTCAGTGCCAGTGGAATTTTACCCCAGTGAGAGTCAATGTCTGTGGATTTGTACCCCAGTGAGAGTCAGTGTCTGTGGAACCCGTACTCCAGTGAGAGTCAGTGTCTGTGGAACCCGTACTCCAGTGAGAGTCAGTGTCTGTGGAACTGTCCCCCAGTGAGAGTCAGTGTCTGTGGAACCCGTACTCCAGTGAGAGTCAGTGTTTGTGCAACTGTACCAGAGTGAGAGTTAGAGTCTGTGGAACTGTACCCCAGTGAGAGTCAGTTTCTGTAGCACTGTACCCCAGTGAGAGTCAGTGTCTGTGGAACTGTACCCCAGTGAGAGTCAGTGTCTGTGGAAATGTACCCCAGTGAGAGTCAGAGTCTGTGGAACTGTACCCCAGTGAGAGTCAGCGTCTGTGGAACTGTACCCCAGTGAGAGTCAGTCTCTGTGGAACTGTACCCCAGTGAGAGTCAGTTTCTGTGGAAATGTACCCCAGTGAGAGTCAGTGTCTGTGGAACTGTACCCCAGTGAGAGTCAGCGTCTGTGGAACTGCACCCCAGTGAGAGTCAGTGTCTGTGGAACTGTACCCCAGTGAGAGTCAGTGTCTGGGGAACTGTACCCCAGTGAGAGTCAGTGTCTGTGGAACTGTACCCCAGTGTGAGTCAGTGTCTGTGGAACTGTACCCCAGTGAGAGTCAGTGTCTGTGGAACTGTACCCCAGTCAGAGTCAGTGTCTGTGGAACTGTACCCCAGTGAGAGTCAGTGTCTGTGGAACTGTACCCCAGTGAGAGTCAGTGTCTGTGGAACTGTACCCCAGTGAGAGTCAGTGTCTGTGGAACTGTACCCCAGTGAGAGTCAGTGTCTGTGGAACTGTACCCCAGTGAGAGTCAGTGTCTGTGGAACTGTACCCCAGTGAAAGTCAGTGTCTGTGGAACTGTACCCCAGTGAGAGTCAGTGTCTGTGGAACTGTACCCCAGTGAGAGTCAGTGTCTGTGGAACTGTACCCCAGTGAGAGTCAGTGTCTGTGGAAGTGTACCCCAGTGAGAGTCAGTGTCTGTGGAACTGTACCCCAGTGAGAGTCAGTGTCTGTGGAACTGTACCCCAGTGAGAGTCAGTGTCTGTGGAACTGTACCCCAGTGAGAGTCAGTGTCTGTGGAACTGTACCCCAGTGAGAGTCAATGTCTGTGGAACTGTACCCCAGTGAGAGTCAGTGTCTGTGGAACTGCACCCCAGTGAGAGTCAGTGTCTGTGGAACTGTACCCCAGTGAGAGTCAGTGTCTGTGGAACTGTACCCCAGTGAGAGTCAGTGTCTGTGGAACTGTACCCCAGTGAGAGTCAGTGTCTGTGGAACTGTACCCCAGTGAGAGTCAGTGTCTGTGGAACTGTACCCCAGTGAGAGTCAGTGTCTGTGGAACTGTACCCCAGTGAGAGTCAGTGTCTGTGGAACTGTACCCCAGTGAGAGTCAGTGTCTGTGGAACTGTACCCCAGTGAGAGTCAGTGTCTGTGGAACTGTACCCCCGTGAGAGTCAGTGTCTGTGGAACTGTACCCCAGTGAGAGTCAGTGTCTGTGGAACTGTACCCCAGTGAGAGTCAGTGTCTGTGGAACTGTACCCCAGTGAGAGTCAGTGTCTGTGGAACTGTACCCCAGTGAGAGTCAGTGTCTGTGGAACTGTACCCCAGTGAGAGTCAGTGTCTGTGGAACTGTACCCCAGTGAGAGTCAGTGTCTGTGGAACTGTACCCCAGTGAGAGTCAGTGTCTGTGGAACTGTACCCCAGTGAGAGTCAGTGTCTGTGGAACTGTACCCCAGTGAGAGTTAGTGTCTGTGGAACTGTACCCCAGTGAGAGTCAGTGTCTGTGGAACTGTACCCCAGTGAGAGTCAGTGTCTGTGGAACTGTACCTCAGTGAGAGTCAGTGTCTGTGGAAATGTACCCAGTGAGAGTCAGTGTCTGTGGAACTGTACCCCAGTGAGAGTCAGTGTCTGTGGAACTGTACCCAGTGAGAGTCAGTGTCTGTGGAACTGTACCCAGTGAGAGTCAGTGTCTGTGGAACTGTACCCAGTGAGAGTCAGTGTCTGTGGAACTGTACCCCAGTGAGAGTCAGTGTCTGTGGAACTGTACCCCAGTGAGAGTCAGTGTCTGTGGAACTGTACCCCAGTGTGAGTCAGTGTCTGTGGAACTGTACCCCAGTGAGAGTCAGTGTCTGTGGAGCTGTACCCCAGTGAGAGTCAGTGTCTGTGGAACTGCACCCCAGTGAGAGTCAGTGCCTGTGGAACTGTACCCCAGTGAGAGTCAGTGTCTGTGGAACTGTACCCCAGTGAGAGTCAGTGTCTGTGGAACTGTACCCCAGTGAGAGTCAGTGTCTGTGGAACTGTACCCCAGTGAGAGTCAGTGTCTGTGGAACTGTACCCCAGTGAGAGTCAGTGTCTGTGGAACTGTACCCCAGTGAGAGTCAGTGTCTGTGGAACTGTACCCCAGTGAGAGTCAGTGTCTGTGGAACTGTACCCCAGTGAGAGTCAGTGTCTGTGGAACTGTACCCCAGTGAGAGTCAGTGTCTGTGGAAGTGTACCCCAGTGAGAGTCAGTGTCTGTGGAACTGTACCCCAGTGAGAGTCAGTGTCTGTGGAACTGTACCCCAGTGAGAGTCAATGTCTGTGGAACTGTACCCCAGTGAGAGTCAGTGTCTGTGGAACTGTACCCCAGTGAGAGTCAGTGTCTGTGGAACTGTACCCCCGTGAGAGTCAGTGTCTGTGGAACTGTACCCCAGTGAGAGTCAGTGTCTGTGGAACTGTACCCCAGTGAGAGTCAGTGTCTGTGGAACTGTACCCCAGTGAGAGTCAGTGTCTGTGGAACTGTACCCCAGTGAGAGTCAGTGTCTGTGGAACTGTACCCCAGTGAGAGTCAGTGTCTGTGGAACTGTACCCAATGAGAGTCAGTGTCTGTGGAACTGTACCCCAGTGAGAGTCAGTGTCTGTGGAACTGTACCCCAGTGAGAGTTAGTGTCTGTGGAACTGTACCCCAGTGAGAGTCAGTGTCTGTGGAACCTGTACGCCAGTGAGAGTCAGTGTCTGTGGAACTGTACCCCAGTGAGAGTCAGTGTCTGTGGAACTATACCTCAGTGAGAGTCAGTGTCTGTGGAAATGTACCCAGTGAGAGTCAGTGTCTGTGGAACTGTACCCCAGTGAGAGTCAGTGTCTGTGGAACTGTACCCAGTGAGAGTCAGTGTCTGTGGAACTGTACCCAGTGAGAGTCAGTGTCTGTGGAACTGTACCCAGTGAGAGTCAGTGTCTGTGGAACTGTACCCCAGTGAGAGTCAGTGTCTGTGGAACTGTACCCCAGTGAGAGTCAGTTTCTGTGGAACTGTACCCCAGTGAGAGTCAGTGTCTGTGGAACTGTACCCCAGTGAGAGTCAGTGTCTGTGGAGCTGTACCCCAATGAGAGTCAGTGTCTGTGGAACTGCACCCCAGTGAGAGTCAGTGCCTGTGGAACTGTACCCCAGTGAGAGTCAGTGTCTGTGGAACTGTACCCCAGTGAGAGTCAGTGTCTGTGGAACTGTACCCCAGTGAGAGTCAGTGTCTGTGGAACTGTACCCCAGTGAGAGTCAGTGTCTGTGGAACTGTACCCCAGTGAGAGTCAGTGCCTGTGGAACTGCACCCCAGTGAGAGTCAGTGCCTACAAAAGAACATAAGAAATAGGAGCAGGAGTCGGCCAATCGGCCCCTCGAGCCTGCTCCGCCATTCAATAAGATCATGGCTGATCTGATCCTAACCGCCAATCCACTATCACAGAACCATCTCCTGAATCTAACAGAATTAGACACACGAAATAGCAGCAGGATCAGGCTACACGGCCCCTGGGCCCGCTCCGCTACCCACAGGGCCATGTCCGATCCGAACCTGGACTCCTGTCCAAATTCCTGCCCGCTCCCCGTAACCCTTAATTCCCTTTACTTCTAGGAAACTGTCTATTTCTGTTTTAAATTTATGTAATGATGTAGCTTCTACAGCTTTTTGGGGCAGCATATTCCATGGACCTACCACCCTCTGAGTGAAGTAGTTCCTCCTCATCTCAGTTTTGAAAGAGCAGCCCCTTATTCTAAGACTATGCCCCCAATTCTAGTTTCACCCATCATCGGGAACATCTTCCCCGCATCCACCCGATCCAACCCCTTCACAATCTTATATGTTTCAATAAGATCGCCTCTCATTCTTCTGAACTCCAATGAGTAGAGTCCCAATCTACTCAACCTCTCCTCATATGTCCATCCCCTCATCCCCGGGATTAACCGAGTGAACCTTCTTTGTACTGACTCGAGAGCAAGTATGTCTTTTCTTAAGTATGGACACCAAAACTGTATGCAGTATTCCAGGTGCGGTCTCACCAATGCCTTGTACAACTGAAGCAATACCTCCCTATTTTTATATTCTATCCCCCAGCAATGAAAGCTAACATTCCATTGGCCTTCTTAATCACTTGCTGCACCTGCATACTAACCTTTTGAGTTTCGTGCACCAGGACCCCCAGATCCCTTTGTACTTCAGTACTTTCCAGTTTCTTGCCATTAAGATAATAACTTGCTCTACGATTTTTCCTGCCAAAGTGCATAACCTCACACTTTCCAGTATTGTATTCCATCTGCCAAATCTCTGCCCACTTACTTAGCCTGTCGATGTCCCCTTGCAGGTTTTTTATGTCCTCCTCACTCACTACTTTCCCTCCCATCTTAGTATCATCTGCAAACTTTGATATGTTACACTCGGTCCCCTCCTCCAAATCATTAATATAGATTGTAAAGAGTTGGGGACCCAGCACTGACCCCTGCGGAACACCACTAGTTACTGATTGCCAGTCTGAGAATGAACCATTTATCCCAACTCTCTGCCTTCTGTTAGATAACCAATCCTCTATCCATGCCAGAATATTACCCCCAATCCCGTGATTTTTTATCTTAAGCAATAATCTTTTGTGTGGCACCTTGTCAATTGCCTTTTGGAAGTCTAAATACACTACGTCCACTGGTTCCCCTTTATCCACCCTATACGTTACTTCCTCAAAGAACTCCAGCAAATTTGTCAAACATGACTTCCCCTTCATAAAACCATGCTGACTTTGTCCTATTAAATTATGATTATCCAAATGTCCTGTTACTGTCTCCTTAATAATGGACTCTAAAATTTTACCTACCACAGATGTTAGGCTAACCAGTCTATAGTTTCCAGCCTTCTGTCTACTGCCCTTTTTAAATAAGGGTGTTACATTAGCAGTTTTCCAGTCTGCCGGGACCTTTGCTGAGTCCAGGGAGTTTTGGAAAATTATTACCAATACATCCACAATCCCTACCGCCACTTCCCTCAAGACCCTAGGATGTAAGCCACCAGGTCCAGGTGATTTATCCGCCTTCAGTCCCATTATTTTACCGAGTACCACTTCCTTAGTGATTTTGATCGTGTTTAGCTCCTCCCCCCCTATAGCCCCCTGTTTGTCCAGTGTTGGGATATTCTTAGTGTCTTCTACTGTAAAGACTGATACAAAATATTCATTCAGTGTTTTTGCCATCTCCATATTTCCCACCATTAATTTCCTGGTCCCATCCTCTAAGGGACCAACATTTACTTTAGCCACCCTTTTTCTTTTCATATAACTATAAAAACTCTTACTATCTGTTTTTATATTTTTTGCTAATTTTGCCTGTTAAACTGTACCCCAGTGAGAGTCAGTGTTTGTGGAACTGTACCCCAGTGAGAGTCAGAGTCTGTGGAACTGTACCCCAGTGAGAGTCAGTGTCTGTGGAACTGTACCCCAGTGAGAGTCAGTGTCTGTGGAACTGTACCCCAGTGAGAGTCAGTGTTTGTGGAACTGAACCCCAGTGAGAGTCAGAACGTTCAGGTAAATAGGAAGGAATAGTTAAAAATGATTTTAAAGCTTACCGTGTTTTCTGCTCTCTCTGCTCTGCCTTAGTGATTCTGCAATGCACAAGATTTCTGCTATCTCTTTTTATGATTGAATCCAAAGTCCTTGTTTTATTAACGATCGATTGGCCCAACATTTCACAAAATAAATATTAAATCACGCCAGCCTGAAACTGTGAGCGAGGCTGGCCACAGATTATCGAGCCCAACTCACCGCCCTCGCCCTCACCCCTGTAACAGCGAGCCCGCCCTCGCCCTCGCCCCTGTAACAGCGAGCCCGCCCTCGCCCTTGCCCCTGTAACAGCGAGCCCGCCCTCGCCCTCGCCCCCTGTAACAGCGAGCCCGCCCTCGCCCTCGCCCCCTGTAACAGCGAGCCCGCCCTCGCCCTCGCCCCGTAACAGCGAGCCCGCCCTCGCCCTTGCCCTCTGTAACAGCGAGCCCGCCCTCGCCCTCGCCCCTGTAACAGCGAGCCGGCCCTCGCCCTCGCCCCTGTAACAGCGAGCCCGCCCTCGCCCTTGCCCCTGTAACAGCAAGCCCGCCCTCGCCCTCGCCCCCTGTAACAGCGAGCCCGCCCTCGCCCTCGCCCCCTGTAACAGCGAGCCCGCCCTCGGCCTCGCCCCGTAACAGCGAGCCCGCCCTCGCCCTCGCCCTTGCCCTCTGTAACAGCGAGCCCGCCCTCGCCCTCGCCCCTGTAACAGCGAGCCCGCCCTCGCCCTCACCCCTGTAACAGCGAGCCCGCCCTCGCCCTCGCCCCTGTAACAGCGAGCCCGCCCTCGCCCTTGCCCTCTGTAACAGCGAGCCCGCCCTTGCCCTCGCCCCTGTAACAGCGAGCCCGCCCTCGCCCTAGCCCCTGTAACAGCGAGCCCGCCCTCGCCCTCGCCCCTGTAACAGCGAGCCCGCCCTCGCCCTCGCCTCTGTAACAGCGAGCCCGCCCTCGCCCTCGCCTCTGTAACAGCGAGCCCGCCCTGGCCCTCGCCCCCTGTAACAGCGAGCCCGCCCTCGCCCCTGTAACAGCGAGCCCGCCCTCGCCCTCGCCCCCTGTAACAGCGAGCCCGCCCTCGCCCTCGCCCCCTGTAACAGCGAGCCCGCCCTCGCCCTCGCCCCTGTAACAGCGAGCCCACCCTCGCCCTCTGTAACAGCGAGCCCGCCCTCGCCCTCGCCCCCTGTAACAGCGAGCCCGCCCTCGCCCTCGCCCCTGTAACAGCGAGCCCACCCTCGCTCTCTGTAACAGCGAGCCCGCCCTCGCCCTCGCCCCTGTAACAGCGAGCCCACCCTCGCCCTCTGTAACAGCGAGCCCGCCCTCGCCCTCGCCCCTGTAACAGCGAGCCCGCCCTCGCCCTCGCCCCTGTAACAGCGAGCCCGCCCTCGCCCTAGCCCCTGTAACAGCGAGCCCGCCCTCGCCCTCGCCCCTGTAACAGCGAGCCCGCCCTCGCCCCTGTAACAGCGAGCCCGCCCTCGCCCTCGCCCCCTGTAACAGCGAGCCCGCCCTCGCCCTCGCCCCTGTAACAGCGAGCCCGCCCTCGCCCCCTGTAACAGCGAGCCCGCCCTCGCCCTCGCCCCCTGTAACAGCGAGCCCGCCCTCGCCCTCGCCCTCGCCCTTCCCCTCTGTAACAGCGAGCCCGCCCTCGCCCTCGCCCCTGTAACAGCGAGCCCGCCCTCGCCCCTGTAACAGCGAGCCCGCCCTCGCCCCTGTAACAGCGAGCCCGCCCTCGCCCTCGCCCCTGTAACAGCGAGCCCGCCCTCGCACTCGCCCTTCCCCTCTGTAACAGCGAGCCCGCCCTCGCCCTTGCCCTCCGTAACAGCGAGCCCGCCCTCGCCCTCGCCCCTGTAACAGCGAGCCCGCCCTCGCCCTCATCCTTGCCCTCTGTAGCAGCGAGCCCGCCCTCGCCCTCGCCCCTGTAACAGCGAGCCCGCCCTCGCCCTTGCCCTCTGTAACAGCGAGCCCGCCCTCGCCCTCGCCCCCTGTAACAGCGAGCCCGCCCTCGCCCCCTGTAACAGCGAGCCCGCCCTCGCCCTCGCCCCCTGTAACAGCGAGCCCGCCCTCACCCTCACCCCTTGTAACAGCGAGCCCGCCCTAGCCCTCGCCCCTGTCACAGCGAGCCCGCCCTCGCCCTCGCCCCCTGTAACAGCGAGCCCGCCCTCGCCCTCGCCCTTGCCCTCTGTAACAGCGAGCCCGCCCTCGCCCTCACCCCCTGTAACAGCGAGCCCGCCCTCGCCCTTGCCCTCTGTAACAGCGAGCATAGCTGCTGCAGGACTTTGGTCTCCCTGTGTTGACACTAAAATAAACTGTGAATTAGCTGCTTTCACACAAAGCCAACAAGCAGAGCTCAGAGTGCCAGACATGGGAAGAAACTTGAGACAAAGCAGACACAGACACAGGCTACTAAAACCGGAGTTATACTGCAGGCATGACCTGCGCTCACTCACCGAGAGAGTGAAAGAGAATGTGGGAGGGAGGGAGAGAGAGAGAGTGTCTGGGAGGGAGGGGAGAGAGATGGGGGGAGAAAGCAGAAAGCAGGAGTAACAGAAAGAGGGAGGACAGGACTGATGGCAGTTGGCTATTCCCGCTCCCCGTGTGACTC
The DNA here is from genome assembly GCF_052327205.1 of Somniosus microcephalus. NCBI lineage: Eukaryota > Metazoa > Chordata > Chondrichthyes > Squaliformes > Somniosidae > Somniosus > Somniosus microcephalus. The sequence continues at coordinate 4,246,749 of NC_140993.1, forward strand.
ACCGCATTCTCCCCGTGTTGTTGAATCCGTGATTATTAAAGTATGATGTTTTCCAATAACTACACGGTGGCTGTAACTTAACAATCAACAGGTGTTTGCTGGAGTAGGGTAGTCTCAAGACTGACAGTACAGAGGCAGGCTCAAGGCTTATATACAGGTGTGGTCACTGCCGGTACTACAGTATACAGGAGCTGTAAAAGTAGTTCTCTCTTAAAGGTACATACACTACCCGTGTGACTCACCGCGTTCTCCCCGTGTGTGACTCACCGTGTTCTCCCCATGTGTGACTCACCGCATCCTACCCGTGTGTGACTCACCGCATTCTTCCCGTGTGTGACTCACCGCGTTCTCCCCGTGTGTGACTCACCGCGTTCTCTCCCCGTGTGACTCACCGCATTCTCCCCATATGAATCACCGCGTTCTCTCCCCATGTGACTCACCGCGTTCTCCCCGTGTGACTCACCGCGTTCTCCCCATGTGACTCATCGCGTTCTCCCCGTGTGTGACTCACCGCATTCTCCCCGTGTGACTCACCGCGTTCCCCCCGTGTGACTCACCACGTTCTCCCCGTGTGACTCACCGCATTCTCCCCGTGTGACTCACCGCGCTCTCCCCGTGTGACTCACAGCGTTCTCCCCGTGTGACTCACCGCGTTCTCACCGTGTGTGACTCACCGCGTTCTCCCCGTGTGACTCACCGCGTTCGCCCCGTGTGACTCACCGCGTTCTCCCCATGTGACTCACCGCATTCTCCCCGTGTGAATCACCGCGATCTCCCCGTGTGACTCACCGCGTTCTCCCCGTGTGTGACTCACCGTGTTCTCCCCATGTGTGACTCACCGCGTCCTCCCCGTGTGTGACTCACCGCATTCTTCCCGTGTGTGACTCACCGCGTTCTCCCCGTGTGTGACTCACCGCGTTCTCTCCCCGTGTGACTCACCGCGTTCTCCCCATATGAATCACCGCGTTCTCTCCCCATGTGACTCACCGCGTTCTCCCCGTGTGACTCACCGCGTTCTCCCCATGTGACTCATCGCGTTCTCCCCGTGTGTGACTCACCGCATTCTCCCCGTGTGACTCACCGCGTTCCCCCCGTGTGACTCACCACGTTCTCCACGTGTGACTCACCGCGTTCTCCCCGTGTGACTCACCGCGCTCTCCCCGTGTGACTCACAGCGTTCTCCCCGTGTGACTCACCGCGTTCTCACCGTGTGTGACTCACCGCGTTCTCCCCGTGTGACTCACCGCGTTCTCCCCGTGTGACTCACCGCGTTCTCCCCATGTGACTCACCGCATTCTCCCCGTGTGAATCACCGCGATCTCCCCGTGTGACTCACCGCGTTCTCCCCGTGTGTGACTCACCACGTTCTCCCTGTGTGACTCACCGCGTTCTCCCCGTCTGTGACTCACCACGTTCTCCCCGTGTGACTCACCGCGTTCTCCCCGTGTGTCTCACCGCGTTCTCCCCGTGTGTCTCACCGCGTTCTCCCCCTGTGACTCACCGCATTCTCCCCGTGTGACTCACCGCATTCTCCCCGTGTGACTCACCGCGTTCTCCCCGTGTGTCTCACCGCGTTCTCCTCGTGTGTCTCACCGCGTTCTCCCCCTGTGACTCACCGCGTTCTCCCCGTGTGTCTCACCGCGTTCTCGCCGTGTGTCTCACCGCGTTCTCGCCGTGTGACTCACCGCGTTCTCCCCGTGTGACTCACCGTGTTCTCCCCGTGTGACTCACCGCGTTCTCCCCATGTGTCTCACCGCGTTCTCCCCGTGTGACTCACCGCGCTCTCCCAGTGTGCCTCACCGCGTTCTCCCCGTGTGACTCACCGCGTTCTCCCCGTGTGACTCACAGTGTTCTCCCCGTGTGTGACTCACCGCGTTCTCCCCGTGTGTGACTCACCGCGTTCTCCCCGTGTCTGACTCACTGCGTTCTCCCCGTGTGTGACTCACCGCGTTCTCCCCGTGTGACTCACTGCGTTCTCCCCGAGTGACTCACCGCATTCTCCCCGTGTGTGACTCACCGCGCTCTCCCCGTGTGACTCACCGCGTTCTCCCCGTGTGACTCACCGCGTTCTCCCCGTGTGACTCACCGCGCTCTCCCCGTGTGACTCACCGCGTTCTCCCCGTGTGACTCACCGCGTTCTCCCCGTGTGACTCACTGTGTTCTCCCCGTGTGACTCACTGCGTTCTCCCCCCGTGTGTCTCACCGCGTTCTCCCCGTGTGACTCACCGTGTTCTCCCCGTGTGACTCACCGCGTTCTCCCCGTGTGTCTCACCGCGTTCTCCCCGTGTGACTCACCGCGTTCTCCCCATGTGACTCACCGCGTTCTCCCCGTGTGTCTCACCTCGTTCTCCCCGTGTGACTCACAGTGTTCTCCCCGTGTGTGACTCACCGCGTTCTCCCCGTGTGTCTCACCGCGTTCTCCCCGTGTGGCTCACCACGTTCTCCCCGTGTGACTCACCACGTTCTCCCCGTGTGACGCACCGCGTTCTCCCCGTGTGACTCACCGCGTTCTCCCCGTGTGATGCACCGCGTTCTCCCCGTGTGACTCACCGCGTTCTCCCAGTGTGTCTCACCGCGTTCTCCCCGTGTGACTCACCGCGTTCTCCCCGTGTGACTCACCGCGTTCTCCCCGTGTAACTCACCGCGTTCTCCCCCCGTGTGACTCACCGCGTTCTCCCCGTGTGACTCACCGCGTTCTCCCCGTGTGACTCACCGCGTTCTCCCCGTGTGACTCACCGCATTCTCCCCGTGTGACTCACCACATTCTCCCCGTGTGTCTCACAGCGTTCTCCCCGTGTGACGCACCGCGTTCTCCCCGTGTGACTCACCGCGTTCTCCCAGTGTGACTCACCGCGTTCTCCCCGTGTGAGTCACCGTGTTCTCCCCATGTAACTCACCGCGTTCTCTCCCCGTGTGACTCACTGCGTTCTCCCCGTGTGACTCACCGCGTTCTCCCCGTGTGACTCACCGCGTTCTCCCCGTGTGCCTCACCGCGTTCTCCCCGTGTGTGACACACCGCGTTCTCACCGTGTGTCTCACCGCATTCTCCCCGTGTGTGACTCACCGCGTTCTCCCCGTGTGACTCACCTCATTCTCCCCGTGTGACTCACCGCATTCTCCCCGTGTAACTCATCGCGTTCTCCCCCCGTGTGTCTCACCGTGTTCTCCCCGTGTGTCTCACCGCGTTCTCCCCGTGTGACTCACCGCGTTCTCCCCGTGTGACTCACCGCGTTCTCCCCGTGTGTGACTCACTGCGTTCTCCCCGTGTGTCTCACCGCGTTCTCCCCGTGTGTGACTCACTGCATTCTCCCCGTGTGTGACTCACCGCGCTCTCCCCGTGTGACTCACCGCGTTCTCCCCGTGTGACTCACCGCGTTCTCCCCGTGTGACTCACCACGTTCTTCCCATGTGACTCAACGCGTTCTCCCCGTGTGACTCAACGCGTTCTCCCCGTGTGACTCACCGCGCTCTCCCCATGTGACTCACCGCGTTCTCCCCGTGTGACTCACCGCGTTCTCCCCGTGTGACTCACTGTGTTCTCCCCGTGTGACTCACTGCGTTCTCCCCCCGTGTGTCTCACCGCGTTCTCCCCGTGTGACTCACCGTGTTCTCCCCGTGTGACTCACCGCGTTCTCCCCGTGTGTCTCACCGCGTTCTCCCCGTGTGACTCACCGCGTTCTCCCCATGTGACTCACCGCGTTCTCCCCGTGTGTCTCACCTCGTTCTCCCCGTGTGACTCACAGTGTTCTCCCCGTGTGTGACTCACCGCGTTCTCCCCGTGTGTCTCACCGCGTTCTCCCCGTGTGGCTCACCGCGTTCTCCCCGTGTGACTCACCACGTTCTCCCCGTGTGACGCACCGCGTTCTCCCCGTGTGACTCACCGCGTTCTCCCCGTGTGATGCACCGCGTTCTCCCCGTGTGACTCACCGCGTTCTCCCAGTGTGTCTCACCGCGTTCTCCCCGTGTGACTCACCGCGTTCTCCCCGTGTGACTCACCGCGTTCTCCCCGTGTAACTCACCGCGTTCTCCCCCCGTGTGACTCACCGCGTTCTCCCCGTGTGACTCACCGCGTTCTCCCCGTGTGACTCACCGCATTCTCCCCGTGTGACTCACCACATTCTCCCCGTGTGTCTCACAGCGTTCTCCCCGTGTGACGCACCGCGTTCTCCCCGTGTGACTCACCGCGTTCTCCCAGTGTGACTCACCGCGTTCTCCCCGTGTGAGTCACCGTGTTCTCCCCATGTAACTCACCGCGTTCTCTCCCCGTGTGACTCACTGCGTTCTCCCCGTGTGACTCACCGCGTTCTCCCCGTGTGACTCACCGCGTTCTCCCCGTGTGCCTCACCGCGTTCTCCCCGTGTGTGACACACCGCGTTCTCACCGTGTGTCTCACCGCATTCTCCCCGTGTGTGACTCACCGCGTTCTCCCCGTGTGACTCACCTCATTCTCCCCGTGTGACTCACCGCATTCTCCCCGTGTGACTCACCGCATTCTCCCCGTGTAACTCATCGCGTTCTCCCCCCGTGTGTCTCACCGTGTTCTCCCCGTGTGTCTCACCGCGTTCTCCCCGTGTGACTCACCGCGTTCTCCCCGTGTGACTCACCGCGTTCTCCCCGTGTGTGACTCACTGCGTTCTCCCCGTGTGTCTCACCGCGTTCTCCCCGTGTGTGACTCACTGCATTCGCCCCGTGTGTGACTCACCGCGTTCTCCCCGTGTGACTCACCTCATTCTCCCCGTGTGACTCACCGCATTCTCCCCGTGTGACTCACCGCGTTCTCCCCGTGTAACTCACCGCGTTCTCCCCCCGTGTGTCTCACCGCGTTCTCCCCGTGTGTCTCACCGCGTTCTCCCCGTGTGACTCACCGCGTTCTCCCCGTGTGACTCACCGCGTTCTCCCCGTGTGTGACTCACTGCGTTCTCCCCGTGTGTCTCACCGCGTTCTCCCCGTGTGTGACTCACCGCGTTCTCAATGTGTGACTCACCGCGTTCTCCCCGTGTGTCACTCACTGCGTTCGCCCCGTGTGTCTCACCGCATTCTCCCCGTGTGTGACTCACCGCCTTCTCCCCTTGTGTGACTCACCACGTTCTCCCCATGTGACTCACCGCGTTCTCCCCGTGTGACTCACCGCGTTCTCCTCGTGTGACTCACCACGTTCTCCCCGTGTGACTCACCGCGTTCTCCCCGTGTGACTCACCGCGCTCTCCCCATCTGACTCATCGCGTTCTCCCCGTGTGACTCAACGCGTTCTCCCCGTGTCTGACTCACCGCGTTCGCCCCATGTGACTCACCGCGTTCTCCCCGTGTGACTCACCGCGTTCTCCCCGTGTGACTCACCGCGTTCTCCCCGTGTGACTCACCGCATTTTCCCAGTGTGACTCACCGCGTTCTCCCCGTGTGTGACTCACCGCGTTCTCCCCATGTGTGACTCACCGCGTTCTCCCCGTGTGACTCACCGCGTTCTCCCCGTGTGTGACTCACCGCGTTCTCCCCATGTGTCTCACCGCATTCTCCCCGTGTGTGACTCACCGCATTCTCCCCGTGTGACTCACTGCGTTCTCCCCGTGTAACTCACCGCGTTCTCCCCGTGTGACTCACCGCGTTCTCCCCGTGTAACTCACCGCGTTCTCCCCCGTGTGTCTCACCGCGTTCTCCCCGTGTGACTCACCGCGTTCTCCCCGTGTGACTCACCGTGTTCTCCCCGCGCGACTCACCGCGTTCTCCCCGTGTGTCTCACCGCGTTCTCCCCGTGTGTGACTCACCGCGTTCTCCCTGTGTGACTCACCGCGTTCTCCCCGTGTGACTCACTGCGTTCTCCCCGTGTGACTCACCGCGTTCTCCCCATGTGACTCACCGCGTTCTCCCCGTGTGTGACTCACCGCATTCTCCCCGTGTGACTCACTGCCTTCTCCCCGTGTGACTCACCGCGTTCTCCTCGTGTGTGACTCACCGCGTTCTCCCCGTGTGTCTCACCGCCTTCTCCCCGTGTGTGACTCACCGCGTTATCCCCGTGTGTGACTCACTGCGTTCTCCCCGTGTGACTCACCGCGTTCTCCCCGTGTGACTCACCGCGTTCTCCCCGTGTGTGACTCACCGCGTTCTCCCCGTGTGTCTCACCGCATTCTCCCTGTGTGTGACTCACCGCGTTCTCCCTGTGTGACTCACCGCGTTCTTACTGTGTGACTCACCACGTTCTCCCCGTGTGACTCACCGCGTTCTCCCCGTGTGACTCACTGCATTCTCCCCGTGTGACTCACCGCGATCTCCCCATGTGACACACCACGTTCTCCCCGTGTGACTCACCGCGTTCTCCCCATGTGACTCACCGCGTTCTCCCCGTGTGACTCACCGCGTTCTCCCCGTGTGACTTGTGGTGTATGTGCCTTTAAGAGCCCCTGTGTACTTTAATGCCGGTAATGGCCACTCGGGCTATATAAGCCTGGATAGTGTTTTGTATCTTTTAGTTCACCTCCAGACTTTGTCCAGTAAACACCTGTAAACCAACTCCTGCATTCCGTGTCTTCATTAACACACGGATACAGCAGTGGCGACAAGGATGGGATGCCTAAGACTGGCAACATTACTACTTTCGATAATGGTGTAGAGGATTGCGCCACATATGTGGAAAGAGTGGAAGTATATTGCACAGCGAATGAAATAGAGGATGATAAAAAGGCATCGGTACTTCTAAATCTAATGGGCGCAAGGACATACAGGGGCTGTTACGGAACTTAATCACTCCAGCCAAACCGATGGACAAGAATTTTAAGGAGATACCCTACACTGCCAATTCGGGGCAGGACTGGCAGATTCTCTACGAGACAAATTCGTCTGCGGTCTCCTAAGTGAAGGAACACAAAAAAGGCTACTTTCTGAGAAAGATTTGACACTGGACAAGGCTTTCAGTGTAGCTGTATCATACAAAGCAGCAGCAAGAGGAGCTGCAGAGATACAGCAAAAGCCACAGGACTTCGGCACCCATGAAATGACACGGGGTTTCGAGAGATGCTATCGCTGCGGCAGATCGACCCATGACCAGAGGGACTGCTGGTTCAAGGACAAAGCATGCAGGCAATGCGGAAAGATGGGACACATTACACGTGTATGCCAATCTGGAAACAAAAAATCCACTGACAGAAAGAAAATCAATAAGGAAAAGTACAGAAAGGTACAAATGATGACGGACAGTAGCTCCGAAGACCAGAAGAGCAATAGCGACTCCGGAAACAAGAGACTAAGCTCTCTCAAATTACATAATGTAATTGCCAAAGAAGATTACCAGACTATTTGGGTTACCCTCACGATAGCGGGGTCCCCAGTTAAAATGGAGCTAGATACAGGATCAGCTCTGACCGTCATAAGTAGACGGTATTATGAGCGGCTATTTCTGCATATACCTTTGAAAGACACATCCATTATCTTGAAAACATATACGGGGCAGAAAGTATACCCCAAAGGGAAAATAAATGTGACTGTTGTATACAACGGCAAGGAAATACAGAAGTTGTATTTATACGTTCTGCAAGATGGTGGTCCACCGCTGTTGGGACGTGAATGGATCAGGAAGATACGTTTGGACTGGCACTCCATTCAGGCACTGACGGTGACCAGTAAGAAAAAAAATGATGATGACATCATACCTGAACGATTAAAAGACATCTTGGCCAACGCCAAAGAAATGTTCCAACAGGAACTAGGAACCTTGAAAGGCGTCACCACCTCAATAAAGGTGGAAGATGCGGCAATTCCCAAGTTTTTTAAGGCAAGGCCGGTGCCATATGCAATTCGTCCAGCAGTCGAGGCAGAGCTGGAGAACTTGGAAAAGACAGGCGTGTTATCCAAGATAGATTGGAGCGAGTGGGCAACACCCATCGTCCCGGTCATGAAGAAAACGTTAAGTAATGATAAATCTGAAGAACAGAGAAAAATTCGCATCTGTGGGGACTTCAAGGTGACTGTAAACCCAATCCTTCACACGGTACAGTATCCTCTTCCAAGGATAGAAGATATTTTCACCTCACTATCCGGAGGGAAACGTTTCACAAAAATTGACTTGGCACAGGCATATCTACAGATGGAGGTTGAGGAGGCCTCTAAAAAGTATCTCACAATAAACACACACAAAGGCCTGTACCAGTACAATCGACTGGTTTTCGGAATAGCATCAGCTCCAGCTATCTGGCAAAGAGCTATGGAACAAGTCCTGCAAGGGATTCCTGGGACTCAATGCTACCTAGATGACATCCTTATAACAGGAGAAAACGATAATGAACACCTTGCCAATTTGGAGAAGGTGCTCACTAGGCTGAGAGAACGGGGCCTACGAGCAAACCGCCCCAAGTGCGAATTTTTCCAGAAACAAATATCATATTGTGGCCACATAATTAATGAAGAAGGGTTGCATAAGTCCACTGAGAAAATTGAAGCAGTCATAAAAGCACCAGCACCTGAAAATGTCTCACAATTAAGGTCATTCCTGGGATTGATAAATTACTACCATAAATTTTTACCGAACTTGTCAACTGTTCTGCACCCTCTTAACGAACTGCTACAAACAGGAGTAATTTGGAAATGGAGCGAGGACTGTAAACATGCCTTCCATAAATGTAAAGGCTTGACCACGTCCAAGGAAGTTTTGGCTCATTACAACCCATCACTGCCAATCAGACTGGCGTGCGATGCATCCCCTTACGGCGTAGGAGCGGTATTATCACATAGATTCCCTGATGGCTCAGAACGGCCGATAGCTTTTGCATCACGCTCATTGAACTCAGCTGAGCGTAACTATGCCCAGATCGACAGGGAAGCACTCAGCCTGGTATGGGGAGTGAAGAAATTCAACCATTACCTACACGGACAAAAATTTACCTTGTTGACTGACCATCAACCCCTCGTCTCCATATTCAACCCTAAAAAGGGCGTTCCCATTATGACAGCACAAAGGCTACAGAGGTGGTCCCTTTTCCTAGGGGCACACCAATATGACATAGAATACAAAGGATCAAAACAGCATGGAAATGCTGACGGTTTATCGCGTCTACCGTTGCCAACGGTAGAAGAGGCACCTACAGTGGACCCAGTGGAAATGTTCCACTCTACCATAGTGGAATGTCTACCAGTAACAAATTCTGCCATTGAAAAGGAAACGAGAAATGACCCGACTCTCTCACAAGTCTACGATTTAACGGTGAAGGGATGGCCAGCACATGGCGAACCGCTGTTGCCAGCATTCTAGCAAAGAAGGGAACAGCTGTCAGTGTGCCGAGGAACCTTGATGTGTGGATCCAGAGTGGTGATTCCACCCAAACTCCAGGATAAAGTGCTAAAGGAGCTTCACGAGGGGCATCTGGGTGGAGTGAAAATGAAGAACCTAGCCAGAGCGTTTGTGTAGTGGCCAGGTATCGATGGAGACATCGAAGAAATGACCAAGGGCTGTCTAGGATGCCAGAAGGTCCAAAATGCCCCACCACAAGCCCCTCTATATCCATGGGAGTGGCCCTCATCTCCATGGCAAAGGGTACACATCGACTTTGCTGGTCCATTTATGGACTCAATGTTCTTAATCGCGATTGATGCACACTCCAAGTGGCCGGAGGTAATAAAGATGTCCTCCACCACCACGGAAAAAACCATCACAGTATTAAGGACCATATTTGCCAGGAATGGGCTGCCTGAACAGATCTGTTCTGATAATGGACCACAATTTGTGTCCGAAGAATTCAGGAAGTTCTTAAAAAACAATGGGGTTAAGCACTACACGTCCGCCCCATGCCATCCCGCCACCAATGGATTGGCTGAAAGGTTTGTCCAGACCTTCAAGAAGGCCATAAAGGCCATGGGTAATGAAGACATAAAACTTCAGCACAAGGTGGATAACTTCTTGTTTGCATACAGGAATTCTACACATATGGTTACAAACCAGACTCCCGCCATGATGTTTTTCAATAGAAGACTAAGTGGCCGGCTGGATTTGATCAAGCCAAACATCAGAAGGGACGTAGAGAACCGGCAATTTCAAGGCATGAATGAAAGGCCAACTAGAACCTTCCAGATAGGTCAACAAGTTTTGGCCCGGGACTACTGTACCGAGAAATGGCAGCCTGGAACTATTTGCACACGACTAGGACCATTGATGTATACCGTGGACATTGGAGAAAGCATAATAAGGCGCCATGCTGACCAGATCATAGAGTCATCCGAAAATGGACAACCTACACCACAACTCTATACACCTGATGATGAAGCAGAGATACCCATAGTATCTACCTCCGATCCGGTGATGCTAGAACCAGATGAACCCGACACTGGCATTCCAGCTGAATCGACCTTGCCAAAAGAACCTACTACACCACCGAAAACTACTACACCACCGAGGCGTTATCCGGACCGAGTCAGGAAGCCTCCAGAGAGACTGACTTATAATTGATTAACTGCAGCAATGTGTAGATTATTGTTCTTGTAACATGTTAATTAATGATTACTTAAAATATTATGTACTGGTTGTCTAAAAGGGGAGGAATTGTGGTGTATGTGCCTTTAAGAGCCCCCTGTGTACTGTAGTGCCGGTGATGGCCACTCGGGCTATATAAGCCTGTGTAGTGTTTTGTATCTGTTAGTTCACCTCCAGACTTTGTCCAGTAAACACCTGTAAACCAACTCCTGCATTCCGTGTCTTCATTAACACACGGATACAACATGACTCACCGCGTTCTCCCCGTGTGACTCACCGCGTTCCCCGTGTGACTCACCGCGTTCTCCCCGTGTGTCTCACCGCGTTCTCCCCGTGTGTCTCACCGCGTTCTCCCCATGTGACTCACTGCGTTCTCCCCGTGTGTGACTCACCGCGTTCTCCCCGTGTGTGACTCACCGCGTTCTCCCTGTGTGACTCACCGCGTTCTCCCCATGTGACTCACCGCGTTCTCCCCGTCTGACTGACCGCGTTCTCCCCGTGTGACTCACCGTGCTCTCCCCGTGCGTGTCTCACCGCGTTCTCCCCGTGTGTCTCACCGCGTTCTCCCCGTGTGACTCACCGCGTTCTCCCCGTGTGACTCACCGCGCTCTCCCCGTGTGACTCACCGCGCTCTCCCTGTGTGACTCACTGCGTTCTCCCCGTGTGACTCACCGCGCTCTCCCCGTGCGTGTCTCACCGCGCTCTCACCTGTGGCGTTACCCTGGGGAGGTGTGGAATGGATTTGCTGCTGTTAATGGGTTAATTGTGGAAGGGTTTGTGTGAGGTGTCGGTTTTACTCTGAGCTTCACTGCAGGTCGGCAGGCTGGTGCTCGGTCACAGATGTTGTGTCCATGGCCCCCTCCCCCGCCCCTCGGGTCCCACAGAGATTAAACTCAGCAACACAAACAGATGAAATGAAACAGGATCTTGGGACAAATGCTCTCGTCTCTCACAGGATCCATCCTGCTCCGTTCCGCATTCCATCCCATCCCTTGTGAGCAGAGTGTACACAGCCCATTTCAGCCTGACTGCACCCTCGACAGAGCCCCACCCCACCCCATCCCCTGCCCCCTTCCCCACCCTACCCCCGATCCCCACCCCACCCAACACCCCATCCCCCCACCCCAAGCCTGCCGCCTTCCCCACCCCATCCCCAATCGCCACCCTCGATCCCACCCCCCACCCTCGATCCCACCCCCACCCCACCCCATCCCCGATCCCCATCCCACCCTCGATCCCACCCCACCCCCGATCCCACCCCCACCCCACCCCATCCCCGATCCCCATCCCACCCTCGATCCCACCCCACCCCCGATCACACCCCCACCCCACCCCACCCCCGATCCCACCCTCGATCCCACCCCCACCCCACCCCATCCCCGATCCCCACCCCACCCTTGATCCCACCCCCAACCACCCCCTTCCCCACCCCACCCCACCCCCCCTCCCCACCCAACCCCCGATCCCCTTCCCCCACCCCACCCTCGATCCCACCCCCACCCACCCCCTTCCCCACCCAGCCCCGATCGCCACCCCACCCCACCCCTGCCCTCCCCATCCCCCCACCCCAACCCTGCCCTCCCCATCCCCCCACCCCAACCCTGCCCTCCCCATCCCCACCCCATGAGCTCAGGCCTTTCATCTCCGTGAGATTTTGGAATGCTGCTTCGCATCTTGCTCTAGTTTCTCTCCGATCTCCTCTCATGCCCTCTCGGAGTTCATCTTGTCCATGAGCCCCACCTCCTGCTCCACCAACCCATCGTGTCTAGTAAGGGGAGGTTTATGGAACAAGGGCATCAACCTCACCCCCGCCCTCGGCCTCGGCCTCTGTAACAGTGAGCGTAGCTGCTGCAGGACTTTGGTCTCCCTGTGTTGACACTGAAATAAACTGTGAATTAGCTGCTTTCACACAAAGCCAGCGAGCAGAGCTCAGAGCGCCAGACATGGGTAGAGACTTGAGACAAAGCAGACACAGACAGAGGCTACTAAAACCGGAGTTATACTGCAGGCATGACCTGCGCTCACTCACCGAGAGAGTGAAAGAGAGAGAGAGAGAGAATGTGGGAGGGAAGGGGAGAGAGAGAGTGAGAGAGAGAGAGTGTGTGGGAGGGAGGGGGAGAGAGGGGAGGGGGAGAGAGAAAGCAGAAAGTAGGAGGAGCAGAAAGAGGGAGGAGATAACTGATGCCACTTGGCCTTTCCTGGTGCTCCGTGTGTGACTCACCGGCACACCGTGCCTGCAGTGTGCACCATCTACAAGATGCACTGCAGCAACTCGCCAAGGCTTCTTTGGCAGCACCTCCCAAGCCCGCGACCTCTTCCACCTAGAAGGACAAGGGCAGCAGGTGCATGGGAACACCACCACCTCCAAGTTGCCCTGCAAGTCACACACCATCCTGACTTGGAAATATATCGGCCGTTCCTTCATCATCGTTGGGTCAAAATCCTGGAACTCCCTCACTGACAGCACTGTGGGAGTACCTTCACCAGCGGTTCAAGAAGGCGGCTCACCACCACCTTCTCAAGGTCAATTAGGGATGGGCAATAAATGCTGGCCGTGCCAGCGACGCCCACATCCCAGGAACGAATAAAAAAATAAACACCCCAATCCCAACCCCCACTGCAACCCCATTGTGGGTCCACACAGACAAGGGGCTCAAGCCCTTGATCTCCCTAATATTTTTAAATGCTGCCCTCGCATCTTTCTCTAGATTCACTCCTATCTCCTCTCATGCCCGCTCTGACCTCCTCTTGTCCATGAGTTCCACCTCCTGATCAATTGGCTGAGCGGCAGGAGAGAGCCAGTAGGGATAATGGGCAGGTACTCAAATTGGCAGGAGGTGACTAGTGGTGTCCCGCAGGGATCTGTGTTGGGGCCTCAACTATTCACAGTATTTATTAACGACTTAGATGATGGGATAGAAAGTCATATATCCAAATTTGCCAACGACAATAAGATAGGTGGCATTGTAGGCCATGTAGATGGAAGCATAAAATTACAAAGGGATAGTGATAGATTAAGTGAATGGGCAAAACTGTGGCAAATGGATTTCAACGTAGGCAAATGTGAGGTCATCCACTTTGGATGTAAAAAGGATCGAACAGGGTACTTTCTAAATGGTGAAAAGCTAAAAACAGTGAGGGGGAAAATTTGTCCCCTTACACCGCCTGTTAGCACCAGTAGACGCGGCATTGAGAGCTGTAACATCAGCTCCTGTCGAATCCAGCGTCGCACTCCAAATCGGGACCCCCCATAGTACTGCTGGTAACAGCGATCGCCGGGGGCTTCAACACCATGGAGATCGTGATGCCAGTCAGTGTGTAACGCTCATTCAACGCCCGATCAGCCAAATTGCTTCTCGTCATTTACCTCACCGCCTGGAGTTAACAACGACAGGGAGAGCTGGCGTGCAGCAACAAGAAGCCGGCTCCAGGGACGTTATTTAAAGGGAGCAGCCCCAATCACTCGCATAATGAATAAACGGGTCATTTTTGGGTTGACAGGCTGTAACTAGGTGGGTACCACAAGGATCAGTGCTTGGGCCTCAGCTATTCACAATCTACATCAATGATTTGGATGAGGGGACCAAATGTAATATATCCAAGTTTGCTGATGATACAAAGCTGGGTGGGAATGTAAGTTGTGAGGAGGATGCAAAGAGGCTTCAAGGGGATATAGACAGGCTAAGTGAGTGGGCAAGAACATGGCAAATGGAATATAATGTGGAGAAATGTGAAGTTATCCACTTTGGTAGGAAAAATAGAAAAGCAGAGTATTTTTTAAATGGTGAGAGATTGGGAAATGTTGGTGTTCAGAGGGACCTGGGTGCCCTTGTACATGAATCACTGAAAGTTAACATACAGGTACAGCAAGCAGTTAGGAAAGCAAATGGTATGTTGGCCTTTATTACAAGAGGATTTGAGTATAAGAGTAAAGAAGTCTTACTGCAATTATATAGGGCCCTGGTGAGACCACACCTGGAGTATTGTGGACAGTTTTGGTCTCCTTACCTAAGGAAGGATATACTTGCCATAGAGGGAGTGCAACGAAGGTTCACCAGACTGGTTCCTGGGATGGGGGGATTGTCCTATGAGGAGAGATTGAGTAGACTAGGCCTATATTCTCTAGAGTTTAGAAGAATGAGAGGTGATCTCATTGAAACATACAAAATTCTTACAGGGTGTTGTGTATTTTGAATGTGTATTAGAATTGTCCCACATGGGATACCTTAGTGGTGATTTGCAATGCACTATGGGAAATGTAGTGCATTGAGTGAAGAAGCACATTGTAAATAAAATGGCCGTTAACTAAACTCTCCACCCTGGAGTCCTTCTTAATTGTTATATCGGTAAGGGTATAAAACCCCTTGAGACACAACAAAACTGGCGACGAGGACGACGGACTTGCGCATCACTTTGCACTGGAATCGGCGATGTTTAAAGTAAGAAGTTCCTGTCTTTTCTTAATGGCGCGCCCGCAGTTTAGTGCTGATGCAATCGCCTCGTAAAGGTGGCGGTTCGTGTGTTACACAAATAAGAAGGGGGAGAGTAACGATACAGTGAAACGAAGTGGAGGAAAAGGACTGTAAAAATTAAAAAAAACAATGGCTATGCTAACCGGAGCGTTTGGACCATTTGATGAACCGGCGGAGCAATGGGGTGCTTATACAGAGCGTTTCGGATTTTTCGTGACTGCAAATGGCATTAAAGATGACGTGAAAGTGGCGACGTTCCTCAGTGTGATCGGAGCAAAAACATTTGGCTTGTTACGGAGTTTGATGCACCCGGATAAGCCCGGCGCTAAGACATATGAGCAGATTGTGGAAGTTTTGGAAACACATTTCGCACCCAAGCCGCTGCTGATTGCCGAGAGGTTCAGGTTTCACAAATGAAACCAAGGGGAGGGTGAGTCCATAGCCGATTATGTTGCAGTGCTAAAGAAGCTAACTGAGCATTGTGAGTTTGGTGAAACTCTAAATGACACTGTCCGTGATAGGTTTGTGTGTGGATTAAGATGTGAAGCAACACAGAAGCGCTTGCTCACGACTGACAAACTGACGCTTAAATCAGCAGTGGAGCTCGCTGTGTCTATGGAGTTAGCAGCTAAAGATGCACAGCTGTTGGGGGCTGCAACAAGAGTGCACAGGGTAGCAGCTACACCAGATAAGCATGCAAGGGGCGCCAGAGAGTGTTACAGATGTGGAAGGTCAGGTCATCAGCCATCTGACTGCTGGTGTAAAGACCTGACCTGTCGGAAATGTGAAAAGAAAGGACACATTGAACGTGTGTGTAAAGGGCAAAGCAAACAATCCTACACAGAGACACACAAAAACAAACAAGGAAACACATCCAACTGGCATTCTAAAAAGAAAAACCGACACATGGTGAAACAAGAACAGGAAGACAGTGACACAGACTCTGATGGGGAGCTGAATCTCCATGTGTTAACGGTGAATGGAGGCTCATCAGGCTATAGAGTCACTCCACTACTAGAGGGAATACCGGTCAAAATGGAGCTGGATACAGGGGCCGCTGTCTCCTTGATCTCAGAGAAGCTATTCAAAGAAAAACTGAACCACCTATCACTGACGCCGGCCAAGCTCATCTTAAAGACCAACACTGGGGAAACAGTCCCAATGCTGGGTAAGACGGAGGTCAAGGTGGAGCTTAATGGACAAACCGTGATGCTGCCAGTTTACGTGGTCAAGGGTGACTATCCATCCCTGATGGGCAGGCCATGGTTGGAGAAAATTCATCTGGATTGGAAAAAAGTGAATGCGGTGTCAGTCGAAGAGGCGGGGCTAGTGGCAGTGTTGACAAAGCATACGGCTGTCTTTGACAGAGAATTGGGGAGTATGAAGGGGATTACGGTCAAACTCAAGGTGAAGCCTGACAGCCAGCCACGATTCCTGAAGGCCAGGAACGTTCCCTACGCCCTCAGACCAAAGGTGGAGGCTGGCCTGGAGCGTCTGGTCAAGATAGGGGTCCTGGTGCCGGTTTCGCACAGTGAGTGGGCCATGCCCGTGGTACCAGTGATGAAGAGTGATGGCGCGGTTCGCTTATGTGGAGATTTCAAAGTAACAGTGAATCCTGTGCTCTTAGCTGAATAGTAACCCCTCCCCATCATTGAAGATCTTTTCGCGGGTCTAGCAGGTGGTCAGAAGTTTAGCAAGATTGATCTATGCCAAGCCTACTTGCAGATGCATGTAGAAGAGGACTCACAGAAGTACCTCACCATCACCACCCACAAGGGCCTCTACAGGTACTGCCGCCTACCCTTTGGTATAACGTCAGCACCAGCATTGTTTCAGCGGGCTATGGATCAGATCTTAAGTGGCATTCCAGGGGTACAATGTTATCTCGACAATATCCTTGTCACAGGAAAGGACGACAACGAGCATCTGCAGAACCTGACGAAGACACTGGGAAGACTTGAAGAATATGGCTTACGCGTTCACAAGGCCAAATGCGAATTTTTCAAGCCATCAGTGGAGTACTTAGGCCATGTCATCGACATGGACGGCCTACACACAGCACCGTTGAAAGTGAAAGCCATTGCCGACGCTCCTGCACCTACAAATGTCGGCCAGCTGCGGTCATTCTTAGGTCTCCTGAACTATTACGGAAAGTTTATTCCACAGCTGGCATCACTGTTGAAGCCATTACATGAGTTGCTGTGTCAGGGCAAGGCCTGGGCGTGGACGAAGGAGTGCGAAGCTGCATTCAAGAAAGCCAAAGCAGCTTTGACTGACCCCAGAGCGTTGACGCACTTTGACCCGTCGTTGCAGATTCAGCTGGCCTGTGACGCGTCGCCTTATGGCGTCGGCGCGGTCGTGTCCCACATCTTTCCCTCAGGCGAAGAGAAGCCGATTGCATTCGCGTCAAGGTCCCTGAGCAAGGCGGAGGTGAAATACCCGCAGATCGAAAAAGAGGCTTTGGGCATCATCTTTGGAATCAAAAAGTTCCATCACTACTTGTTCGGAAGGAAATTCACCTTGCTGACGGATCATCGTCCTCTGACATCGATCTTTGGTCCACACACAGGAATACCCTCCCTGGCAGTGTGCAGGATGCAGCGCTGGGCGCTGATGTTAAGCGCTCACAATTACAACATCAAATACCGGAGGTCAGCAGCACATGGCAATGCGGACGGATTGTCAAGACTTCCGCTGCCTGTGCCCTCTGAAGGCTGTGAGCAGAAGATTTTCTACTTTGACATGGTGAGCAATGCCCCTGTCACGGCCCGGCAGGTCAAGAAAGAGACCAGAGTGGACCCTACGCTATCCAAGGTGCTGGATCGGGTGATGCGAGGAGACAGATCATGGGTGTCAGACGCACCACCTTACCTGTCAAGAGGGAAGGAGTTGTCTGTCACGTCAGGATGCCTCCTTTGGGGCATGCGAGTGATCATACCACCAAAGCTGCGGAAACATGTCCTCAACGAGCTGCACTCAGGACATTGTGGTATTGTCCGGATGAAGGAGCTGGCACGAAGCTACTTCTGGTGGCCCGGTCTGGATCATGAAATTGAAGTTGAAGTGAAATCATGCCCATCATACGAGACAACCAGGGATACGCCAAGAGCAGCGCCACTGCATCCATGGGAATGGCCGGCGACACCGTGGCAACGGATCCATCTGGACTTCGCGGGACCAGTGGAAAGAGCGAAGTAACTGGTCGCGGTGGACTCCCATTCCAAATGGCCGGAGCTTGCAGTAATGTCCACTACCACTACGGAGAAAACCATCGAGACTCTGAGAGAGATGTTCGGGTGATTTGGTCTGCCGGAGCAGATCGTAACTGACAATGGAACACAGTTCACATCCCAGGAGATGGAGGAGTTCCTCAAGAGCAATGGAATCCAGCACACGTTCTCTGCGCCTTATCATCCATCCACGAATGGATTGGCGGAGAGATTTGTCAGAATGCTGAAACGCGTGTTGAAAGCTGCAAGAAGTGATGCTCCTCTAAAGCAGCGCCTGAATGCTTTCTTGCTGAAATACCGAAACACGCCTCATGCTACGACTGGAGCATCTCCTGCTTACCTACTCATGGGAAGGCAGCTACGGACACGCCTTGACCTGCTGAGGCCAACGTCCACAGAAGCAGTGGTGCACGCCAATCAGCAGGATCAAGTCAGCAGGCGAGCTCAGAGGTCCAAAGAACGACACTTTGTGGTGGGGGGCAAAGTCCTAGTGCGTAACTACACCACCCCAGAGTGGTGGGTCCCGGCTACGGTCATTCAAAAGACGGGCCCCGTTTCATACCGAATCCGCACCAGAGACGACCGAACATGGAGACGACATGTAGACCAGTTACTGCCAAGACAGTCGCCACAGGTAACCCAAGAAACAGAGGATCAAGGACCTGCTGGGGGCTCCAGCAGGGACTGGTCGTCCGACCCTGAGACGGTGGCACCATCCACTCTTGTGCCATCGAGGGAGGAAGCCACGCCTGCAGGGTCACGGGAGAGCCAGCCAGAGCCTGCTCCTGAGACTAGGCGTTACCCCCAAAGAGAAAGGCAGCCTCCAGAGCACCTTAGTTACAGTTAGTGCTAACCTGTGTGCATGGGGCAGAATAATCCCCAGGGTTATCGGAATGTAGAGGCAGTCTACCCTCTCTTCCAAAGTTATAGTCATTTTCAGTTATTCTGTTTTGTGGACATTCTATTTTAAGGGGGAGGAATATGTTGTGTATTTTGAATGTGTATTAGAATTGTCCCACATGGGATACCGTAGTGGTGATTTGCAATGCACTATGGGAAATGTAGTGCATTGAGTGAAGAAGCACATTGTAAATAAAATGGCCGTTAACTAAACTCTCCACCCCGGAGTCCTTCTTAATTGTTATATAGGTAAGGGTATAAAACCCCTTGAGACACAACACAGGGCTTGACAGGGTAGATGCAGGGAGGATGTTTCCCCGGGCTGGGGAGTCTAGAACCAGGGGTCACAGTCTCAGAATAAGGGGTCGGCCATTTAGGACTGAGATGAGGAGAAATTTCTTCACTCAGAGGGTGGTGAATCTTTGGAATTCTCTCCCCCAGAGGGCGGTGGAGGTTCAGTCGTTGAGTATATTCAAGACAGAGATCGATAGATTTTTGATTATTAAGGGAATCAAGGGATATGGGGATAGTGCAGGAAAGTGGAGATGAGGTAGAGGATCAGCCATGATCTTATTCAATGACGGAGCAGGCTCGAGGGGATGAATGGCCGACTCCTGCTCCTATTTCTTATGTTCTTATGTACCTGACAGGGTAGTGCGGTTTCAGTGTCTGTGTGTTAGTTCCTGATACTGCAACAGTTTTATTTAGTCATTTGAAGGTTCTTTGGTATCAGGAGTGTTGTGGCAAGTAGCAACATTTATTCTTGAAAGCTTCAACCTACAAAACTTGCTAAAAGTCATGGGGGCTGTACTGTCGTTGCACCTCGCCCTCCAGGATCTACAGCGGAGGGAGCAGAGGCAACGAGGAAGACGGGAACATGTGTGTAGAGGGAGGAGGAAGAAGATGAGGAACAGGAGGGAGGGAGGAGGCAGCCGGACAATTGGGCCTCCGGATGGGCGGTTCATGACCGGCTCATCAGACTCTGATTTGAATGAATGAAACCCCAGATCCCTGTTGCTCACCAAGCCCCATCATACCATCCCTGTGTCATGCCATATCACAGCATCCTCATGGGTGCAAAGGTGAAATGAGAAAGACCACAAAATATTCCAAACTCTCTGAATGAATTTATCTATAAACATATCACACATTTCACATGCATTCTAATAACTAATGATGCTTGTGCCTGCCATAGTTGAATAGCTGTCATTGTGTGCAAGGTGTGAGTGTTGCTAGGTAGAGATTGTTGGTGGGTGAGTGCTGGGGGTACAGGTGTGAGTGTTGCGAGGTAGAGATTGTTGGTGGGTGAGTGCTGGGGGTACGGGTGTGAGTGTTGCGAGGTAGAGACTGTTGGTGGGTGAGTGCTGGGGGTACAGGTGTGAGTGTTGCGAGGTAGAGATTGTTGGTGGGTGAGTGCTGGGGGTACAGGTGTGAGTGTTGCGAGGTAGAGATTGTTGGTGGGTGAGTGCTGGGGGTACAGGTGTGAGTGTTGCGAGGTAGAGATTGTTGGTGGGTGAGTGCTGGGGGTACGGGTGTGAGTGTTGCGAGGTAGAGATTGTTGGTGGGTGAGTGCTGGGGGTACGGGTGTGAGAGTTGCGAGGTAGAGATTGTTGGTGGGTGAGTGCTGGGGGTACAGGTGTGAGTGTTGCGAGGTAGAGATTGTTGATGGGTGAGTGCTGGGGGTACGGGTGTGAGTGTTGCGAGGTAGAGATTGTTGGTGGGTGAGTGCTGGGGGTACGGGTGTGAGTGTTGCGAGGTGGAGATTGTTGGTGGGTGAGTGCTGGGGGTACGGGTGTGAGTGTTGCGAGGTAGAGATTGTTGGTGGGTGAGTGCTGGGGGT
This sequence comes from Somniosus microcephalus, assembly GCF_052327205.1. Classification (NCBI taxonomy): domain Eukaryota; kingdom Metazoa; phylum Chordata; class Chondrichthyes; order Squaliformes; family Somniosidae; genus Somniosus; species Somniosus microcephalus. The sequence goes on from NC_140993.1 coordinate 4,267,641, forward strand.
ACGGGTGTGAGTGTTGCGAGGTAGAGATTGTTGGTGGGTGAGTGCTGGGGGTACAGGTGTGAGTGTTGCGAGGTAGAGACTGTTGGTGGGTGAGTGCTGGGGGTACGGGTGTGAGTGTTGCGAGGTAGAGATTGTTGGTGGGTGAGTGCTGGGGGTACGGGTGTGAGTGTTGCGAGGTAGAGATTGTTGGTGGGTGAGTGCTGGGGGTACGGGTGTGAGTGTTGCGAGGTAGAGATTGTTGGTGGGTGAGTGCTGGGGGTACGGTGTGAGTGTTGCGAGGTAGAGATTGTTGGTGGGTGAGTGCTGGGGGTACAGCTGTGAGTGTTGCGAGGGAGAGATTGTTGGTGGGTGAGTGCTGGGGGTACAGGTGTGAGTGTTGCGAGGAAGAGATTGTTGGTGGATGAGTGCTGGGGGTACGGGTGTGAGTGTTGCGAGGTAGAGATTGTTGGTGGGTGAGTGCTGGGGGTACGGGTGTGAGTGTTGCGAGGTAGAGATTGTTGGTGGGTGAGTGCTGGGGGTACGGGTGTGAGTGTTGCGAGGTAGAGATTGTTGGTGGGTGAGTGCTGGGGGTACGGGTGTGAGTGTTGCGAGGTAGAGATTGTTGGTGGGTGAGTGCTGGGGGTACAGGAGTGAGTGTTGCGAGGTAGAGATTGTTGGTGGGTGAGTGCTGGGGGTACAGGTGAGAGTGTTGCGAGGTAGAGATTGTTGGTGGGTGAGTGCTGGGGGTACAGGTGTGAGTGTTGCGAGGTAGAGATTGTTGGTGGGTGAGTGCTGGGGGTACAGGTGTGAGTGTTGCGAGGTAGAGATTGTTGGTGGGTGAGTGCTGGGGGTACAGGTGTGAGTGTTGCAAGGTAGAGATTGTTGGTGGGTGAGTGCTGGGGGTACAGGTGTGAGTGTTGCGAGGTAGAGATTGTTGGTGGGTGAGTGCTGGGGGTACGGGGGTGAGTGTTGCGAGGTAGAGATTGTTGGTGGATGAGTGCTGGGGGTACAGGTGTGAGTGTTGCGAGGTAGAGATTGTTGGTGGGTGAGTGCTGGGGGTACAGGTGTGAGTGTTGCGAGGTAGAGATTGTTGGTGGGTGAGTGCTGGGGGTACGGGTGTGAGTGTTGCGAGGTAGAGATTGTTGGTGGGTGAGTGCTGGGGGTACGGGAGTGAGTGTTGCGAGGTAGAGATTGTTGGTGGGTGAGTGCTGGGGGTACGAGTGTGAGTGTTGCGAGGTAGAGATTGTTGGTGGGTGAGTGCTGGGGGTACGGGTGTGAGTGTTGCGAGGTAGAGATTGTTGGTGGGTGAGTGCTGGGGGTACTGGTGTGAGTGTTGCGAGGTAGAGATTGTTGGTGGGTGAGTGCTGGGGGTACGGGTGTGAGTGTTGCGAGGTAGAGATTGTTGGTGGGTGAGTGCTGGGGGTACGGGTGTGAGTGTTGCGAGGTAGAGATTGTTGGTGGGTGAGTGCTGGGGGTACGGGTGTGAGTGTTGCGAGGTAGAGATTGTTGGTGGGTGAGTGCTGGGGGTACGGGTGTGAGTGTGTTGCGAGGTAGAGATTGTTGGTGGGTGAGTGCTGGGGGTACAGGTGTGAGTGTTGCGAGGTAGAGATTGTTGGTGGGTGAGTGCTGGGGGTAAAGGTGTGAGTGTTGCGAGGTAGAGATTGTTGGTGGGTGAGTGCTGGGGGTACAGGTGTGAGTGTTGCGAGGTAGAGATTGTTGGTGGGTGAGTGCTGGGGGTACAGGTGTGAGTGTTGCGAGGTAGAGATTGTTGGTGGGTGAGTGCTGGGGGTACGGGTGTGAGTGTTGCGAGGTAGAGATTGTTGGTGGGTGAGTGCTGGGGGTACAGGTGTGAGTGTTGCGAGGTAGAGATTGTGGGTGGGTGAGTGCTGGGGGTACGGGTGTGAGTGTCGCGAGGTAGAGATTGTGGGTGGGTGAGTGCTGGGGGTACGGGTGTGAGTGTTGCGAGGTAGAGATTGCTGGTGGGTGAGTGCTGGGGGTACAGGTGTGAGTGTTGCGAGGTAGAGATTGTTGGTGGGTGAGTGCTGGGGGTACGGGTGTGAATGTTGCGAGGTAGAGATTGTTGGTGGGTGAGTGCTGGAGGTACAGGTGTGAGTGTTGCGAGGTAGAGATTGTTGGTGGGTGAGTGCTGGGGGTACGGGTGTGAGTGTTGCGAGGTAGATATTGTTGGTGGGTGAGTGCTGGGGGTACAGGTGTGAGTGTTGCGAGGTAGAGATTGTTGGTGGGTGAGTGCTGGGGGTACAGGTGTGAGTGTTGCGAGGTAGAGATTGTTGGTGGGTGAGTGCTGGGGGTACGGGTGTGAGTGTTGCGAGGTAGAGATTGTTGGTGGGTGAGTGCTGGGGGTACAGGTGTTAGTGTTGCGAGGTAGAGATTGTTGGTGGGTGAGTGCTGGGGGTACAGGTGTGACTGTTGCGAGGTAGAGATTGTTGGTGGGTGAGTGCTGGGGGTACAGGTGTGAGTGTTGCGAGGTAGAGATTGTTGGTGGGTGAGTGCTGGGGGTACAGGTGTGAGTGTTGCGAGGTAGAGATTGTTGGTGGGTGAGTGCTGGGGGTACGGGTGTGAGTGTTGCGAGGTAGATATTGTTGGTGGGTGAGTGCTGGGGGTACAGGTGTGAGTGTTGCGAGGTAGAGATTGTTGGTGGGTGAGTGCTGGGGGTACAGGTGTGAGTGTTGCGAGGTAGAGATTGTTGGTGGGTGAGTGCTGGGGGTACAGGTGTGAGTGTTGCGATGTAGAGATTGTTGGTGGGCGAGTGCTGGGGGTACAGGAGTGAGTGTTGCGAGGTAGATATTGTTGGTGGGTGAGTGCTGGGGGTACAGGTGTGAGTGTTGCGAGGTAGAGATTGTTGGTGGGTGAGTGCTGGGTGTACGGGTGTGAGTGTTGCGAGGTAGAGATTGTTGGTGGGTGAGTGCTGGGGGTACGGGTGCGAGTGTTGCGAGGTAGAGATTGTTGGTGGGTGAGTGCTGGGGGTACAGGTGTGAGTGTTGCGAGGTAGAGATTGTTGTTGGGTGAGTGCTGGGGGTACAGGTGTGAGTGTCGCGAGGTAGAGATTGTTGGTGGGTGAGTGCTGGGGGTACAGGTGTGAGTGTCGCGAGGGAGAGATTGTTGGTGGGTGAGTGCTGGGGGTACAGGTGTGAGTGTTGCGAGGTAGAGATTGTTGGTGGGTGAGTGCTGGGGGTACAGGTGTGAGTGTTGCGAGGTACAGATTGTTGGTGGGTGAGAGCTGGGGGTACGGGTGTGAGTGTTGCGAGGGAGAGATTGTTGGTGGGTGAGTGCTGGGGGTACAGGTGTGAGTGTTGCGAGGTAGAGATTGTTGGTGGGTGAGTGCTGGGGGTACAGGTGTGAGTGTTGCGAGGTAGAGATTGTTGGTGGGTGAGTGCTGGGGGTACAGGTGTGAGTGTTGCGAGGGAGAGATTGTTGGTGGGTGAGTGCTGGGGGTACAGGTGTGAGTGTTGCGAGGTAGAGATTGTTGGTGGGTGAGTGCTGGGGGTACGGGTGTGAGTGTTGCGAGGTAGAGATTGTTGGTGGGCGAGTGCTGGGGGTACAGGTGTGAATGTTGCGAGGTAGAGATTGTTGGTGGGTGAGTGCTGGGGGTACGGGTGTGAGTGTTGCGAGGTAGAGATTGTTGGTGGGTGAGTGCTGGGAGTACAGGTGTGAGTGTTGCGAGGTAGAGATTGTTGGTGGGTGAGTGCTGGCGGTACAGGTGTGAGTGTTGCGAGGTAGAGATTGTTGGTGGGTGAGTGCTGGGGGTGCAGGTGTGAGTGTTGCGAGGTAGAGATTGTTGGTGGGTGAGTGCTGGGGGTACAGGTGTGAGTGTTGCGAGGTAGAGATTGTTGGTGGGTGAGTGCTGGGGGTACAGGTGTGAGTGTTGCGAGGTAGAGATTGTTGGTGGGTGAGTGCTGGAGGTACAGGTGTGAGTGTTGCGAGGTAGAGATTGTTGGTGGGTGAGTGCTGGAGGTACTGGTGTGAGTGTTGCGAGGTAGAGATTGTTGGTGGGTGAGTGCTGGGGGTACGGGTGTGAGTGTTGCGAGGTAGAGATTGTTGGTGGGTGAGTGCTGGGGGTACGGGTGTGAGTGTTGCGAGGTAGAGATTGTTGGTGGGTGAGTGCTGGGGGTACGGGTGTGAGTGTTGCGAGGTAGAGATTGTTGGTGGGTGAGTGCTGGGGGTACAGGTGTGAGTGTTGCGAGGTAGAGATTGTTGGTGGATGAGTGCTGGGGGTACGGGTGTGAGTGTTGCGAGGTAGAGATTGTTGGTGGGTGAGTGCTGGGGATGTGGGTGTGAGTGTTGCGAGGTAGAGATTGTTGGTGGGTGAGTGCTGGGGGTACAGGTGTGAGTGTTGCGAGGTAGAGATTGTTGGTGGGTGAGTGCTGGGGGTACAGGTGTGAGTGTTGCGAGGTAGAGATTGTTGGTGGGTGAGTGCTGGGGATGTGGGTGTGAGTGTTGCGAGGTAGAGATTGTTGGTGGGTGAGTGCTGGGGGTACAGGTGTGAGTGTTGCGAGGTAGAGATTGTTGGTGGATGAGTGCTGGGGGTACGGGTGTGAGTGTTGCGAGGCAGAGATTGTTGGTGGGTGAGTGCTGGGGGTACGGGTGTGAGTGTTGCGAGGTAGAGATTGTTGGTGGGTGAGTGCTGGGGGTACAGGTGTGAGTGTTGCGAGGTGGAGATTGTTGGTGGGTGAGTGCTGGGGGTACTGGTGTGAGTGTTGCGAGGTAGAGATTGTTGGTGGGTGAGTGCTGGGGGTACGGGTGTGAGTGTTGCGAGGTAGAGATTGTTGGTGGGTGAGTGCTGGGGGTACGGGTGTGAGTGTTGCGAGGTAGAGATTGTTGGTGGGTGAGTGCTGGGGGTACGGGTGTGAGTGTTGCGAGGTAGAGATTGTTGGTGGGTGAGTGCTGGGGGTACAGGTGTGAGTGTTGCGAGGGAGAGATTGTTGGTGGGTGAGTGCTGGGGGTACAGGTGTGAGTGTTGCGAGGAAGAGATTGTTGGTGGATGAGTGCTGGGGGTACGGGTGTGAGTGTTGCGAGGTAGAGATTGTTGGTGGGTGAGTGCTGGGGGTACGGGTGTGAGTGTTGCGAGGTCGAGATTGTTGGTGGGTGAGTGCTGGGGGTACAGGTGTGAGTGTTGCGAGGTAAAGATTGTTGGTGGGTGAGTGCTGGGGGTACAGGTGTGAGTGTTGCGAGGTAGAGATTGTTGGTGGGTGAGTGCTGGGGGTACAGGTGTGAGTGTTGCGAGGTAGAGATTGTTGGTGGGTGAGTGCTGGGGGTACAGGTGTGAGTGTTGCGAGGTAGAGATTGTTGGCGGGTGAGTGCTGGGGGTACGGGTGTGAGTGTTGCGAGGTAGAGATTGTTGGTGGGTGAGTGCTGGGGGTACGGGTGTGAGTGTTGCGAGGTAGAGATTGTTGGTGGGTGAGTGCTGGGGGTACGGGTGTGAGTGTTGCGAGGTAGAGATTGTTGGTGGGTGAGTGCTGGGGGTACAGGTGTGAGTGTTGCGAGGTAGAGATTGTTGGTGGGTGAGTGCTGGGGGTACAGGTGTGAGTGTTGCGAGGTAGAGATTGTTGGTGGGTGAGTGCTGGGGGTACGGGTGTGAGTGTTGCGAGGTAGAGATTGTTGGTGGGTGAGTGCTGGGGGTACAGGTGTGAGTGTTGCGAGGTAGAGATTGTTGGTGGGTGAGTGCTGGGGGTACAGGTGTGAGTGTTGCGAGGTAGAGATTGTTGGTGGGTGAGTGCTGGGGGTACAGGTGTGAGTGTTGCGAGGTAGAGATTGTTGGTGGGTGAGTGCTGGGGGTACAGGTGTGAGTGTTGCGAGGTAGAGATTGTTGGTGGGTGAGTGCTGGGGGTACAGGTGTGAGTGTTGCGAGGTAGAGGTTGTTGGTGGGTGAGTGCTGGGGGTACAGGTGTGAGTGTTGCGAGGTAGAGATTGTTGGTGGGTGAGTGCTGGGGGTACAGGTGTGAGTGTTGCGAGGTAGAGATTGTTGGTGGGTGAGTGCTGGGGGTGCAGGTGTGAGTGTTGCGAGGTAGAGATTGTTGGTGGGTGAGTGCTGGGGGTACGGGTGTGAGTGTTGTGAGGTAGAGATTGTTGGTGGGTGAGTGCTGGGGGTACAGGTGTGAGTGTTGCGAGGTAGAGATTGTTGGTGGGTGAGTGCTGGGGGTACGGGTGTGAGTGTTGCGAGGTAGAGATTGTTGGTGGGTGAGTGCTGGGGGTACGGGTGTGAGTGTTGCGAGGTAGAGATTGTTGGTGGGTGAGTGCTGGGGGTACGGGTGTGAGTGTTGCGAGGTAGAGATTGTTGGTGGGAGAGTGCTGGGGGTACGGGTGTGAGTGTTGCGAGGTAGAGATTGTTGGTGGGTGAGTGCTGGGGGTACGGGTGTGAGTGTTGCGAGGTAGAGATTGTTGGTGGGTGAGTGCTGGGGGTACAGGTGTGAGTGTTGCGAGGGAGAGATTGTTGGTGGGTGAGTGCTGGGGGTACAGGTGTGAGTTTTGCGAGGAAGAGATTGTTGGTGGATGAGTGCTGGGGGTACGGGTGTGAGTGTTGCGAGGTAGAGATTGTTGGTGGGTGAGTGCTGGGGGTACAGGTGTGAGTGTTGCGAGGTAGAGATTGTTGGTGGGTGAGTGCTGGGGGTACAGGTGTGAGTGTTGCGAGGTAGAGATTGTTGGTGGGTGAGTGCTGGGGGTACAGGTGTGAGTGTTGCGAGGTAGAGATTGTTGGTGGGTGAGTGCTGGGGGTACAGGTGTGAGTGTTGCGAGGTAGAGATTGTTGGTGGGTGAGTGCTGGGGGTACGGGTGTGAGTGTTGCGAGGTAGAGATTGTTGGTGGGTGAGTGCTGGGGGTACAGGTGTGAGTGTTGCGAGGTAGAGATTGTTGGTGGGTGAGTGCTGGGGGTACAGGTGTGAGTGTTGCGAGGTAGAGATTGTTGGTGGGCGAGTGCTGGGGGTACAGGAGTGAGTGTTGCGAGGTAGATATTGTTGGTGGGTGAGTGCTGGGGGTACAGGTGTGAGTGTTGCGAGGTTGAGATTGTTGGTGGATGAGTGCTGGGGGTACGGGTGTGAGTGTTGCGAGGTAGAGATTGTTGGTGGGTGAGTGCTGGGGGTACGGGTGTGAGTGTTGCGAGGTAGAGATTGTTGGTGGGTGAGTGCTGGGTGTACGGGTGTGAGTGTTGCGAGGTAGAGATTGTTGGTGGGTGAGTGCTGGGGGTACGGGTGCGAGTGTTGCGAGGTAGAGATTGTTGGTGGGTGAGTGCTGGGGGTACGGGTGTGAGTGTTGCGAGGTAGAGATTGTGGGTGGGTGAGTGCTGGGGGTACAGGTGTGAGTGTTGCGAGGTAGAGATTGTTGCTGGGTGAGTGCTGGGGGTACAGGTGTGAGTGTCGCGAGGTAGAGATTGTTGGTGGGTGAGTGCTGGGGGTACAGGTGTGAGTGTCGCGAGGGAGAGATTGTTGGTGGGTGAGTGCTGGGGGTACAGGTGTGAGTGTTGCGAGGTAGAGATTTTGGTGGGTGAGTGCTGGGGGTACAGGTGTGAGTGTTGCGAGGTAGAGATTGTTGGTGGGTGAGTGCTGGTGGTACAGGTGTGAGTGTTGCGAGGTACAGATTGTTGGTGGGTGAGTGCTGGGGGTACGGGTGTGAGTGTTGCGAGGTAGAGATTGTTGGTGGGTGAGTGCTGGGGGTACAGGTGTGAGTGTTGCGATGTAGAGATTGTTGGTAGGTGAGTGCTGGGGGTGTGGGTGTGAGTGTTGCGAGGTAGAGATTGTTGGTGGGTGAGTGCTGGGGGTACAGGTGTGAGTGTTGCGAGGTAGAGATTGTTGGTGGGTGAGTGCTGGGGGTACAGGTGTGAGTGTTGCGAGGTAGAGATTGTTGGTGGGTGAGTGCTGGGGGTACAGGTGTGAGTGTTGCGAGGTAGAGATTGTTGGTGGGTGAGTGCTGGGGGTACGGGTGTGAGTGTTGCGAGGTAGAGATTGTTGGTGGGCGAGTGCTGGGGGTACAGGTGTGAATGTTGCGAGGTAGAGATTGTTGGTGGGTGAGTGCTGGGGGTACGGGTGTGAGTGTTGCGAGGTAGAGATTGTTGGTGGGTGAGTGCTGGGAGTACAGGTGTGAGTGTTGCGAGGTAGAGATTGTTGGTGGGTGAGTGCTGGGGGTACAGGTGTGAGTGTTGCGAGGTAGAGATTGCTGGTGGGTGAGTGCTGGGGGTACAGGTGTGAGTGTTGCGAGGTAGAGATTGTTGGTGGGTGAGTGCTGGGGGTACGGGTGTGAGTGTTGCGAGGTAGAGATTGTTAGTGGGTGAGTGCTGGGGGTACGGGTGTGAGTGTTGCGAGGTAGAGATTGTTGGTGGGTGAGTGCTGGGGGTACAGGTGTGAGTGTTGCGAGGAAGAGATTGTTGGTGGGTGAGTGCTGGGGGTACAGGTGTGAGTGTTGCGAGGAAGAGATTGTTGGTGGGTGAGTGCTGGGGGTACGGGTGTGAGTGTTGCGAGGTAGAGATTGTTGGTGGATGAGTGCTGGGGGTACGGGTGTGAGTGTTGCGAGGTAGAGATTGTTGGTGGGTGAGTGCTGGGGGTACGGGTGTGAGTGTTGCGAGGTAGAGATTGTTGGTGGGTGAGTGCTGGGGGTACGGGTGTGAGTGTTGCGAGGTAGAGATTTTTGGTGGGTGAGTGCTGGGGGTACGGGTGTGAGTGTTGCGAGGTAGAGATTGTTGGTGGGTGAGTGCTGGGGGTACGGGTGTGAGTGTTGCGAGGTAGAGATTGTTGGTGGGTGAGTGCTGGGGGTACAGGTGTGAGTGTTGCGAGGTAGAGATTTTGGTGGGTGAGTGCTGGGGGTACAGGTGTGAGTGTTGCGAGGTAGAGATTGTTGGTGGGTGAGTGCTGGTGGTACAGGTGTGAGTGTTGCGAGGTACAGATTGTTGGTGGGTGAGTGCTGGGGGTACGGGTGTGAGTGTTGCGAGGTAGAGATTGTTGGTGGGTGATGTTAAGTATGTGTATTGTATTGAACAATTAACACAAAGACTTAAACGTATAACTCAAACAGGTCTTTACTGGTTGGAGGTAGGGACTGCACATAGGTCTTTACTTCATGCCCACAGGCGGGAACTGAGGGGAATCAGTACCCACAGTACTATTTATACCCCTATGGCCAGGAGTGGTACTGCGTATCACTACGCCCAACAAGTAGTGCAGTCCTGTCCATAGGTTCAAAGTAGCACACATATTACATACACAACATTCCTCCCTTCCTAGCTTTACAGTCATCTCCCCATTTAACATAACGTAATAACATATATACATATATAACTTCAGGTTTACATAACAGAATAACATAGATACATCGATAACTTCATGTCAAAAACAGATCACAGATTCAGTCTCTGCGGAAAACAGTTCACAGATTCAATCTCTGTGGTGTAGTCGGTTCACGTTGCTAGAGTGACTCATTCAATAGTCCTTCCATGGATTTAACAGTTTGAACTTCCGAACTGAATTGGCTCCGTTCGGAGGGACCACGTGTGTGATCTGGTAGAGGTGATAATGGTTCAGATGGGTCATCTTCTGTTTTTACTTTTCCTTTTCTGCTTCTTGGAGACTCTCTGGGCTCCATTGTCAGCTGCCACAGCTGCCAGCTGCATGCGCAGTTCCTCCTTCTCTTCCTCCTGTTTCCGTCGTAGAGCCAGCTTCTCCCGATGTTCCGTAGACTTTTGGTGCTCCTCCATGATTTCTGCACTTTGGGAGTCGAAGTTACAAGCTGGGCAGGACAGGACATCGTAATATTCGGTGTCGTCCTGAGCTAGACCAGTGAGAGGGTCGTCTATTTCCTCCATACCTAGCTGGACGTTAGCCAGCTCTTGTTCCAAATCCAGACATCTTTCCTGAAGAGACTTCTTCATGTGTACCTCTGCATCCAGCTTTTTCTGGGCTTTCAGCAAGTCGTTTACTAGTGACCTCATTTGTGATTTTAATACTTCAACTTCCTTTGGAGATTGATTGATCGGACTATGCAATCCCTCTACCGGAGCAGCTGTTTCAGCGGTCTGTTGTTCTACGTTGACGTGAGTCAGCGTACTTTTGGCATCCAAGGGCTGCTCTGTTGCAGTCATCTCAGTCTGTGTTGCCACCTCAGCTCTTCCAATAACCTTTGAGAGCTCCGAACCCCTTTCGTTTGAATATTGAAGTTCATGTTCAAGTTTTTCCCATTTCAGAGTCCTGTCCTTCAGCATATGCAGGAGTTGGCTGACCGTTAACTCCTCTGACATCAGACGTTTTGTGTGCTCCTGCTCCATTTTCTCCATCAGCTGCTTCTGTTGTCTTTCCAGATTCTCCAACTCTATATCAAAGAACTCTTTCGTTGCATTCAACTCTTGCTCAAAACGGCGAAGCATTTGTTCTAATTGCTGTTGTAGTTTGAAATGGAGTTGAGTTCGAGCCCGGTGTCCCTCAGAAATGGGCACATCAGTAGACTTGCCAGACTCAGAATCCACAGTTAAACTATGTTGTTGTTGCTCAGTGGAATTCTGTGCTGAAACTTTGTCTTTTGCACCTGAGTTGGGCTTACCATCATCCGTTCCAGAGTCTGGGCCGACTATCTTCACCGAGTTCTCACTCGTTATTGTTTGTAGGAAATGCCAGTCCATATTCATTTTCCTAATCCACTCCCGTCCTAGTAGTGGAGGACCTCCTTCAGATATCACATATAAGTCCATTATTTGACTGTCTTCGCCCTTGTGGACCACTGCAACCTCTATTTTCCCGATGGGGTACACTCTTTGCCCCGTGTATGTTTTCAATATAATCCCCGTATCCTGTAGGGGAATATGTTGGAATAACTTTCCGTAATCTTTCTTATTTATGACCGTCAATGCCGATCCAGTGTCCAATTCCAGTTTTACTTGGACTCCTTCTATCTGAAGAGTAACCCAAATTGTCTGGAGGTCTGCACCCTTACCAGCGTTGAGTACTCTTAAGCTAGCCAGTTCATTACAGCTTAAGCTAGCCAGTTCATTACTGCTAGCGTCTGAATCGGACTCCTGTTCGGTCACCTTGTGTACCTTTGCGTATTTTCCTTGCGGTGACTTCTTGTTGTTGGTCTTCTTCCCTGACCTGCATACTCTAGCTATATGTCCAAGCCTACCACAAGTTCTACATTCTTGGTTTTTAAACCAACACTGGTTCTGATCATGCGTTGTCTTTCCACAACGATAACATTTGCCAGAACTCACACCCAATTTGTGTGCACTGAGCTCCGGTGACCGTAGCTGCATTACTGCCGTGCCTCTCGCTGCGGCTTCGTGTGCTGCTGCCATAGTGACCGCCTTCTCAAGCGTCAGCTCATTCTCCTCGAGCAGTCGCTTTTGTGTATCCTGTTTAAATAAACCACACACAAATTTGTCTCGTAGTGCATCTGTCAATCCCGTTCCAAACTGGCAATATTTCGCTAATTTACGCAATTCCAGCAAATATTCAGCATTGCTTTCATGCTGTAGCTGCCTTCTGTCGTAAAATTTAAATCGTTCCGCTAGCATCAGCGGCGTGGGGTTTAGATGATCTTTCAGGACAGTAACAATCTCATCGAACGTCTTATCCGCCGGTTCATCTGGTGATAACAGGTGTTTCAATTGCCCGTACGTCTTCGCACCCATTAAATTTAATAATGTTAGAGCTTTATCTTGGTCACGAATTTTATTGGCCTTACAATAATTTTTTACTCTTTCAACATATATGGCCCAATCTTCGAGGTCACTATCAAAGGTGCTAATATTCCCGTGTTTAGGCATTGTAGATTTGCAATTTCTCAGATTTTATTTTCTTTACTTGTTATCAAAGATGGCGGCTTCCCGCTCTTGCCGTCGTCCTCCGCCCACAAAATGGCGGTTTTCCCGCGCTTGGCGGTCTTCACCCGTCCCCCGACGCCGTCTCCCTTCAGCCCTCGAGTGCGGCCCTTATCTTCGCCGCGATCGATAGCCCGCGCTGTGCACCGCGACTCTCGCACCTTGAGCTTCTGCAGCCGCCGCGCCTTTCAGTCCGAGTGCGGCTCTTATCTTTGGTCCCGATCGCTGGCCCGGCTGCGCCCCTCACTTCAAAGCGGCCCGGCCCTTATCTGCCGATCGCTATCGCCCTACCTCTCTCTCTTCCCCAGTCCTGTCTTTACTCCGGTTCACAAGCTGATGGAGGCTTCAGGGTCCTAATGCCTGTCTCTTCCAGTCGCTGGAACCTGTCAGGATTTCTGCTGCCCTTGAGTTTTGAGTGGGGTGTTGAGGATTGAAACCTCTCTTCAACGTCCTGTCTTTGGACGAAGCCGCCTGGAATAACTGCCGCAGGGTAAGAGCCTGACTCGTCGCCAGTGTTAAGTATGTGTATTGTATTGAACAATTAACACAAAGACTTAAACGTATAACTCAAACAGGCCTTTACTGGTTGGAGGTAGGGACTGCCCATAGGTCTTTACTTCATGCCCACAGGCGGGAACTGAGGGGAATCAGTACCCACAGTACTATTTATACCCCTATGGCCAGGAGTGGTACTGCGTATCACTACGCCCAACAAGTAGTGCAGTCCTGTCCATAGGTTCAAAGTAGCACACATATTACATACACAACAGGTGAGTGCTGGGGGTACAGGTGTGAGTGTTGCGATGTAGAGATTGTTGGTAGGTGAGTGCTGGGGGTGTGGGTGTGAGTGTTGCGAGGTAGAGATTGTTGGTGGGTGAGTGCTGGGGGTACAGGTGTGAGTGTTGCGAGGTAGAGATTGTTGGTGGGTGAGTGCTGGGGGTACAGGTGTGAGTGTTGCGAGGTAGAGATTGTTGGTGGGTGAGTGCTGGGGGTACAGGTGTGAGTGTTGCGAGGTAGAGATTGTTGGTGGGTGAGTGCTGGGGGTACGGGTGTGAGTGTTGCGAGGTAGAGATTGTTGGTGGGCGAGTGCTGGGGGTACAGGTGTGAATGTTGCGAGGTAGAGATTGTTGGTGGGTGAGTGCTGGGGGTACGGGTGTGAGTGTTGCGAGGTAGAGATTGTTGGTGGGTGAGTGCTGGGAGTACAGGTGTGAGTGTTGCGAGGTAGAGATTGTTGGTGGGTGAGTGCTGGGGGTACAGGTGTGAGTGTTGCGAGGTAGAGATTGCTGGTGGGTGAGTGCTGGGGGTACAGGTGTGAGTGTTGCGAGGTAGAGATTGTTGGTGGGTGAGTGCTGGGGGTACGGGTGTGAGTGTTGCGAGGTAGAGATTGTTAGTGGGTGAGTGCTGGGGGTACGGGTGTGAGTGTTGCGAGGTAGAGATTGTTGGTGGGTGAGTGCTGGGGGTACAGGTGTGAGTGTTGCGAGGAAGAGATTGTTGGTGGGTGAGTGCTGGGGGTACAGGTGTGAGTGTTGCGAGGAAGAGATTGTTGGTGGGTGAGTGCTGGGGGTACGGGTGTGAGTGTTGCGAGGTAGAGATTGTTGGTGGATGAGTGCTGGGGGTACGGGTGTGAGTGTTGCGAGGTAGAGATTGTTGGTGGGTGAGTGCTGGGGGTACGGGTGTGAGTGTTGCGAGGTAGAGATTGTTGGTGGGTGAGTGCTGGGGGTACGGGTGTGAGTGTTGCGAGGTAGAGATTGTTGGTGGGTGAGTGCTGGGGGTACAGGTGTGAGTGTTGCGAGGTAGAGATTGTTGGTGGGTGAGTGCTGGGGGTACGGGTGTGAGTGTTGCGAGGTAGAGATTGTTGGTGGGTGAGTGCTGGGGGTACAGGTGTGAGTGTCGCGAGGTAGAGATTGTTGGTGGGTGAGTGCTGGGGGTACAGGTGTGAGTGTCGCGAGGTAGAGATTGTTGGTGGATGAGTGCTGGGGGTACGGGTGTGAGTGTTGCGAGGTAGGGATTGTTGGTGGGTGAGTGCTGGGGGTACGGGTGTGAGTGTTGCGAGGTAGAGATTGTTGGTGGGTGAGTGCTGGGGGTACGGGTGTGAGTGTTGCGAGGTAGAGATTGTTGGTGGGTGAGTGCTGGGGGTACGGGTGTGAGTGTTGCAAGGTAGAGATTGTTGGTGGGTGAGTGCTGGGGGTACCGGTGTGAGTGTTGCGAGGTAGAGATTGTTGGTGGGTGAGTGCTGGGGGTACAGGTGTGAGTGTTGCGAGGTAGAGATTGTTGGTGGGTGAGTGCTGGGGGTACAGGTGTGAGTGTTGCGAGGTAGAGATTGTTGGTGGATGAGTGCTGGGGGTACGGGTGTGAGTGTTGCGAGGTAGAGATTGTTGGTGGGTGAGTGCTGGGGGTACGGGTGTGAGTGTTGCGAGGTAGAGATTGTTGGTGGGTGAGTGCTGGGGGTACAGGAGTGAGTGTTGCGAGGTAGAGATTGTTGGTGGGTGAGTGCTGGGGGTACAGGTGTGAGTGTTGCGAGGTAGAGATTGTTGGTGGGTGAGTGCTGGGGGTACAGGTGTGAGTGTTGCGAGGTAGAGATTGTTGGTGGGTGAGTGCTGGGGGTACAGGTGTGAGTGTTGCGAGGTAGAGATTGTTGGTGGGTGAGTGCTGGGGGTACAGGTGTGAGTGTTGCGAGGTAGAGATTGTTGGTGGGTGAGTGCTGGGGGTACAGGTGTGAGTGTTGCGAGGTAGAGATTGTTGATGGGTGAGTGCTGGGGGTACAGGTGTGAGTGTTGCGAGGTAGAGATTGTTGGTGGGTCAGTGCTGGGGGTACGGGTGTGAGTGTTGCGAGGTAGAGATTGTTGGTGGGTGAGTGCTGGGGGTACAGGTGTGAGTGTTGCGAGGTAGAGATTGTTGGTGGGTGAGTGCTGGAGGTACAGGTGTGAGTGTTGCGAGGTAGAGATTGTTGGTGGGTGAGTGCTGGGGGTACGGGTGTGAGTGTTGCGAGGTAGAGATTGTTGGTGGGTGAGTGCTGGGGGTACGGGTGTGAGTGTTGCAAGGTAGAGATTGTTGGTGGGTGAGTGCTGGGGGTACCGGTGTGAGTGTTGCGAGGTAGAGATTGTTGGTGGGTGAGTGCTGGGGGTACAGGTGTGAGTGTTGCGAGGTAGAGATTGTTGGTGGGTGAGTGCTGGGGGTACAGGTGTGAGTGTTGCGAGGTAGAGATTGTTGGTGGATGAGTGCTGGGGGTACGGGTGTGAGTGTTGCGAGGTAGAGATTGTTGGTGGGTGAGTGCTGGGGGTACGGGTGTGAGTGTTGCGAGGTAGAGATTGTTGGTGGGTGAGTGCTGGGGGTACAGGAGTGAGTGTTGCGAGGTAGAGATTGTTGGTGGGTGAGTGCTGGGGGTGTGGGTGTGAGTGTTGCGAGGTAGAGATTGTTGGTGGGTGAGTGCTGGGGGTACAGGTGTGAGTGTTGCGAGGTAGAGATTGTTGGTGGGTGAGTGCTGGGGGTACAGGTGTGAGTGTTGCGAGGTAGAGATTGTTGGTGGGTGAGTGCTGGGGGTACAGGTGTGAGTGTTGCGAGGTAGAGATTGTTGGTGGGTGAGTGCTGGGGGTACAGGTGTGAGTGTTGCGAGGTAGAGATTGTTGGTGGGTGAGTGCTGGGGGTGCGGGTGTGAGTGTTGCGAGGTAGAGATTGTTGGTGGGTGAGTGCTGGGGGTACGGGAGTGAGTGTTGCGAGGTAGAGATTGTTGGTGGGTGAGTGCTGGGGGTACGAGTGTGAGTGTTGCGAGGTAGAGATTGTTGGTGGGTGAGTGCTGGGGGTACGGGTGTGAGTGTTGCGAGGTACAGATTGTTGGTGGGTGAGTGCTGGGGGTACAGGTGTGAGTGTTGCGAGGTAGAGATTGTTGGTGGGTGAGTGCTGGGGGTACGGGTGTGAGTGTTGCGAGGTAGAGATTGTTGGTGGGTGAGTGCTGGGGGTACGGGTGTGAGTGTGTTGCGAGGTAGAGATTGTTGGTGGGTGAGTGCTGGGGGTACGGGTGTGAGTGTTGCGAGGTAGAGATTGTTGGTGGGTGAGTGCTGGGGGTACGGGAGTGAGTGTTGCGAGGTAGAGATTGTTGGTGGGTGAGTGCTGGGGATACAGGTGTGAGTGTTGCGAGGTAGAGATTGTTGGTGGGTGAGTGCTGGGGGTGTGGGTGTGAGTGTTGCGAGGTAGAGATTGTTGGTGGGTGAGTGCTGGGGGTGTGGGTGTGAGTGTTGCGAGGTAGAGATTGTTGGTGGGTGAGTGCTGGGGGTACAGGTGTGAGTGTTGCGAGGTAGAGATTGTTGGTGGGTGAGTGCTGGGGGTACAGGTGTGAGTGTTGCGAGGTAGAGATTGTTGGTGGGTGAGTGCTGGTGGTACAGGTGTGAGTGTTGCGAGGTAGAGATTGTTGGTGGGTGAGTGCTGGGGGTACAGGTGTGAGTGTTGCGAGGTAGAGATTGTTGGTGGGTGAGTGCTGGGGGTACAGGTGTGAGTGTTGCGAGGTAGAGATTGTTGATGGGTGAGTGCTGGGGGTACAGGTGTGAGTGTTGCGAGGTAGAGATTGTTGTTGGGTGAGTGCTGGGGGTACGGGTGTGAGTGTTGCGAGGTAGAGATTGTTGGTGGGTGAGTGCTGGAGGTACAGGTGTGAGTGTTGCGAGGTAGAGATTGTTGGTGGGTGAGTGCTGGGGGTACAGGTGTGAGTGTTGCGAGGTAGAGATTGTTGGTGGGTGAGTGCTGGGGGTACAGGTGTGAGTGTTGCGAGGTAGAGATTGTTGGTGGGTGAGTGCTGGGGGTACGGGTGTGAGTGTTGCGAGGTAGAGATTGTTGGTGGGTGAGTGCTGGGGGTACGGGTGTGAGTGTTGCGAGGTAGAGATTGTTGGTGGGTGAGTGCTGGGGGTACGGGTGTGAGTGTTGCGAGGTAGAGATTGTTGGTGGGTGAGTGCTGGGGGTACAGGTGTGAGTGTTGCGAGGTAGAGATTGTTGGTGGGTGAGTGCTGGGGGTACAGGTGTGAGTGTTGCGAGGTAGAGATTGTTGGTGGGTGAGTGCTGGGGGTACGGGTGTGAGTGTTGCGAGGTAGAGATTGTTGGTGGGTGAGTGCTGGGGGTACAGGTGTGAGTGTCGCGAGGTAGAGATTGTTGGTGGATGAGTGCTGGGGGTACGGGTGTGAGTGTTGCGAGGTAGGGATTGTTGGTGGGTGAGTGCTGGGGGTACGGGTGTGAGTGTTGCGAGGTAGAGATTGTTGGTGGGTGAGTGCTGGGGGTACGGGTGTGAGTGTTGCGAGGTAGAGATTGTTGGTGGGTGAGTGCTGGGGGTACGGGTGTGAGTGTTGCAAGGTAGAGATTGTTGGTGGGTGAGTGCTGGGGGTACCGGTGTGAGTGTTGCGAGGTAGAGATTGTTGGTGGGTGAGTGCTGGGGGTACAGGTGTGAGTGTTGCGAGGTAGAGATTGTTGGTGGGTGAGTGCTGGGGGTACAGGTGTGAGTGTTGCGAGGTAGAGATTGTTGGTGGATGAGTGCTGGGGGTACGGGTGTGAGTGTTGCGAGGTAGAGATTGTTGGTGGGTGAGTGCTGGGGGTACGGGTGTGAGTGTTGCGAGGTAGAGATTGTTGGTGGGTGAGTGCTGGGGGTACAGGAGTGAGTGTTGCGAGGTAGAGATTGTTGGTGGGTGAGTGCTGGGGGTACAGGTGTGAGTGTTGCGAGGTAGAGATTGTTGGTGGGTGAGTGCTGGGGGTACAGGTGTGAGTGTTGCGAGGTAGAGATTGTTGGTGGGTGAGTGCTGGGGGTACAGGTGTGAGTGTTGCGAGGTAGAGATTGTTGGTGGGTGAGTGCTGGGGGTACAGGTGTGAGTGTTGCGAGGTAGAGATTGTTGGTGGGTGAGTGCTGGGGGTACAGGTGTGAGTGTTGCGAGGTAGAGATTGTTGGTGGGTGAGTGCTGGGGGTACGGGTGTGAGTGTTGCGAGGTAGAGATTGTTGGTGGGTGAGTGCTGGGGGTACGGGAGTGAGTGTTGCGAGGTAGAGATTGTTGGTGGGTGAGTGCTGGGGGTACGAGTGTGAGTGTTGCGAGGTAGAGATTGTTGGTGGGTGAGTGCTGGGGGTACGGGTGTGAGTGTTGCGAGGTAGAGATTGTTGGTGGGTGAGTGCTGGGGGTACAGGTGTGAGTGTTGCGAGGTAGAGAATGTTGGTGGGTGAGTGCTGGGGGTACGGGTGTGAGTGTTGCGAGGTAGAGATTGTTGGTTGGTGAGTGCTGTGGGTACGGGAGTGAGTGTTGCGAGGTAGAGATTGTTGATGGGTGAGTGCTGGGGATGTGGGTGTGAGTGTTGCGAGGTAGAGATTGTTGGTGGGTGAGTGCTGGGGGTACAGGTGTGAGTGTTGCGAGGTAGAGATTGTTGGTGGGTGAGTGCTGGTGGTACAGGTGTGAGTGTTGCGAGGTAGAGATTGTTGGTGGGTGAGTGCTGGGGGTACAGGTGTGAGTGTTGCGAGGTAGAGATTGTTGATGGGTGAGTGCTGGGGGTACAGGTGTGAGTGTTGCGAGGTAGAGATTGTTGGTGGGTCAGTGCTGGGGGTACGGGTGTGAGTGTTGCGAGGTAGAGATTGTTGGTGGGTGAGTGCTGGGGGTACAGGTGTGAGTGTTGCGAGGTAGAGATTGTTGGTGGGTGAGTGCTGGAGGTACAGGTGTGAGTGTTGCGAGGTAGAGATTGTTGGTGGGTGAGTGCTGGGGGTACGGGTGTGAGTGTTGCGAGGTAGAGATTGTTGGTGGGTGAGTGCTGGGGGTACGGGTGTGAGTGTTGCAAGGTAGAGATTGTTGGTGGGTGAGTGCTGGGGGTACCGGTGTGAGTGTTGCGAGGTAGAGATTGTTGGTGGGTGAGTGCTGGGGGTACAGGTGTGAGTGTTGCGAGGTAGAGATTGTTGGTGGGTGAGTGCTGGGGGTACAGGTGTGAGTGTTGCGAGGTAGAGATTGTTGGTGGATGAGTGCTGGGGGTACGGGTGTGAGTGTTGCGAGGTAGAGATTGTTGGTGGGTGAGTGCTGGGGGTACGGGTGTGAGTGTTGCGAGGTAGAGATTGTTGGTGGGTGAGTGCTGGGGGTACAGGAGTGAGTGTTGCGAGGTAGAGATTGTTGGTGGGTGAGTGCTGGGGGTACAGGTGTGAGTGTTGCGAGGTAGAGATTGTTGGTGGGTGAGTGCTGGGGGTACAGGTGTGAGTGTTGCGAGGTAGAGATTGTTGGTGGGTGAGTGCTGGGGGTACGGGTGTGAGTGTTGCGAGGTAGAGATTGTTGGTGGGTGAGTGCTGGGGGTACAGGTGTGAGTGTTGCGAGGTAGAGATTGTTGGTGGGTGAGTGCTGGGGGTACAGGTGTGAGTGTTGCGAGGTAGAGATTGTTGGTGGGTGAGTGCTGGGGGTGCGGGTGTGAGTGTTGCGAGGTAGAGATTGTTGGTGGGTGAGTGCTGGGGGTACGGGAGTGAGTGTTGCGAGGTAGAGATTGTTGGTGGGTGAGTGCTGGGGGTACGAGTGTGAGTGTTGCGAGGTAGAGATTGTTGGTGGGTGAGTGCTGGGGGTACGGGTGTGAGTGTTGCGAGGTACAGATTGTTGGTGGGTGAGTGCTGGGGGTACAGGTGTGAGTGTTGCGAGGTAGAGATTGTTGGTGGGTGAGTGCTGGGGGTACGGGTGTGAGTGTTGCGAGGTAGAGATTGTTGGTGGGTGAGTGCTGGGGGTACGGGTGTGAGTGTGTTGCGAGGTAGAGATTGTTGGTGGGTGAGTGCTGGGGGTACGGGTGTGAGTGTTGCGAGGTAGAGATTGTTGGTGGGTGAGTGCTGGGGGTACGGGAGTGAGTGTTGCGAGGTAGAGATTGTTGGTGGGTGAGTGCTGGGGGTACAGGTGTGAGTGTTGCGAGGTAGAGATTGTTGGTGGGTGAGTGCTGGGGGTGTGGGTGTGAGTGTTGCGAGGTAGAGATTGTTGGTGGGTGAGTGCTGGGGGTGTGGGTGTGAGTGTTGCGAGGTAGAGATTGTTGGTGGGTGAGTGCTGGGGGTACAGGTGTGAGTGTTGCGAGGTAGAGATTGTTGGTGGGTGAGTGCTGGGGGTACAGGTGTGAGTGTTGCGAGGTAGAGATTGTTGGTGGGTGAGTGCTGGTGGTACAGGTGTGAGTGTTGCGAGGTAGAGATTGTTGGTGGGTGAGTGCTGGGGGTACAGGTGTGAGTGTTGCGAGGTAGAGATTGTTGGTGGGTGAGTGCTGGGGGTACAGGTGTGAGTGTTGCGAGGTAGAGATTGTTGATGGGTGAGTGCTGGGGGTACAGGTGTGAGTGTTGCGAGGTAGAGATTGTTGTTGGGTGAGTGCTGGGGGTACGGGTGTGAGTGTTGCGAGGTAGAGATTGTTGGTGGGTGAGTGCTGGAGGTACAGGTGTGAGTGTTGCGAGGTAGAGATTGTTGGTGGGTGAGTGCTGGGGGTACAGGTGTGAGTGTTGCGAGGTAGAGATTGTTGGTGGGTGAGTGCTGGGGGTACAGGTGTGAGTGTTGCGAGGTAGAGATTGTTGGTGGGTGAGTGCTGGGGGTACGGGTGTGAGTGTTGCGAGGTAGAGATTGTTGGTGGGTGAGTGCTGGGGGTACGGGTGTGAGTGTTGCGAGGTAGAGATTGTTGGTGGGTGAGTGCTGGGGGTACCGGTGTGAGTGTTGCGAGGTAGAGATTGTTGGTGGGTGAGTGCTGGGGGTACAGGTGTGAGTGTTGCGAGGTAGAGATTGTTGGTGGGTGAGTGCTGGGGGTACAGGTGTGAGTGTTGCGAGGTAGAGATTGTTGGTGGGTGAGTGCTGGGGGTACGGGTGTGAGTGTTGCGAGGCAGAGATTGTTGGTGGGTGAGTGCTGGGGGTACGGGTGTGAGTGTTGCGAGGTAGAGATTGTTGGTGGGTGAGTGCTGGGGGTACAGGTGTGAGTGTTGCGAGGTAGAGATTGTGGGTGGGTGAGTGCTGGGGGTACAGGTGTGAGTGTTGCGAGGTAGAGATTGTTGGTGGGTGAGTGCTGGGAGTACAGGTGTGAGTGTTGCGAGGTAGAGATTGTTGGTGGGTGAGTGCTGGGGGGACGGGTGTGAGTGTTGCGAGGTAGAGATTGTTGGTGGGTGAGTGCTGGGGGTACGGGTGTGAGTGTTGCGAGGTAGAGATTGTTGGTGGGTGAGTGCTGGGGGTACGGGTGTGAGTGTTGCGAGGTAGATATTGTTGGTGGGTGAGTGCTGGGGGTACAGGTGTGAGTGTTGCGAGGTAGAGATTGTTGGTGGGTGAGTGCTGGGGGTACGGGTGTGAGTGTTGCGAGGTAGAGATTGTTGGTGGGTGAGTGCTGGGGGTACAGGTGTGAGTGTTGCGAGGTAGAGATTGTTGGTGGGCGAGTGCTGGGGGTACAGGAGTGAGTGTTGCGAGGTAGATATTGTTGGTGGGTGAGTGCTGGGGGTACAGGTGTGAGTGTTGCGAGGTAGAGATTGTTGGTGGATGAGTGCTGGGGGTACGGGTGTGAGTGTTGCGAGGTAGAGATTGTTGGTGGGTGAGTGCTGGGGGTGTGGGTGAGTGTTGCGAGGTAGAGATTGTTGGTGGGTGAGTGCTGGGGGTACGGGTGCGAGTGTTGCGAGGTAGAGATTGTTGGTGGGTGAGTGCTGGGGGTACAGGTGTGAGTGTTGCAAGGTAGAGATTGTTGTTGGGTGAGTGCTGGGGGTACAGGTGTGAGTGTCGCGAGGTAGAGATTGTTGGTGGGTGAGTGCTGGGGGTACAGGTGTGAGTGTCGCGAGGTAGAGATTGTTGGTGGGTGAGTGCTGGGGGTACGGGTGTGAGTGTTGCGAGGTAGAGATTGTTGGTGGGTGAGTGCTGGGGGTACAGGTGTGAGTGTTGCGAGGTAGAGATTGTTGGTGGGTGAGTGCTGGGTGTACAGGTGTGAGTGTTGCGAGGTAGAGATTGTCGGTGGGTGAGTGGAGGAAACATGGAGGAATCCATTGAGTCGAATTGTTTCTGGGACAACTTGAAAACACTACACAAAAAACAACACGACGATTTGTCCATTCAAAATGGGGACACATGGGTAAACCACTTTGAAAAATTATACCAGAAAAACACACTAGGACCAGAGCAACACCAAATACGCAAAAAACTTGAAAAGCTTGAAATGGCCATAAAAGATAACCAAAACCCGCTAGACGCCATAATAACAGAAAAAGAACTTCTTGAAAAACTCAAGGACCTGCGACCAGGAAAAGCTTGCGGGACAGACGGCATACTAAACGAGAAGATTAAACACGCAGACGACAAACTGAAACTGGCTATCCTAAAACTCTTCAACTTGGTTCTGAGTGTCGGTTATTTCCCTGACATCTGGAACAAAGGACTCATAACACCCATATACAAAAGTGGGGACAAAATCGACCCAAACAACTATCGAGGCATCTGTGTAAACAGTAACCTGGGGAAGGTATTCTGTAGCATCATAAACAAAAGACTTATAAACTTCCTTGAAGAGCACAATGTCTTGAGTAAAAGCCAAATTGGATTCCTGCCAAACTATAGAACATCCGATCATATCTTCACCCTACAGACCCTAATTGACAAACACGTTCATCATAACAAAAGCAAAATCTACGCATGCTTTGTAGATTTCCAGAAGGCTTTCGACTCCATCTGGCATGACGGTTTATTCCTGAAACTTATCGAAAGCAGGGTAGGGGGAAAAACATATGATGTAATTAAATCAATGTACACAAACAACAAATGTGCAGTTAAAATTGGAGACAAACAAACAAAATACTTCCCACAGGGGCGGGGGGTGACGCAGGGCTCGCCAATCTCACCGACACTCTTTAATATTTACATTAATGGATTGGCAAAACTACTTGAACAATCTACAGCACCCGGCCTCACCCTATATGAATCCAAGGTTAAATTCCTCCTCTATGCCGACGACCTGGTTCTGCTGTCACCAACTAAGGAGGGTCTACAGCAGAACCTGGACCTGCTGGAGTCGTACTGCCAGACTTGGGCCCTGACAATAAATCCCCAAAAAACCAAAGTCCTTGTGTTCCAGCAAAGATCCAAACAACATGGACCCACAATAAATTTCACAGTAGGAACAACCAAAATTGAACAAACCACTCACTACACATACTTGGGCTTAAAAATCAGTTCTACGGGAAACTTCAAACTGGCTGTGAATGAACTGAAAGAGAAAGCAAGAAGGGCTTTCTATGCCATCAAAAAATCAATCCAAATAGAAATCCCAATTAGCATTTGGCTCAAAATTTTCAAATCAGTAATTGAACCAATTGCACTCTATGGCAGTGAGGTCTGGGGACCACTAACACAACAAGATTTTGCAAAATGGGACAAACACCCAATTGAGATCCTACATGCGGAATTCTGTAAAAGTATCCTCCGGACTCAAAGGAAAACAGTAAACAACGCATGCAGGGCGGAACTAGGCCAATACCCATTAATAATCACTATCCAAAAAAGAGCCACCAAATTTTGGAATCACCTACAAATGAGCAACCCCCAATGCTATCACTACGACGCCCTGAAATGCCAAGAGCTGACCATAAAGAAGAATACCCTCAGTCAACTCGTCCTGGGACTCAATAAAGTAACTAATAACAATACTAACAATAACCAGCCCCAGGACAGTGACAGGGTAACACAAAGAATTCGACCCAACACAATCGTCGCTAAGCAAAAGGAAAAATATCTGTCATATTGGGCAGAAACAACAAAAACCCAAAGCAAACTCAATTGCTACTTGGCCCTAAACAGACAATACAACATAGCTGATTACCTGACCATGGTAAAGGATAACAAACTGAGAAGAACCTTGACAAGGTACAGACTTAGCGAACATAGCCTAGCGATCGAAAAAGGCAGACACAGGCAGACCAGGCTGCCAAGAGAAGACAGGATATGCTCTCACTGCAGTCAGGGAGTAGTTGAGACAGAGATGCACTTCCTCACAGCCTGTGGAAAATATCAGGGCATCAGAGAGAATTTCTATCAAAAATTCTCACAAATATGCCCTGAATTCAGAAATCTGACTGACAACCAAAAACTCCCATTCCTACTGGGGGAGGAGAGAAGCTGTGTAACACTGGCGGCACACTATGTTACAGCTTGCCATGAACAGAGGGACAACCAGTAAACTAAGACAAGAGTATATATAAACAAGGCGAAAATATATTTATAAACTCAGGGATATACCTGTTTATACACTGTATGAATGGAACCGCGTTTATGTGTTCAACCATAAATGTATTTTGATGCTTTGGCAACATAAGATGTACCTTATCATGCCAATAAAGCGATTTGTATTGTATTGTATTGTATTGAGAGCCTTCTGACAGTTGGTACAGGACCACCTGCCTTCTCGCCACCGCTGGAACCAAAGCCTCCAAAATTTCATCAGGAAATCTCCGGGCTCTCTCCCTGGGGTGGCAGTCTGCCATCAGGGTTTGTTCCTTTTCTTTGTCCTTCTGCTTATGGTTGTTGAGGCAACAAATAGTGAAAAAAGCCCTTGGCAATCATTACTAGCATTTAGACTGCCCCAATATTGGTCCATATTTTCAGTGTAATGCCAATGGGCTTGGCTTTTTAGACTTGATTTAAGACTCCAAACATTTTAATGAGGAGGACGAATTTTGCATGCAGTCTAGACATAGAAACATGGAAACTAGGAGCAGGAGTAGGCCATTCGGCCCTTCGAGCCTGCTCCGCCATTCAACGGGATCATGGCTGATCATCCAAACCCTAGCACCCAGTCCCTACACCGACAGCCATCCCACCCAAGCCCTATCCCCGTAACCCAGTAACCCCACATATTTAATACCCCTAACACTAAGGGTCAATTTTTATCATGGCCAATCAACCTAACCCGCACATCTTTGGACGATTTTCATCTGGTGCTAACTCACTATTTTCAGTCTAAACACCGCCCATTCCTTGGCTATAACATTTCTAGCCCTGGATGTCCAAAGAGACTTGGGGGGGGGGGCGGGGGTCCAGGTACATAGATCATGAAAATGTCCTGAACAGGTACAGAAATAATCAAAAAGGCTAATGGGATGCTGGCCTTTATATCGAGAGGACTAGAGTACAAGGGGGTAGAAGTTATGCTGCAGCTATACAAAACCCTGGTCAGACCACACCTGGAGCACTGGGAGCAGTTCTGGGCACCACACCTTAGGAAGGATAGACTGGCCTTGGAGGGAGTGCAGCGTAGGTTTACCAGAATGATACCCGGACTCCAAGGGTTAAGTTACGAGGAGAGATTACACAAACTAGGGTTGTATTCCCTAGAATTTAGAAGGTTAAGGGGTGATCTGATCGAAGTTTTCAAGATATTAAGGGGAACAGATAGGGTAGATAGAGAGAAACTATTGAGATTGAGATTAGTCCTAGGAGAAGGAGACAGACCATACCTTGGGGCTAAATATGTAACAACATGTCACAACCTGAGGACTGTTTAAAAGTAAGACTGTTTAAAATTAATATTGAACGTACCAAATGAAGTAGAAAGACTGTTTAAAATTAATATTGTTTAAAAGTAATATTGTATATACCCAACAAATGTCAAATCGATTGACACCTACAGAATGTTGGAAAACTGTACCTTTTTGCAATGTAAGCTTTGGCAATATGGTTCTCTGTAAACTTTCATGCCAATAAAGCATTTGAACTGAACTGAACTGAACTGAACTATTTCCGCTGGTTGGGGAGTCTGGGACTAGGGGGCAGAGTCTAAAAATTCGAGCCAGACCTTTCAAGAATGAAATTAGGAAACACTTCTACACACAAAGGGTGGTCGAAGGTCGGAACTCTCTTCCGTAAACGGCCATTGATGCTAGATCAATTGTTAATTTTAAATCGGAGATTGATAGATTTTTGTTGACCAAAGTTATTAAGGGATATGGGCCAAAGGCGGGTAGATGGAGTTAGCTCGCAGATCAGCCATGATGTCACTGAATGGCGGAACAGGCTCGAGGGGCTGAATGGCCTCTTCCTGTTCCTATTTTCCCACCAAACTGCTCACCACCCAATTTCCCTTCCTGGCTCCCATGTTTGCTGATATTGTTAATGGTTCTCTCTCCTCAGGTACCGTCCCCCTCTCCCCTTCAAATCTGTCATCACCCCTCTCCTCAAAAAAACAACCCTTGACCCCTCCATCCTTGCGAACTACCGCCCCATCTCCAACCTCCCTTTCCTCTCCTAAGTCCTTGAACGTGTTGTCGACTCCCAAATCCATGCCCATCTTTCCCAGAACTCCATGTTTGAATCCCTCCAATCAGGTTTCCGCCCCTGCCACAGTACCGAAACAGCTCTCATCAAAGTCACAAATGACATCCTTTGTGACTGTGACCGCGGTAAACTATCCCTCCTCGTCCTTCTTGACTTGTCTGCAGCCTTTGACACGGTTGACCACTCCATCCTTCTCCGACACCTCTCCACCGTCGTCCAGCTGGGTGGGACTGCACTCGCCTGGTTCCATTCTTATCTATCTAATCGTAGCCAGAGAATCACCTACAACGGCTTCTCTTCCCGCTCCCGCATCGTTACCTCTGGTGTCCCCCAAGGATCTATCCTTGGCCCCTCCTATTCCTCATCTACATGATGCCCCTCGGTGACATCATCCGAAAACACAGCGTCAGTTTCCACATGTACGCTGACGACACCCAGCTCTACCTCACTACCTCTTCTCTCACCCCCTCCACGGTCTCTAAATAGCCAGACTGCTTGTCCGACTTCCAGTATTGGGATGAGCAGAAATTTCCTCCAATTAAATATGGGAAAGACTGAAGCCATTGTCTTTGCCACAAACTCCGTTCCCGAGCCACCGACTCCATCCCTCTCCCTAGAACCACACTCTTCGCAACCTTGGTGTCATATTTGACTCTGAAATGAGCTTCTGACCACATATCCGCAGCATCACTAAGACCGCCTACTTCCACCTCCGTAACATCGCCCGTCTCCACCCTGCCTCAGCTCATCCGCTGCTGAAACCCTCATCCATGTCTCTGTTACGTCTAGACTTGACTATTCCAACGCACTCCTGGCCAGCCTCCCACATTCCACCCTACGTAAACATGAGTGTGGTAAACCACTGTATTGTATATTGCCACCTCTGGGTGGCGCTGTGTATGGAGGCATGCCTCAGCTGACTCCACCCACCACTGTGTGGGTTTCGTTCAGACTTGTTCAGTCACTCACGAAGAAGCATGGTCTCTTCTTAGCTAATAAAAGCCTTATTCATCTCTTCTTTCGACTCATCATCTCTTCTTCGACTCATCACCTTTTATGAAGTAATTGATAAGCGTATCAATTTTATTAGCTAAAAGTTAAATGGCGACACCTGAGGAGCAACAACAGCAACGGATACAGCAGACATTGCTGAGAGCCCTCAGACCACCACGCCTGGACCTCGACCCTCAAGATGTGGGTGCATCAGCCAAGTTTGAACACTGGCTGAGCTGCTTTGAATCCTTCCTCGCAATCTCACAGGTTACAGAGGAGGATCACAAACTGAAAATTTTGACCGCCCAGGTGAGCCATCAAGTATATATGCTAATCCGGGACTCTAATACGTACGTGGCGGCCCTCGAGCTACTAAAAGGGCAATATACGCGCCCAGTGAACACAATTTACGCCCGACACCTCTTGGGATCCCGCAGGCAGCAACCGGGAGAATCGGTAGGGGCATTTGCACGGGCGCTACTGGCACTCTGCAGAGACTGCGATTGTAAAGCGGTAACGGCTGTGGAGCACGCGCAGGGACTCGCCTGTGATGCCTTCGTCAGGGGCCTCCAGTCAGACCACACCCGGCAGAGACTGCTAGAAAGCAAGGAACCCGACCTGAAGACGGCCATTGCCCTTGCGCTCTCGTTAGAGGAGGCCCACCGAAACCTCGAGGCATACCCCCGTAACGGCGCCGAGACATGGCAATCGAAACCGTGGGACACGGGACCGCCGCCCCCGGCACCAACCGCTGCAGCGACCCAACCGAGACAGCAGCCTCCGGTAAGAACTGCTTCGATGCCCAGTAACCAGGCCCAAAAATGCTATTTCTGTGGCCAGTTAAAACATCCCAGAGCGCACTGCCCAGCTAAGACAGCTACCTGCTCGGGCTGCGGGAAGAAAGGCCATTACGCTAACGCCTGCAAGGGGAAGCCAGCCAGCAGCGCAGCGTGCGGGCCGTGGGAGCAGCCATCTTATCCGCCATTTTGTGTACCCCCGGCCGCATGGCATCCGCCGCCATCGTATCCAACGCACTCAACCGCCATTTCGTCACCGGAACCGACCACCGTCTCGGCGGATGACTATAGTGACTCACTAAGCCACATACTGGCCTCCGTGACGCTGGATCAAGGCCACCCTCACCATCTATCCAGCTCCATGATGGATATCGCGGTAAACGGCCGCGCCACCAGTTGCCTGATCGACAGCGGGAGCACAGAGAGTTTCGTCCACCCCGACACGGTACGTAGCCACTCCCTCACGATTCTGCCAACGCACCATCGCATTTCTATGGCGTCCAAGTCCCAGTCAATGGACATCAGCGGCTACTGTGTGGTGACCCTGTCAGTAGGGGGCACTGAATATCAAAAATTTAAACTGCTAGTCCTGCCCCGTCTTTGCGCTGCCGTCCTGCTAGGGTTGGATTTTCAGTGCCACCTTAAGAGTGTCACACTAGCATACGGTGGACCCCTCCCCCCACTCACAGTCTGCAACCAACAACTTTTAAATCGCCCGCTGCAAACCACCTGCAGCCTTTCCACATTAAAAGTCCCCCCCCCCCCCTGTTCGCTAACCTCACCCGCGACTGTAAACCCATCGCTACCAAAAGCAGGCGGTACAGTGCCGGGGACAGAGCTTTTATCAGCTCTGAGGTGGAGCGGCTCTTGAAGGAGGGCATTATCGAAGGTAGCACTAGCCCCTGGCGAGCCCAGGTTGTAGTCGTTAAAACCACTGCAAAACGCCGCATGGTAATCGACTACAGCCAAACCATAAACCGGTACACCCAGCTGGACGCGTACCCCCTCCCTCGCATATCTGATATGGTCAATCAGATTGCGCAATACAAAGTATTCTCCACCATCGACCTTAAGTCAGCGTACCACCAGCTGCCCATCCGCCATGAGGACCGCCAGTATACTGCCTTCGAGGCAAACGGCCGCCTCTACCACTTCCTTAGGGTCCCCTTCGGCGTCACCAACGGGGTTTCGGTCTTCCAAAGGGAGATGGACCGAATGGTTGACCAGAACGCGCTGCGGGCAACCTTCCCCTATTTGGATAACGTCACCATCTGCGGCCACGACCAGCAGGACCACGACGTTAATCTAGCAAATTTCCTCCGTACGGCCCAACGGCTGAACCTAACGTACAATAAGGAAAAATGTATGTTTCACACCAAGCGCCTGGCCATCCTCGGCTGCGTGGTGGAGAACGGAGTCATCGGGCCCGACCCCGACAGAATGCGCCCCCTAATGGAGCTACCCCTTCCCCACTGCCAAAAAGCACTGAAGAGATGCCTGGGGTTTTTCTCCTACTACGCCCAGTGGGTG